>NC_065594.1:46170158-46478439 GCF_024542745.1 Macaca thibetana thibetana
GCAAACCTACCTCCTGTCATAAAGACATAAGAAATGCAATTATCTTCTGGACACAATCCAATTAACCAACACACATGGTCACCCCAATTACCAGGAAAAGTTATGTTGAACTATGTGTGACAAATGGTCCTGTCAAGTTTTCTTAATTGAGGACTAATTATGGTTTATCTTGAAAACATGGGTATAATGCATTGTATATGCTTGGTTATATAAAGGGGTGAGGTTTCTTTTTGTGTTTGCAGTCTCTTAGTGGATTGCTTATCATGAATATCACATTCTAATTTAAGGCTTATTCAATTATAAGTGTTTTCTTCCTCTATTGCCTTTGTAAAGAGGATTTCTGATTTGTTAGGAGATTGTTTATAATTATAATTGTTCAATAATGACAAAAGTAGACAGAAACGAACAATTCAGGATATTTGCACTAAGAAAAAATACATTAAATATAAAATAAATTTAAAAATATGTTTTTTATTAGTAGTGGAATAAAGTAGAATAACTTATGAATACTCATTGGTAATCACATTCTGCATACAATATATTAACATATAGGAATTATTGTTTTGTGGATAAAAATGAATAAACACAAACTCTGAAAAGATTGTAAGATTCTTAGCATATAAACACCACTATAAAGTAAGTGAAAAGAGAAGACTGTGACCTTTCAAAATAAACATAAAATTTAGCATAATCTTCTAGCAGAATAGGATGTTAAAAATGCATAGAATTGTATATGAAACATCCAAGGTCAAAGACTGCATTAATAAACATTAAGAAATATTCATTTTTAATCAATAAGATCATTTAACAATAATTTGTGATAAATCATTACAAATAAAACCAGAATATATTGGATTCCATGATTCAAAAGAAAATCACATCATTTTGATCCAATATCGAAAGTAACTAAGGAATGCAAAATTGTCTTCCATGTTCTGTAGGGATTTATTTATTTTATTTTATTTTATTTTATTTTATTTTATTTAATTTTATTTTTTTTGAGACGGAGTCTTGCTCTGTCGCCCAGGCTGGAGTGCAGTGGCGCCATCTCGGCTCACTGCAAGCTCCGCCTCCTGGGTTTACGCCATTCTCCTGCCTCAGCCTCCTGAGTAGCTGGGACTACAGGCGCCCGCCACCGCGCCCGGCTAATTTTTTGTATTTTTCAGTAGAGACGGGGTTTCACCGTGGTCTCGATCTCCTGACCTTGTGATCTGCCCGCCTCGGCCTCCCAAAGTGCTGGGATTACAGGCGTGAGCCACCGCGCCCGGCCGGGATTTATTTTATTTCATGCACAAAAAATGATTAATATTACATACTGTCTTGTCCAGACAGAGAAAAATTGTTATTCTATGCCTTCATTAAACTTATCTGTTCTCTGTCTCATTTCCCAACAAATGATTCTTTAGTGAATACATAATCAAATTGAACAGCGTCCATTTGTTTCAGAAGTATTTTCACATTTAAAAAATAAAATACAGAGATTAAAATAAGATGATTGCATGTAAGCTTCTGTGCATATATATGCATATTCACACAAGTATAAGAATACATACACATATATACATCCATATATATGTAAATTTCAAACAGATGCATTATATTTCATTTCTTCTATATGTTACACATATTACAGGACATTTGCTATTTGAAATCTTTCTTTTTATAATTTTACATGTGACCAACATAATTAAATGGATGCATCAAATATGAGAAAATGACAAGAAAGTTCTCCATCACTGGATCATTGTTTTAGCTAAACCATAATATGTCAAATGATCAAAAATTTCCAGAAATATTTGAAGTCTATATGATGTAATTCTCATATATACTTTGTGATTATTCATTGCCTTACTGGAACATTTTTTTTTCATTCATTTTTTCCCGATTAACCTCTTTTATAACACACACACACACACACACACACACACACAAACAAACAAAAAAACACATGGCTTGAGTTGTTTGTGCTATAGCTTGTGCTGTAGCTGAACATGGCTATTCTAAAGATAACCTAATTTTTTTGTTTTGTTTTGTTTCATTACCTTTACATTAAATGGAAATGTAAATGTACAGGATATACAGAAACAAAAGACAAGTTGATAGAGGATTGTTCAAATATTGTAACAGTTTATATTTAAGATTATACTCAAGAAATTAATACATGTTTATCTTTTTTAAACTAAATGAAGTATTTGAGTCAGAAAGCTTAAAAATGGCTCAGGGAACAACCATGATAAGTGTTTTAGGGCCTTGATTTATGCAACAAGTTTAGTTTAATAATGAGCAAAACTGCTAATCAGTGCCCACAGATACTAGATAATAAATTCAACAGGGCCAAATGGATGTTTGCAGCATAGCAACTACTGGCTTAATGATTTAATTAATCTAAACATGCAAAATTTTGTGCTTGCTTAAATTTGTTTAGCACAGGACACATTAATGGAGATTAAACAACTAGGGGTGTATTCATAAATTTAAAATGTGTTTTAAGGGAAAAGGGAAAACTAACAGATCTTGTATAAATGCCTCCTAAGAACCTCATCAGGAACATGAGAGAATGAGCTCATATATTTGGCCTTGCAATTATTTACCTTATATCGCTAAATTGAAATAGCTTTGATTAGTACAGTGTATCTATAAAACTGCTCTAAAGAAAACACAGTGATAATCAAAGTAGCATATAATTAGGAGATTACTAGCTTTCCTTAGAGCTGCCCTTGTAACAATTACTTCTAGTGAATAATTTAAAATCAAGTAATTTATTTTTTTCTTTAATCTAATTGGAAATTTAGTTATTTCATTTTTTGTAAAGCAACCTTTATGAACATTTAGAAACATTTTATTTCAAAAGTTATGTTAATATACAGAATATATATGCATTTTATTTTCATTTATTGTTATTTTTACTAATTGTTCATAATATAAATTGAGCTGTATATTTTACTACTTCATGTAGTTGTGAAATACAATTGTATGAGCATCCCTTAAAAAGAAAAATACTGGTTTTTTTTTGCTGTGGAAATGCAATATGTATTTGTTTTCATTGAAGAGATTTTAAATTTAAAAAACCAGATATATTTAAAATCCTAATTGAGAAATATTTAAAATCCCTAAGGATTTAGGATATCACTTCATAGGTTACTTGTGGAGCATTTGTCAAATATTAAAAGTTGTTACCTGAAATGTTAATGTTTTGTTTACATTTGCAACTGCTTTTACTTTCTAAAAATTATTTAATTACATTACACATCAATTAACAAATATTTAAATCATGTGCTATCTTTTTAACTTTTTTTTTGTTTTTGAGAGGGTTTTATTCTGTCACCCAGGCTACAGTGCAGTGGCACAATCACGACTCACTGCAACCTCGACCTCCCAGGCTCAGGTGATTGTCCCACCTTAGCCTCCCAAGTAGTTGAGACTACTGCCTGCCTCAGCTTCAAAAAGTGCTTAGATTGTACTCTTTTTAATTGTTTAAATCAGTTTAGACTATATCTACTAGAGAAAAGTCATGCCAGACACAAAATTTTAAGAACCTCAAAGTTTTCTAAGATTGATTTTGTCCCTAAGATAATTTTCTCAAAATTTTATTATAGGGGGGTTTCAGAATTGGGTCTCACTTTCGATGTTTAATAATGATGAGCTTCTTGACTGATAGGATATTATGCTTGGAAATGGCATATTACCTTTATTATGGCACTTGTCAATTTGAGACCATATTTCATTGATATTTCCTTCTCAGTCACATATAAGCTGGCAGTAAAATTTGAATTAATAAAAGCACAAATGAATGAATGGAATATGCATCCCGGAAGTAGAATTAAATATCTCCCCCTGCATCTACTTCTAATGAGTTTATTTGATAAACAGACGAAGACCTAACTATTAAAAATACTGTGTAGGCTTCCAAAGTGATTTGAATTCTGTAATATTCAACATCAAGTGTGAAAATTCATGATCAGAATCACAGCTGTAGAATTCATTGTAAGACAATTCAAAAACAATGTATTTTAGAACTACGAAGTCTACTGAGCAATTGTCTCACAGTTGATATTATCCGATTTTCAACTATATTTTTTCTTTTTTTTTTTTTTTTTTTTTTTTTTTTTTTTGAGACGGAGTCTCGCTATGTCGCCCAGGGTGGAGTGCAGTGGCCGGATCTCAGCTCACTG
Organism: Macaca thibetana thibetana; assembly: GCF_024542745.1. NCBI lineage: Eukaryota > Metazoa > Chordata > Mammalia > Primates > Cercopithecidae > Macaca > Macaca thibetana. Next base: position 46,174,331 of record NC_065594.1, read on the forward strand.
CAAGCTCCGCCTCCCGGGTTTTTACGCCATTCTCCTGCCTCAGCCTCCCGAGTAGCCGGGACTACAGGCGCCCACCACCTCGCCCGGCTAGTTTTTTGTATTTTTTAGTAGAGACGGGGTTTCACCGTGTTAGCCAGGATGGTCTCGAACTCCTGACCTCGTGATTCGCCCGTCTCGGCCTCCCAAAGTGCTGGGATTACAGGCTTGAGCCACCGCGCCCGGCCTCAACTATATTTTTTCTAGAAAACAAAAAATCCTATTTTACTCTGCTAGTATTATTTTCAGTGACTGGTTTTCTTGTGTTTCTAATAAGCTGACAAAAGATAAATACAAACTAAAAGTACATCAAGCAATTCTGTAATTATAATTTTTTTCCCTAACATTTTGTGTAAGGGCATGATTTAATTGCCTCATACCAGCACTTAGGAATTGTGTCTGTTACATATTCTGCACAAGTGAAGTATTATATTGTCATATCTGTTTTGTGCTTTATATTTTATTAACAGTAATTATGGATATTGGTATGGATGTCAACATCACAGTTTATGCCTGAACTCTTTCTTATGTACTCATAAAGATGAATGTATAATAACATTTTGGATGAACTAATTAAGAGTGTGTGTGTTTGTGTGTGTGTGTGTGTGTGTGTGTGAGAGAGTTAATTTTATATCATGTAATAATTGTTTTTTCCCCTAGATTTATGCATAAAGACAAATTACACACAAGTCCCAGGGAACACTCTAATTTGCTTGAGAACACTTAACCTTAAATTTTTTAATGTTTTTATTCTTAATTACTATAAAATTACAAGGAGGGAGAGAGAATATATCATTTCATTTCCATTGGTTTTCATAAATAAATATTTCCCAGGGGCACACCTGGGATTTATTTGTACACGTCGATGAAGTCAGGCTATGAGAAAACATCAATTTATATTTGAAATGTCTTTATGACTCAGGTTACTATTTTATTCATACAGCATATAATTCACAGAGGATCCTATTCTTTAGACTATAGCTATGGGCTAGATCTAATGATTTCTAGAAATTTTTTCCCCACAACTTGTAGAAATTATTTTGAAAGGTATTTCTAGCAAAAAGATATCATTGTCTTTTCTCTTTAAAATTAGTGTTTAGCTTTTTAAAATGCCTTCTATGAACCTTCTTAAAATGTATTTTGCTCTATTTCTTAAAATACAAACACACACACCACTCCAGATAATTTTTGCTAGAGAATTACAATGGCTACTTATATATGGTACAAGTGCAATTAGTTTGTTAATTAATTTTATTAATAGAGACAATGAAAATACATATAAGTTTCACTGAGTAAATGAAATTGATTTTATTTTGATCAGTGAAGGAAGAGCTAACTAATCAGGCCATGCACCTATTGGAAATGTAAGTAATTTCATTGTACTAGTAAATTTTTTCTTTTGACTCTGTCATCGTTAGTATCACCATTAAATTAAGTCAAATATCTTAAAATATGTAGCATGTTATATGTGTTGACATTTTTGCAGAAGTCTGCTTTAGCAGATAGAAGTCGAGCCATGCACTGCGGAAGGATATTCCAGTTAGTGATGACCTGTGTATAGGATGAGATCTCAAAAGATCAAAATGGAGCTGAAAAATTCCTATTGCTGCCTAGTGATGTCATGTCCATCATAATGTTGTGTAAGGCATTATTCATGTGTTTGTGGTGATGCTGGTGTAAACAAACCTACTGTGCTGCCAGTCATATAAAAGTATGGCACATATAATTATATACAGTGCATAATACTTGATAATGATAATAAATGGCTATGTTACAGCTTTAGGTATTTACTATATTTTACTCTTTATTTTAGCACATACTCCTTCTACTTATTAAAAAAATAAGTTACTTTTACTTTAAGAAAAAAATGCTTGGAGGACCTAGTCCTCCAGGTGTTAGTGTAGAACAGGGGTGTTCAGCCTTTTGGTTTCCCTGGGCCACACTGGAAGAATTATTGTCTTGGGCCACACAGAAAATACACTAACACTAATGTTAGCTGATAAGCTAAAATAAATCACACACACACACAAAATCTCATAATGTTTTAAGAAAGTTTATGAATTTGTGTTGGGCCACATTCAAAGCCTCCTGGGCTGCATGTGGCCCACAGACTTGTGGGTTGGACAAGCTTGATCTAGAGAAATCATTGTTATCATAGGAGATAACAGCTCCATGCATGTTATTGCCCCTGAAGACCTTCCAGTGGGACAAGATGCAGAGGTGGAAGGCAGTGATATTGATCCTGACTGTGTGTAGGCCTAGATTAATGTGTGTGTTTGTGTCTTAGTTTTTAACAAACAAATTAAAAGAAAAAACAGAAAAGGATGATAGAATAAGGATCTAAAGAAAGAAATATTTTTGTAAAGCTGTAAAATTTATCTATGTTTTAAGCTAAGTGCTATTACAAGAGTCAAAACGTTTTTAAAAATTAAAAGTAAGCTAAGTTTAATTTATTACTGAAGAAAGAAAAAAATTTAAATAAGTTCAGTGCGGCCTAAGTGTATAGTCTTTATATAGTCTATTAGTGCAGAGTATGTCCTAGGCCTTCACATTCACTCACCACTCACTCCCTGACTCACCCAGAGCAACTTCCAGTCCTGCAATTTAAATTCATGGTGAATGACCTATATAAGTATACCATCTTGATTTTTTATACTGTATGTTTACTGTACCTTTATAATGTTTTGATATAATGAGATATACAGACATTGTGTTATAATTGCCTACAGTATTCAATATAGTACCATGCCGTACAGGTTTGTAGCCAAGGAGCAATAGGTTGTACCATGTAGACTAGGTGTGTGTAGGCAATACCATCTAGGTTTGTGTAAGTATCCTCTTTGATGTTCACGCCATGACCAAAATCATCTAAGGATATGTTTCTCAGAACACATCCCCATTGTTAGGTGATGCCTGACTATACTCTGGAGCATATTCAAGAAAATAAGTCCTATGAGTTTGAAAAGAAATTAGAGTCTGAAAGATTTCTTGTGACTAATAATTGTCTTAGTGCTGGTTCTGACTATGCACACATTTAACATGTATACATCCAATAGAGCTTAGTTAATTAGAAAAGAGATTAGCCGCTTTTTAACTTAAAGAATGTGGCTACAATAACCACCAAAAAGGTCTTAACATTTTTATTTAAAATTAGTTTGAATTTAAGAAAGTAAAATACCTTGGATACATTTAGCAACATCTTTCTAAAATCTAAATATTTTTATATTCTACCAAATAGTTTCCTTTCATGTATGAAGTATGGTGATAATTAGTCTTCGAAAATTGTTCAATGTATTTAATATAAACTCATAAAACATTCATAGAATGTATGACTGAATAGACACAAGTTATACACTGACATTCATATATAGGGCAGTAAGGAATATTTGAACTTTAATTAATGTATTTTCATGTTTATAATCAGGTCCTCATTTACCACTTTTGTATGTCATGTGGAGATATGACACTTATTCAAAAATGTAAGAATTTTTTTTTAAAGTATGGCATGTATTTGGTGCCCCAAATAGTTTATTCACAATTACTTAATGTAAGAGTTTTACATTTTAGTTGTCTGTGTAATTGTTCGCATTAAGACTTTGCTATGTAATAAGCAGTCTAAAATCAACAGAGAAATATTTATTATAAGCAAACAAATCATCAGTACTAGAACATAAGATTATAATAAATATGCCTGTTTAATGAAATTTTAGGTGTGATCTTTTCTTCTGATTTTCATTGGTAATATTTTCTTAAATTAGATGTGGTTATAACTATGAACTCCCCTTTCATTTATGATGATTATTTTGACTTCTCTTTATAAAAGTAAATATGCTTTTTATGTTATATTTATAATTTAGGTTGCCAAATTTATATTCCAATATACAGTTTCTCAAAGTGAGCCCTCACCATGGCATTCCTCCTGACTTGCAGATTTCCCCTTGCTCGCACTTTATTCTCTTATGCTTTCTCTGACTTGGTCAGCAACCCTCTCAGTAGCTCTGAGTTCTTCTTCTGCATGCTTCAAAGGGAGTTGTTCTTTTTCCGGTGGAAATCTATTTTTTTCCAATGAACCTGACTGAATATATGATTTTTTATATTATAAGCATTCTTCGTAGAATGAAAATATTATACATATAATTTAAATGTTTAATGGATGAATAAATAGTGGTGTGTGTGCACATTTATTTTCATCAATTCATTCTGAGGATGGGGCAAACAATTACTTTTATTCAAACTAAATAATTCTGCTACATAAATGTATAATTAAACCTATGTTTGTGATTTCAGGTACGTGATTAGATATTATTAATGATTAATTTATTTCCATCCAAAATTAGTATATCTTTCCTTTGTAATATGAATCTAAATAAGTGCTAATGACCACTTGAGTGATGGATTTTCTAAGGTGATTACTAAAACTGTTAACTCAGTATGTAATAACTTCAAAAAGTTGTTTACAAGAGCTCTTTTATTTAATGAGAACTGAATGTAGTATATACACAAATAGAACAAATCATAAATATCTTTTCAACCCCATCATTCAATAGAAACCATGCATTATCAATTTGTTTTTTGAAATACGTTTTATGTATAACTTTTCCTAACGAGATCTCTACTGGTGGGGACAATAGCCACATTACTTTCCATAGTATCTTTTTCTCCAGATTTAATTCTTGCATCTTAAGTAAGGCTGCAAAATTCCAGCTACATAAAGTGGTCATGTACTCATCAAATGGAGATTTTTATTAGGTTTCTTGGATGTTGGGAGAAAATAAGACATCAGAATCATTGAGAAACTCTAAAGTATATTTTAAAATACTGTAATCTCTGAATTTTTTTATTTTAATACAGTAACATTCATTACTAGAATATTTATGCTATATCAAATATATCATCTCTCAAAACTTACCACAACTGGTGTGTACAGGTATATATGAACTGAAGCTGCTTGTAGATTATTTTGTAATAGTTTCTAAATATTTGAGCAAATACTTGGCAAAAATAATATTTGTACCAGTAGTGACCCAAGTGTTGCAACCCTATGATAAACTCATTCGATTTGTGGAGAGAAGGTACATTCTGATAATAATGAAAATCAACAAGTAATATACGTTGATTAACTCTGTGGAATCCAGAGGACTCCTCATATGTGTTTCCTATGATATGTTACAGTTTCAGACAACCAAGGTTAAGCATAAAAGTTCTGAAAGAAAGGACACAGAAGAAAAGGACAAAAGAGAAAAGAGCAAAGGCAAACATATTATTTTTACAAGCAGCACTTACAAATATTGAACTGTAGGCTTAATAATGAAGCCTCATCTATATTTAAAAGTTATTGTCTGCTTGGCTACTGCTCTCTGTTGTGTTCAGCCTTCAGCTAAACAGTAAATGAAGTGTCCACATGGCAGACTATTCAGCAGAACTGGCACTCTGATGATTTATTTAACAGTTTTATTTATTTATCAGTTTTGCCAGACAAATCAACATGTTTTTCATACATTATCTTAATAGACTTGATGATGCAAAGACAATATTATGCAATATCATGAGTGGCTTAAATGATTGTACTTTTTTCTTTTTTTTCTATAATTCCTAGTGTCGGATAGTAAGACTTCATACACCATGTGTTACGGACATTTTTTTTTTTTCCCCCTGACTCCAACAGTAACACTGGCCGAGTTTACTTTTTCAAGTACAATTCATTATTCTGGAGAACAGGGACACTCGCCTCCTTGAAGGTCTACTAGATTTGCAGGATCTAAAATGCAATTTGGGGTAGTGACATAGAAATCATGGGGCTCCCCTCACCATTCCATGGGGTCCACCTCAGCATTCGTGCAGGCAGCTCCTTCATCTATCAGTGGTCCTTAGGATTAAAGTTTGTAGGGGTAGAAGGTTCTCATCTACTCACTTAATTTTTTTCCCCATGCAAAACCAGAATGAGGACAGGCAGAGAGAACAAATGGCTCGTTCACTGCCTTGGGCACAGAAAGTCACAATTTTTGTGCTTCTATCGTGCTAAGAAAAATGCACACATCTCCCTCCTTAATACATTTAGAATTTCTAATGTCATTATAATAAGTACTTTCAATCATGCCTCCTGTGTGCAGCCATGATTCTTGGCACCATGAATGCAACACTGAACAAAGTTTCTCATGAATCTTCCATTCCAATAGGAGAAGCTCATAAGTATGTTAGATAACAATAAGTGCTTTGGAAAATACGATGAAGGGAATAGTACTGAGATTTTTGGAGTAAACCTGTATGCTTCCACAGGGAGTTGGGATGATAATAGGTCTTATTTTTTTGTCTCATTGTACTAGTATTCCAGCACTGTAATAATAGGAAAGCACAATCAATAATTTCCACTAGGCATATGGTTGCCAGATACAATAGAATGCCCAGTTAAGTTTGAATTTCAGATAAACAATAAATATTGCTTTAGTATGTCTGTCCTAAATCATTTATGTTCCATGTTAAAAATTATTATTTGATTGTTTGAAATTCAAATATAACTGGATGCCCTAAATTTTTATTTGCTAAAACTGGCAATCTCAACTAACTGGTGTTTTTTTTGTTTTGTTTTTGTTTTTGTTTTTTTTCCCAGGTAGTCCTCCTAGACTGAGTAGCAGGAATTCTCTTTTACTTGAAGCTTAAGTATTAATATCAAAATCATGTAAACATTGCTTAAGCAAATGTTAAAAGGTAATCTGAGCCACCGTATTATTGTGGGTTACCACCTGCACATTTATGTTCAAGTCATCTGTAATACTAGGTTGTAGTAATCCTTCCGCGTTTTGTGATTTCAAAAATAAAGTTAGTTAATTAATGGCTAATCTGAGATTGCCGATTCTACTCATATTCAAAATAGTCCAAAATTGACTGGCTTTCAGAGGTTCTATTAAGACACAAAAAATTCTCACTAAAACACTATTTTCTAAATATAAAAATATTAAGATTAAAAATAAAACATTAATTAAGGCAGTGACTTGTGAAGGCTGTTAATTAAGTTGTTCAAAACTAATTCAAGACCCTTTCTTCCACTCATCAGCACTGTGACCTTGAAACAATTCTTCTCAAATTTAAGCTTCAGGTTTTTTTTTTTTATATGAAAATGATAAGTACATGTTATGAGAATGCAATGATTTTAGCAAAGAAAAAAATACAAAACTGCCTAGTACATTGTAAGATTGTAAGTGCTTGATAAATGGTAATATTATTATTAACGTCCAAACTCTTACAAATTATGTAGTGACTTCTACTTTTCTATCATTAAACATGTCGTGGTAATTACAGTCCTCTGAGTAAAACATTATGGAGCCCCTACAATATGAACTACTCATAGTAAAGGCAAAATAAAGCCTTCTCAGGCAAAAATTACTACAATATCCCAAAGTTAGTATTAATTTCTGTCCTTCTGTAATTAGTTATGCTACATAAATATACAATATATTTGATTAACATCTTATACACCCATATTTCTGTATTATCATAGTACCAATGAATTATTCTCAAATGTTATTTGATTGTATTGGTTATAGAAAAATAAATCCAAGATCTAAACATCTGCTAAATACAGCACTGTGCAGATTGTTGGCTACGGTAAAGTGGTACATTTTTCAAATGAGTGCACTTTTAAATTATAATGAAAATAACTAAGGAAGGAAAGAAATGAATCATTCTGTGACTATTTCATAATTTATCTAATTATTATGTGACTACATATTTTATATATAATCATCTCTTCCACAGAAAGAAAAAAAAGAGTGAAGAGATGTGAATGAAATATAGCACATTACAAAAACAGTTTTTCAAACATACTATAACATGGGAAGCAATTGAGTAAAAATTTGCCAAATGTATGAGTAAATTGTTGCAGGAAGTCAGGGACCCTGAACAGAGGGACCAGCTGGAACCGTGGCAGAAGAACATAAATTCTGAAGATTTCATGGACATTTATCAGTTCCCAAAATTAATACTTTCATAATTTCTTACTCCTGTCTTTACTGAAATCCCTCAGCATAAATTGTGAAGATTTCATGGACATTTATCACTTCCCTAATAACACTCTTATAATTTCTTATGCCTGTCTTTAGTTTAATCTCTTAATCCAGTTATCTTCCTAAGCTGAGAATATATGTCACCTCAGGACCCCTATTGTACAAATTGATTGTAAAACATGTGTGTTTGAACAATGTGACATCAGTGCACCTTGAAAAATAACAGAATAACGTGATTTTCAGGGAACAAAGGAAGACAACCACAAGGTCTGACTGAATGAGGGGTCGGGCAGAATACGGCCAGATTTTTCTTCTTGCAGGAAAGCTATAAATGGATGTGCAAGTAAGAGAGATATCACTGAATTCTTTTCCCAAAAAGGAATACCCTGGGGAAGGAATGCATTCCTTGGGGGAGGTCTATAAACTGCTGCTTTGTGAGTGTCTGTCTTATGCAGTTGAGATAAGGACTGAAATATGCCCTGGTCTCCTGCAGTACCCTCAGGCTTACTGGGATTGGGAAATTCCAGCAGGGTAAATTTTGGTCAGACCGGTTCTCTGCTCTCGAACCCTGTTTTCCGTTAAGATGTTTATTGAGACAATACATGCACAGCGGGACATAGACTCTCATCAGTAATTCTAATTTTGCCTTTGCCTTGTGATCTTTATTGCCCTTTGAAGTATGTGGTCCTTGTGACCTAATCCCTGTTCATACACCCCCTCCCCTTTTAAAATCCCTAATAAAACCTTGCTGGTTTTGCAGCTCAGGGAACATCATGGACCTACCGATATGTGATGTTACCCCTGGAGGCCCAGCTCTAAAATTCCTCTCTTGTAGTCTTTCTCTTTATTTCTCAAACTGGCTGACACTTAGGAAAAATAGAAAGAACCTATGTTGAAATATTGGGGGCTGGGTTTCCACTGATAGTAAATAAATGGAAAAATGTACTCATCAATTAATCAATGAAGTGAATAAAAAAGGAATATTCTTCTATGGAAAAAATCAGGATCAGAAGGTATTTTACAACTGTATTTTGTGGAATACTTGTCTTTTAATACACAAGAAATATATGTGTGTGTGTGTATGTAGGTATACATATATACACCAACACACACATGCACACACCCCTATATATATAAACTAATAAAATAGTTCAGTATAACTCTAAGTTACAGGTCTTTGATAGCTGATTATAAAGAATGTACACAGTATCACAGATTTAAGATTATACTTTCAATTGATTGTGTAATTTCTGTAAGCTGGTCCGATTGCTTAGAATAAACATTCTAAAGTCTAAAACTTCAAGGAGATTGTACTGAGTTTTTAAAATAATTACAAAGTTTCACATACTTATGTTCACACACATTTCTTGTAAATAAACCATTGGAAGGTGAAAACAATTTTATTATTAAGAAGGTGTTTTAGTTTGGTTTTATATTGGTACAAAGAGGCAGCATTATAGTTGACATTTTGTTCCAGATGCTTGGAATAAGAGGATAAATCACATCATTCACTCAAACCTCCAATTCCCCAAACTAATAGTGCTAGGAAAGAGGCAAAGGGAATAGACAGAGTTTGAACCTCACCCTAAAGGCTAATAGAAGATGGCTCTGTCAAACTCCTCCAAGCAGGAGACACCCTGAGCAACACTCAACCCCAAATTCAAACCTACGTGCTCTTTAGGCAAAAAGACCTCCATATCACCACAGCACAAAAGAATAAAAAGTAAAAAAGAGAAAGCAAAAGTTCTTAATATAGCTGGAAAATATATTTTAAATGTTTTGCATCAAAATTAGCATTTTGAATTGTAATAAGAAAAATGTATTTGTTAGTGCAGAAAACAGAGAGAAGATGATATTTATCTAATACAGCCTTGAATTGCAGCAAATACTTTAGCTAAGGGACCTCACACTCTCCTTTACTGTCTCATTTTCATTCTAGGGAGACCCCAACTTGGCATGTATTAAATGAGATCTTCAAGTGGGTGTCAGGAATGCTGTTGAGTACAAACTTTAGAAGATAATCATATTGTAGCATGTAATGTTATACATGGAGAAAGGAAACACTCAATAGCTATATAAACTAGCTGTTTATATAATCCAGTGAAAAAGAAGAAGTAAGTGCCACATAATAAGCTTTCTCTTAATGCCAGGAATGTCTATCTGCCTGCAGTTAATTTGAAAGACAAAAATGACATATAGAAAATAAAAAATATGCTCCAAACAAAATAGAAAATTGATTTACGTATCAACAGCATTTTAATACAATATAAAATAAGTTAATATAAATATACTTCTTTTTGTTAACTTAAAATGTTTTGTAACAAAAATCAATGTTTTATTTCATGGTTATCTCTTCATAGAACTTTTATTTTACTACGGGTTACCACTATTATAACTCAAATGTCTATTACTATAACTTAAATTAGTAATCTGTGAATATCTATTTTGTGAAGATAAATATAACAGAAAACAGAGGGAGGATTTTAGTTTTGAAAACTCTTTATGAAAATTTATACTTTATATATGCATTTGACATATATAAAGCAGATTTTTTTGAATAGCTGACCGTTTTCAGAATTTTAACACTCTTTATTCAATACCACCTAAAATGCCTTAATTCTGCACATGGCTTTTTTTCTGATTTTATATTTTAATAATTAAAAAAAATATTAAAGGTATTTAATTTTGAGAACAAAAAAGCAAATCAAATATCTGAACAATCAAACATTCATATATTCATAAAATATTCATAAAATATAAATGCTTGTACTTCATTCATAAAAATATACACAGGTCTGTATCCAAATTTTCTCTTCAGCTTATCAAAATTGATTAGAAGCATCATGTTAGAAGGACTAGGTCTGAGAACACTGATACCAGTAAGGAGAAATAGCATTTCCTCTATATTTAATAACAATAGTACCAGCATTTTTCAGCTCTTGTTATCTCCCAGATTTTATTCATCACACCTTGCTTATATTATTACTAATGAATCAAATATCCACACTGTAAGATATTTGTATTATTATCTTACAGAGATAGAGAACAGGGGTAAGGGGGACAAAAGAGAGAGAAAGCAAGAGAGCAAAGGAGAGAACGAGTGAGAGTGAGAATGAGCATTTAGACTTCACAACCTAACTTGAAAGTACAGGGCCAGTGTCAACTTCAATTTGCTTGATTCTGAAGCTTGTGTTCCTAGGACCTTGCAGATCATAAAATACCTTCATACTTTATACCCTTTGTGAACAATAAATGAACTAAAGCAGCAAAAAGCCTTCTGATTGTGCTAGCAAGATATAAAATTGATAGAATATAGGCCAATTTCTCTTTCCTCTTTATTATGCTGCTTGTCGCTTATGTCAAGATTTTACTATCTGTGGAGTATTGGTATTTCTGGTTCAAAATACCTGTACTTCTTATTTTAAATCATAATCTTCTACTCCACAATCGTTATGACTTAGGAGAGATTACTGAAGAGTTACTGTTAGGTGTTCTGTAGCTATTTCTTAAGCAGCTTAAATCGGAACACAACATCCTCTTCTGGATGAAGCACCTTCTTTCATGTTATTTAAAAATATTTTTTCATAATAAAGAGAGGCTTTGAAAAACATTCTAATGAAGCACCACTCCTCCTGTGACAAGATGATACCTTTTTTAAGTCTGTGCTTGTTTTGTGGGGCCTCTACATTTGTGTTTGGTCTGAATCATTTCACAACTGTCAGACTGTGCATAGTCTAAGACTCCATCTTACAAAACATAAAAGATAATGTACTCCCTTTCTTGACTGAAGTAGTTTCCTTTTTGATTCATGGAAAATTTTAAAAGCTAGTTCAAATTTTCTTACATTATTCTTAATGTGAAAAATGTTTTCAGTAGAATGTTCAGGCATGTAAAATACCCATTAATGTTAGAACACAAAAACATGAAAAAAAAAAATCAATGAAACCAGTGCCTGAACTTTAGGAATTTCATAGTTTAATTCTTTCCTTTCATTGAGCACTTGAATAAAAATTATCATTTTATTTATAATCATACATTTCATTTGCAGAGACTAACTGGCAAATTCACCCAATAGTATAATGTATTTTTGCAGACTTGACTTGCAGTCAAATTATGACTAATTACAAAGAAATAAAGAAGTTTATGGCTAATTAGAAGAAATAAGTTTGTAAAGGTCTAAAAATCAAATAGAGATTGGGAGTCTGGAATATCATAGGATTTTTATTCATGTTCCTTATATGTAACCCAAAGCTCACCACTCAACCTATTTGAGATGATTAGGTTGATCCTACAGAAATACCCAAATCCCTCCATGTCATTATTCAAAACTGTTTTTCAGCTAAATCTGTGTCACTCTACAAACAACTGGTGCTAAATCACGTGATTTTTTAGAAAAAAAATTGACTATAATTAAAATGAAATGCAGAGCTAAGATTATCTTGATGACTCAAGATACACTAAAGGAATACTTATCTTTCTTCAACTAGTTAACAAGAAATTTGAATATAGGGAACACTGGTCCAATATTTCTTTCTTTCTTTGTTGTGAGGACAGAATTGAAGCCAAAGAGTGCACTTAGCTAATTGTCATTTGACTTTAATTTTCATAATAACAGCTAACATAATTGAAGACTTATTATTAACCCAGGACTATTCTAAGTGGGTTACACGTGTTAACCCATTGCAATCTGTATGACAAGTCAGAGTTACCTGCCTAAGGTTATGTAGCTGGCAAATAGAAGACACATTATTTGTACTCTCTACAGCAGTTAACCACTACATACACTTTTCCTCAGTCTCTTACTTGAGATGTGTTAAAAATATATTTTATGGATTCTCCATGGATATATTTGCTGGGATATTTAACCTAAGTTTTAGAAACAAATTTAGTCTCAATATCTCCCTCTCCTAACCTCATTCAATGTTAACAAAGGACCTTAAGGAGTGGTTTAATCCTGAATCTATAGGTTAGATCATGAGAGCAAAAGAAATATGTGAAAGTCAATGAATATATAAAGAATCTAAAATATGATGTACCATAAGGATCATTAAACAACAAACCAAATAATGCATCAAAAATTTTAATCACAAACTATTTGCAACAACCAGTGAAAAGCCAACTTTTTGCAATAATCAGTGAAAGACCAACAACCAACCAGTGAAAGACCAATGGTGATCAAACTCAACATTCCATGCTAGAGCAATGCATTTATAGTGTTAAATATATAAGCAAACTGAAATTCTGATGTTGTGATGATGTTGTTTCCTGGACTTGCAAATAACTACAATATAAATTGTAAAGTTGCCAGGTAAAATACAGTAAGAGAAGTTAAATTTGAATTTCAGAGAAACAATGAATGATATTAAAATATTGCAATATTTGGAGCATACTTAGACTTAAAACATTTGTTTATCTGAAATTCAAATTTAACTGTGAGAGACAGCCAGGTTATAAAACAACAGCCAGGTTGGAGGGGATCCCTGAAGAAACTTGAACCAGCCTGCCCACTGAAGTGGAGCCTGGGGAAGTTCATGAGGTTTGCAGCAGGGAGGAGTCTGGCCACTCCTTTTCCTGTGTGGCAACTAGGATTTGAATGGCTGGGCAGGTAACACTCTAGCAGGGACTCTGGCCTAGTGAGAGTCTATGTTTCTGCTTTTTTATTTTCCTTTTCACCAAATAACACCCTGTGCTACTCAGCATTCAAATTGTCTGTGAGCCTGAATTTTCATGGCCTTGGGACAAAGTACCTGGTCTTTGTTAGGCAGGAATCTAGACCCAACATGGCAGTATCACCTGGCATGGCAGGCCCTTTGTTAGGACTTCCCACCCTTCACTTCCTGCTAAGACTCTCAGCCCGCGAAAAAAGCCCCTGCCGGCCAAAGAACCCCTGCTCTGCGCAAGCTCCTGGACACGTCATTCCCCAGAAATCAAAACCTAACTCAGGAAAACCGAAACCTACAAACCCAGCCTACCTAGCCCTATAAAAGGCCCCCCCATACCCGCCCCCAGCGGGACTTCCTCGGCCCTTCTCCTAGAGGACCTGTGAACCTTGCCTGCGAGCCCAATAAAGGCTACCTTTGTTCTTATCTGCCTCGTGTCTTCTTGCTCGTCTCCCCATTTACATTACAGTCTTTAGTTGAACTAAGGAAAAGTACTGCAACATTTTTGGTGTGCAATATGGGGGCTCAATAAGTGGTGAATGAAATGGGGACTCAAAACCTCTCACTGTTGCTTCTAAGCCTTTTCATCCATAGACTTCTGAGGGTGGAGGAAACCATGTCCCCACCCCTGTCACTCCTGGGCCTTTTCATGACCTTTTCTTTTTCGGGAGAGACCTGAAAACAGCGGTTCCCCTCCACTTCCACTCCCTGCAAGGCCTCCACACTTGGTCCAAGGGTGCAGCAGAGCCGGCTGGCTGGAACCTGCCACTGGCCACTGCTGCAGACTTCCCCATCCCTCCGTCAAACAGTAAATAAGCTTAAACTTATGCCCCTGCTGGAGGAACCACTTGCATGAGAATAAGAGGTTCTTCCCCAGGCATTTTTATACCTTTTGTCTTGCCTTTTCTGGACTCCAGTCAGCAATTAACCTTTAAAGTTCTCTTTTTCTCTTCATTCGGCTAGGCCCCTAAACTATCACTGTTTATATTTTCTGTAAAGCTTTAATTGTGAGAAAGGATTTGTGGGGCTTGTCTTGGTCTGTGGCGAATCTGGTGTGCTTTGCATGTCTGTATGGTTTGTGTGGCAAGCCTCCATCTTGCTTTACATCCTGGCGCCATGGCCAGTAACCACTTGGAAAGGTTTTTTTTAGCAATCCTGCCTTAGAGCATGAGCTCTCTTAGGTTAGATATCTGCATGTTCTCCTAGCCCTGTCTCTGCATGGGTTCCATCCAGCGACTGGGTTTTCTTCTGCCTGTCTGTGTGTGTACTGTGTGTGATGTCTGTAAAAAGAGCTCTAATTAATTTGGCCTAAAGAAAGGGGATCAAATACCTTTTTTTTTTTTTAAGGGAAGGTAAAAACTATGGTATCTTTCAGTTCACATGACTTTAATATTTAAGAAATAAAAACAGTCCTAAAGACTATTAGTAAAATTCAGGTCAGATGTATTTGCTAAGTATTTTGAGGTTATAAACTGCTTTTTGGGTTTTGAGAACTATTTGACTTGCAGGCTTCACAATTGGTAAGGTCTGGAAGTCACTACACCATACGAAGGCCAACCTTGGCTACACTTAGCACACAACTAAAGCAACCTACCAAATTTTACCTTAATGTTAAAAATTGCTAGGAGTTAATCGAAACTACTGGAAATAGATTTATATGCAAGGGGAGTAAGAAGAGTACAATGTGCTTTTTAGTAAAAGGTTATTAGAAGGCATGGAAATGTAAACTTTGGCCTAGGGTTAAAGGATTGTTTTTTGAGTTAATTAGGAAAAAGCTGAAGGTTCAAAGAAGTGGTGGAAGAATTGTGGAAATTAATCTTGCAGAAGAGATTCTTTGTGTGAACATATTGACTAAATTCAAAAAAGGGTATTATATGGTTTTTCTGTAAATTGAGCATTGAAATAAAAGCATAACAAGGTTTTCCTAAGGCACTAATCTGCTCTTTGGTAAAAATTGTAAAGGATTATAAAAGGTTTTTGCTTGTTTAAAATTTCTGAGTCGTCATTTTGGCAAAATAAATAACTTATGGTAATCTGGAATTCTGTTTCATAATACCAAGTGTTTTAACACGAATATTTAACAGCCTTGTCAAAGTCAAACTTCAGTTTTAAAATTGTCTTCCTTGGAAGCAGGCTTTTCGAATACTTCAGAGGGTCCCTGAAGTGTCCAGAAAAGATAGGTAAACAGGATTATTTGACATGCTTATATTAGAAATGCTTGTTCCCTGGTGCCATAAAGAAATAGCACTTGAACATAAATTTTATTTCCTCAGCAAGGCCATTTTTACTTTCTGCAGAAAGGGTACACTCGCCAGCAGTTTTGGAACGAGAGAACACTGAACAAAGGAGGCAGGGTCATTTATAACCTGACACATCCACCCTACTGGCTATGTCCGGCTTCCATTGGCTGGAACGGGACCTCAAATTCTGTATTTGTCCTGATCGACTAGCAACTTAGAACTTTTTAAAAGAGGCAAAGGCAGAGGAGAACAAAGGAAGGAGGAAGTAACTTGTAGAATTCTGAGAAAGGTAAAACCACTTTCAAATAAGCAAGAGGAACAAACTATGACCTAATGCTTGCTTGGACCAGTATAAGCATGCCAGGGCACATATTTAGGCTAAATTGTGGGAGCTAAGAACATAAAGTACCTTGATTTCTTTATTATGGTTAGTAGATATTTAAGAATGTTAACACAGGTCTTTTGAATAAATTTTTCTTCTAAGAGAAGTTACTATTTATTCCTAATTAGATGGGGAGGAAAGTCTTTGAAGAGGAACCTCTACTTTACTTTTTACACTTAGGTATATTGGATTGCCAAAATGATGCTCAATCTTCTTTAGGTTATATTTTTGTGAATAATGCTAATATTTGTTCCAAAATTGTATGGGATTTCTAAAATTATGTCTGAGTATAAGCTATCAGCTATCAGTCATAATTAAGGTTGTTATCTTAAGTTATTGTAAACCACGAAGATAACCAAACTTCTTTGTCAAATGTGTTTCTAACTATAACTACCCTCGACATTTTGCTATTCAGAGACAATTGTCATCTTGTTTCAATCCTTTTCAAAGATGGTTCATTATGAACTATAAAACTTTAGCAGGTGCTCTCAAATACAGGCTTCTGATAACTTTGGAGATTGTGACATTGGTGTAAAGGAAAACGTACAAAAATCAAGAAGAGCTGAAATGTTCACAAGTATCAAACAACACCAGCGTTAACTAAATGACTCAAATCAGAAAGCTGAAGCAACTTTTTTGACTTTTGGTTGGAATATTGCTGATCCTTGTTGACTTTGGTTGGAATATTGCTGATCCTTCTTGTTCAGAGTCAAGGAAACTTATTTTAAACTAATTTTGAAACTTACTTTGAACTAATTTTGAACTTTAATAATTAAATAAGGTGTATTCCTACCAACAAAATTTGAAGCATGTTTGTTTCTCCCTGCCTGGTTCCTCTAAAACTTGGAAACTATCTGTGAGTATTCTTATGGCAATATAGTTGTTGGCATCAGTGCAATAAGGTTCCATTTTTCTTTTGCAACAGGACACAATTGGAAATACCAGTAATTTTACCAAGACTTTGACTGGAAGTCTATGCTGCCCTTTAAGGATTCAAGCTTGACTTACAGAGTCGATAGAAGTCCAATGGGGAAACAAGTCTCATACCCTTGTCTATGCAGTCGCTGTACTGGGTTCCTGACCTGTGGTCAGTAAAGGATGTCACTTTCTAACAGTCTAGGAGCTCCAAATTTATCTTGCGATCTTAAGAGGAGAGGAACATCCAACTCACAGGTGTTTGAGGATATAAACCTGTGCTTGGGCTCTGCTTTAAATGGTCTTATCTGAGATTCTTGTGGAACAGACTTGATCAAAGCCAATCCAAAAGGCCTATGTAGAAAAATAATTATTCCACTGCACTTTATGCAAATAATCAGGTCAAGTATAAGTGTAACATCTATTTTGCAAATCACTCATTCCTATCAGAAGTTTTTTGTCTGTCTGTTTGTTTTTGTTGTTGTTTTTAACAAACAGGACTGGAGAGAGATAAATCATGTTTCAAAACTTATCAAATATTTTGTCATTAAATTCTAAACTCATTAGTTTTTTTTTTTTTTTTAATTTTTGCCTACATTTTAGACTAGCCCTGTTTTTTCCTGTGAACCTACCAGCAATCTCTGGCTTCAGCTCAGAAAGAACAAGAGGGATGGGTAATGTAAAAATCTGGATTAATATTCTAGTTCTGAGCAATTATCCTGCAAATCCTGCCAGGTGATGGGAATTAATAGGATGCCTATCACTTGGAGGTTTCCTTTCTGGGAAAGTAGGACCAAGGGAGCTAACCAAAGCCAAGCACCATGCCCCAAAATCTTACCAAGCATAACTATAGCCACTAATTATCTGAATGTCACAAGTCATCCTTTCCTCTCCCTTGTTTGAGGAGGACTGAGTTCGGCAGTTTCACCTTAGCATTCCGCTTATGATAAGGAGTCCGTATAATCCCCCAAGACACATTTTTTGTCCCAGACTCAATTCCAAGCTTCAGGTCAAAGCCCTAGGAGGGAAAACTGGATCTAAGGAATCCAGAGTCAGATGGCAGCAGAGCTTAAAAGGCACAGCACAGGTGAGTGTGACTGATTCCTGCTGATTAAGCCAAGCCCAACCTTCCTGTTTCATGGATAAAGGCCACGTTAATATCCATGGCATAAATGAGGTCTAGGGAACTCCAAGGCTACTGAAAGTGGGTGGGAAGGAGATATAGGTCAGAGCAGATAATTCCATTCCTTTTCTCTAGGTGCCCCCTGCTTCATGGGTGCAAGCCACTTTTGTACTCATGGTGGCACCTGCCAAGTTCGCCAGAACTTGGGGATGCAAGGATGGAAGATGGAAAGAGGGCACTCTTCCCTGTCTCCCTCACATACCCCGGTATCTGCTAGGAAGAGAAGAGAACCACGGATGCCTGCTCCCCTCCTTCTAGATGGGTTGTCATTCATCTTCAGTCCGTACCCCTTTCGAATGCATCCTAACCCCTTGGGACTTCTTTAAAAAAGGCTAACTTTTTCCTTTCTTCTCCTCAGTTCTCTCTTCACTGATAGGTAATTGTGTCTCTGTATTACAGGACACTCCCCTCAGATGCATCCTCTGAACTGGAAAGAGTTAATTTCCCAAACTTTAAACTGGTTGACTTAGGATTGGGTTCAGGGGAAGGGAATCCAGAAGCCCAACATGCCAGCAAAAGGGTAAAGTTTTTTTTAAACTGTCAGGCTTTTGGTCTCCCTCTCCCTGTGCAAACTGGTAAAAGGCCTAGGAAGTTTTGAGCTGTGCTTTCTGCTCCCCTTGCTTTATTTTGATACTTGTTTTATAATAACCTGTTTTGTCTGCTCTTGCCTTCAGGCCATCAAACTCCAAACAGTGATGCAATCAGAGCCTCTGATGATGGCCTCATCTACTGGGAATCCTTAGGTCGCTGAGGGAGCTCTGACAACACAGAGGCCCCTGTCAGCAGGAAGCAGGTCTTCGTCCTTTAATTGCAGTTAGATGTACCACTTTATATGGGGGAAGGAGACAGCCAGGTGAGAGGGGGTCCGTGCAGAACCTCCAGCCAACCTGCGCGCTGAGGGGGAGCCTCAGGAAGTTCATGATGTTTGCAGTGGAGAAGAGCCTGGACCCTCCTCTTCCTGGGTGGAACCTGGGATTGGAACAGATGGGTGGGAAACACTCCAGCAAGGGACTCTGGCCTAGTGAGAGTCCCTGTTTCCCCCCTTTATTTTCCTTTTCACCCAATAAAACCCTGTCTGACTCACCATTCAGATTGTCTGTGAGCCTGAATTTTTGTGGCCATGAGACAAAGAACCTCACCTTTAGCTGAACTAAGGAAAAGTCCTGCAATAAATGGACATTCTGTATTTCATCTGGAAACTGTCCTTTAGTATTATTAAAATCCAGGCACTCATGTATTTGTCAGCCACACTAATCTGCGTAATTCTCAATCACTGGCAGAAATACATGTTAAAATAGCATTAAGGTAAATTTGGGGGAGTTTGGACAAATTACTATGGTTTCTTTAAAAATTTCAAATTGTTTTGTAACTCTAGATAATTGTATGTCTCTATTAAGGTGCATATGTATGTTTATATGTATCTAAAGATAAATATATTAATTTGATATTATGAGAATATATTATTTATAATTAGTAATGTTATTTTCCGTAATATAACTTTATTTTGAGGTATTTAAAAAGTTAATTTTATACTTCTAAGAGTTACTGATATCAGCAAGTTTCTTTATTTTTAGATATAGATACTGATTTGCATATCTATTTATCTCTCATTTTTACCACTCTCAAATTACTATAAACACGGATTGACAAATAATAATTTTCTCCCATCGGGAAGATTACATATCCAGGGTTAAGTAAATGCCATTTCTCTTTGTTATTTCTTAGAAGAATGGATCACATGACAGCAGCTATGGAAATGAGATTCCATGCAGTACACCAGGGAAAGTTGACATTACCCTTACTTTACACTAGGAGGCATATTGTTACTATAGACTTTTCCACCATACTAAACATACTATATTTACGACCTCTTAAAGAAGCTTAAACATGATAAAATACTACTAGCTTTAAAATTTTTATAGTAAACAGTATTCAAAGATAATTCTTTTGTAAGAAATAAAGTCATATTTGAGATTGACAACTTCTAGCAGACAAAACTGTGTCCTTGCTTATTTTATATCAATAGCTTAACTACATTAAGTAATATTATAGAAAATTATCCTGTGGTACCCCCTTTTAAAATAAAACGGTAGTAAAACATTAAAGTGTACTGTGAAAAGTTAATATTTAAGAAATTCTTCAAAATCATAAAGTGAGAATAACTGCCTTTAAGAAAAACAATGAACACACTGTAGAAAAAAAATGTTTTACTATGGATTTTATTAGTCTTTAGAAAATGAGTGTTTTGGAGTCTCCATCAGGCATGGTAAATACAAATAAAAAGTTACCCAAAAATAATTTTTAAAATAAAACTTTTAGAATTTGAAACTAACGATTTTCTAGAATTTTATTTATTTGTTAAGTGTGTAACAGTGATTTTACAGTTCAGAATTCACCATGGTAATTTTTTAAGCTTGAAACTTTGCTAAATAACTAAGATACATGTTTTGCTGCTTCTATACCTTTTCAGTATCTATTGATAAGAATAATGATAATTAAATGTAGTAATTTTCTAAGTTAAGCTTGCATTATATGCCAGCAACCCTGTGGCTCCGAGTTAGGATCTAGGTTAGTCTGACCCCACCATCTGTGTTCTTAATCGCAATTCTACATTACTTCCAAATATCCACCATTAGCTATGTGTAGAGCTCAAATATCCCTGAAGCTTTCAAATAATTTTCTGGCTGTACATTCTTAATTTTTTGATCTTTGCTCCCATCCTGCCCCCACCTCTGCCTGGCCTAAATATAAGGTTGCAGTGATTTCTGTCTTAAACTTCTTCTGTCTCCTCTAATTATCATACTTAGAATTTTATTCACTTTCTGTGTTGTAAGTTTTCAATTTCCAATTTTCAATCACATTTCTAGTTCCAAATAATCTTGCACAGCAGCTTAGACTTTAAAATTAAAAGAGTTAATTCCTAATCTGATTTTATTTTATATTCTCTTTTTTAATTATGCAATTTTCCAATAAATCTTGCAAATCAAAGAAATATTCTCAATTTTTCCTTTTATCTCCTATATCCAAATGAAATCTATCCTAGACTTTCCAAAATTCAAAATCTGGTCCCAACCTATGTCTCAATCCATTTATTCTGTTCAAGTAAGTGACAATTTGTTTACTGTCACTTACTTGAACAGTTAATCACTTATTGAGCATCTACTGTGTTTCAGGCCTTTTAATTTTTATAAGAATATTCTCAGATAATACCAGGCTCATTCTGGTGGTTAAGTATCTGAGACTTAAAGACCATGTTGACACTAATTTTACATGGATATGCTTTAAACAAACTGAGATTTTAACTTCTATGCCCTACTGGCCATGACCTTTTATAGGCCAAAGAAGGCTACACTGCATACAAACGCACACACACATACACATACAGACTTTACTTCAGTAAGATCTATTCATCCCATGTCACTTGTTTAAAGCATCACTTTATCTACAGATTCTTTATTGATTCTTTATCCAAGGCTTATTCTCTGCTAAAACCCACTTTTTTGTATATTTACTAGTATTTATTCTAACACACTAATTTTATTGGTATCTAGTACTTTCTCTCCAACAAAAATCAGTGTTCCTTTATTTGTCTTTTTTATGGTTTATAACATCTTCATAGCATCACAGCTTCATAGTTCATAGAACAAAATTGCAAAACAATTTCAGGAACCTCACATATTCCTAAAAATCTACCTGTGGTCCTCTTGGACCAAGTAACACAGGCTACGAACTCTTGCACTAAATTAGAAGTTGTTTAAGCTTACTAAGTCTTGTTTTTAATGTCTTTCACCCAAACCTAACATAGTACCTAGTACGTAATTGACTTAACATGAATGTTTGCAGAATGAATAGATAAGTGAATTTAAAAATTGGTGAATCATGTAAAGCTCAAATGAATAATGTATACTAAGGTATGTCAAGGTAATATTTATATAAGTTTAATACAAGTTTCTAAAAGTTTAATATAGACTGTGGCAAACAAACTCTAGGGTGATCCCTCATGATGCCCATCTCCTGATGTTTATGACCATTTGTCACCTTGAGTGTAGACGAGACCTGAGGCTTGCTTCTAATCAGCAAAATAAAGCAAAGATGATGGGAAATCACTCTGATGGCTATGTTAAGTTATATAAGACTCTATCTTGATACAGACATACTATAGAGACCTTGTCTGTCTAGCTGGCCTTGAAGAACTAAGTAGTAATGTTAACAGGTCTACATGGCTAGCAGCTGAGTGTGGCCTCTAAGATCTGAAGGCAATCCCCAGCTGACAGGCATGGAGAATAGAAAAGTGAGGAAATAGTCCTTAGAGCTTAATGAGGAGACAATTGCTAATCAAATAATTGTACCTATTTTCTTTGAGGTAAAGGTATAAGGTTCATAATAAGAAAGTATTGTTCCAGTGAAAAGAGCACTTATAGAGGAGTCGGCGTCTATGAGTTTTATTGTAGACTCATAAACTATGTGACTTCAGGCAAAGCACTTTTCTTTTTATGCCTCTGTATAAAACACTGTTATACCAGATGAGCTGTAGGGTCCTAAGATCTAAATTTTTATTGATCTAATATCAAAAACAAACAAAAAACAAAACAAAACAAAAACACTAAAAACTGCAGAAGTAGTTCTCTCACAAGTTATTTATCCTATCAGCAGACTATTTGACCAACGCATTGTGTTAACATTTAATTTCTCAAACTTCTTCTTAAAAATAAGATTACTGTCCTATAATTAAAAAATGCATCCCCAGTAGTGATTGCGTTGAGTCATGTACTGTGTTAAACCATGTATTCACTGAAGGACGTCTCTCTGAATAGCAAAAGCTGTGGAGTCAGACACTCCTGAGTTCATATTCTGGGGCTCACCTACTGGCAAGCAGGCTTCCCCCCCCGCCTTTTTCTTTTTTAAGAGACAGAATCTTATCATGTCACCAGGGCTGGAGTGCCTGGGCATGATCATAGATTACTGCAAGCTCAAACTCCAAGGCTCAGGCAATCCTCCCACCTCAGCCTCCTTAGTAGCTAGGACTACAGGCACACACCACTTCACTTGACTAATTTTTAAAATTTTCTGTAAAGACACGGTCTTGTTATGTTCTTCAGGCTGGTCTCCAACTCCTGGCTTCAAGTTATTCTCCTGCCTGAGCGTCCCAAATTGCTAGAATTATAGGCATGAGCCACTGCACCCAGGTCACACTCAGCAGTTTTAGACAATTAACTTAAAATTTCTGAATTTAAGTTTACTTATAATACTATCTAATTTACAGTAATAGTGTGGGATCATATACAATGTATCAAAATATTTACTAGAATTCCTGGGTCATAAATAGGACTTATTAAATATTAACCATAAATGTCAGGTATTAAAACTATACTCTGAGAAATTCATCAACCGATTCATAACATAGTCTAGATAAAGTCAGAGGCACATGACAGGCAGGCTTTTCAAAGGAAATCTAACTTGTAATTTTGTACATGATTAAACAGCAGAAAATCCTTTAAAATAACATTTAAAGAAATATCGGATACAGAAATAACTCTATTCATGATTCTCAATGGGACAAGATTAAGACTTAATTTTGAATTAGTGGTAATAAACTGTTCCTGATCTGAACACATAATTGTTTTTGTCTGCTCTTGAATTAGTGAAATTCTTTCATCATCCTAGTTATATTTGTTTAAAAAATAAGAATCCTCAATTGAAAATCATTTTACCATTTTCTTAGAATTAATGGTTTCATTGAATTTTACATAGTTTATGATCATGTCAATGAGTTAACTTCTTAAGTAAATATGATTTACTGCTACTTGGGAATGGAATAAATCTTTACCTACAGTAAAAGGTAACAAAATTCAGTGCAATAAATACTGCACATGTGTGCATCATTTGTAGGGCAGTTGATTAAGTGCGCTGTAGGACTTGGATATTCCTAGAACCCAGAGACCCTATCTATTTGGTTACCAGAAGGATACAAGTTAGGCCCTACCTTCAACTTCTCTTGGGCACCCTACAGACAGACATTTGTGGTTAACAGTTTTATTGCTAAGTTCCAGAGGGAAGTTTTGAAAGACTTTATTTTACTTAAAAGGTCTTTAATGGGAGCAGTTACCAGTTTATGTTCTAGTCTTACAAATACACAAGTAATTACTGAAAATCTCTGCTTAATTGCAACGTCATTAGAAACATACTTAAATGTATGAAATATGCTTGCTATATACAAAAATATCCACCCATACTTGTGTACACTGTACAGTAAACCTTATTTTTGAATCAAAACAATAGAGAAAGAAAGAGGAAATAAAATGTGAGCACAAGTATCTTACATATTGATTCTGAGCTTTATACCAGTCTGCCACTTGTATTTTGGAAAATTTACAACATGTGAAAAAATAGTGAGCCTAATGTAATAACTACCCATATAGCCATCACCCAATCTCAACAGATACTAATATTTTATTGTTTAATGTATTCCCACCATTATTATTATTGTTATTATTTTGATAGAGTAATATTAAGGCAAATTCCCAAACATTATATTGTTTCTTTTACACTCTTCATAATCGATCACTATCAATGATAAATTTCTCCTAACAAAACACAATTCTATTATTACTTCTAGCAAATAATTTTAAAATATCATTTAAAAGCCAGCCCACACTCTTACGTCTACAATTATCTCAAAATTTTAGTGTCTTTTTATCATATTGAAGAAAGGAAGAAACCAACAAAATTTTAGGTCGCCATTAGAGTTTTTTAGGACACCAGCTCATTCTGTAAATTGATATTCAAATCAAGTATGTATATTGCATTTCCTGTAAGAACTGTATTTCAGGCTACTCAATAATTAATGGAGGGAAGTTCTTCACATATGTTCTTTAAAGCCACTTGGCAAAAGAGAAATAATCCCTTTTGTATATCATTTTCATATCTATCCACTGTACATTTAAACTGAATGCTGATATAATCATTTTATCAATAAACAAATATAATTTTACACAATTATTTTTGATAATAATTTTGAAATGTTAATATATGTTGAGTTTATTTTTTTCATACGTACATATATGTATTCCTTTGCCTACTCCACTTTTGGCCAACATATATTGGCTCTTTTTTTTTTTTTGAGACAGGGTCTCACTCTGTCACCCACTCTGTAGTGTTGTGGTGTCTGTCATCTCGGCTCACTGCAATTTCTGCCTCCTGGGTTCAAGTGATTCTGTGGCTTCAGCCTCCTGAGTAGCTGGGATTACAGGCACGTGTCACCACACCTGGCTCATTTTTTTTGTATTTTTAGTAGAAACGGGGTTTCACCATGTTGGCCAGGCTGGTCTCGAACTTCTGACCTCAAATGATCTGCCCTCCTCAGTCTCCCAAAGTGCTGGGATTAAAGATGTGAGCCATGGCACCTGGCCTAGATGTTGACTTTATAATCATTGATTAGATGAGGATGAGACAGGATGGAGAACAGTAGGAAAGCAGTTAATTTGCAAAGCTGTAAACCTATCATGAGATTTTTTTTTTTTCTTGTTGCTGAGGCAAAAAGAAAATAGAAGAGTTGTGCTTTTGATGAAAAAATATCAAGAAAATCAGTGGGAGTCTCTGATCCTAGATGTTAAATACATTCACTCAACCCGATTGGGAAGAAGAAAGAGAAGTGAAAGGGGAGGGAATATAAAGAGGACAGATTCTGTATCATGTTTGTTGAGCAGAACTCAGAGAAACCTAGAGGATAAAGATTAGAAAGTCCTTGAGGCTAGATTACATCGTAGAGTCCAGGGAGTCAGGAAGATCCCCAAGAGTAGTGATACATGCTGTCCATCTAGACATGGGAGTCCAAAGATAAACTCACTGAAAACCTATTTACTATCCCTATGGCATGAGGTATCAGCAATTTCCCAGAGTCCAGGAGGACTGGAATGAAGGCAGTCTCATTTGAGATCCCTCTGGGCAGATGAGGCAATGGACATAAAAGCGGATCAATGACCCAAGGTTGAGAATATTGCACTTCCTTTTGATGATGACGATCCCCTGGAATTGAGATAAAAAAGAACTGAAGTTTCTGTCATACCAATGCAATGGGGATTCGATATTTTTAAAAAATGGAAGGAAAAAAATGAAAACTCTATTTCCAGCACACAAAAATTAGTGACATATGAGTCATACTTTATGTAGTAGAGACTGCTTTAGATTTACATCAACATCATTCTTACAAAACCTATCAATTATTGCTTAATTTGCAAACAATTTGTTTTTGGCAATGCAGGTAAAGACTTTCATCATTTACTTATTGTTTTAATTGAGTTAGATATAATATAAAATCGATAATGCTAATAATCCAAATGCATAAAATTGGGAATAAAGAAGAATATTGTAGATCAGTATTATTAGATCAAATGCCACTGTGTGTGTGTGTGTGTGTGTGTGTGTGTGTGTTTAGAAGCAATAACCTATATTGAAGCTTGAAGTTTACAAAAATGTCTCCACATGTTATTACCATTTGTATTAATTTCTTTGAAAAAAATACCTACTGGAAATAGTTACTATAGAAATTAGTACTAGCTCTCAATGACTTTCTTTATATGAACCATATTTGAAAAAATAGAAATATAGATAAGTATAATCAAAATTACTTAGTACTTCTACAGATAATACTGACATCCAATAGAAACCTATTTTACGTGCTATAAAATCACAACTCTTCAGGAACTATCAAAGCCCAGTCAAAAAATTCCACTGAATTCAAAGGGGACAATAGAGAACTAAATAGCAAGATTATTGCTAGAGATGATTACTGCATCAATATCACTGTACCTCACTTCACAAATTTCTCATAGCTAATTACCAAAAATGTGACTGCAAAATTTAAAGATAATATGTAATAATTCTATCCTAATATGAATGAACATTCAGTTTGACTATCTTAATATTTCTAGGCCATTCTAATTAATTCTGCTCTAGACATTTACAAAGGAGGTTTAAATTTTATGTCCCATTAAATGTCAAGAGAACTGCTAGCCTCTAGGGGCTCTCAGGGTCTCTCGCTTCTCCACTTTCTCTTTTCTCCCCTTCCCAGTGATGAACAAGGCACTGTTACAACCTAAGAGCCCTGTTCTTTCCTGTTTAAAGACATTTTATTGATCATTATGCTTGTGAGTGATGTCACTGTGTTGGGTGAATGTTGGACTGCCCAAGGTTGTGCTGTCCATTGGGTCTCTTTTTCCATGTGACTAGGTTGATAAAATGTCTAGAGATTTCTTGAAGCTAGTTTTAAAGGTTTTTGTTTGTTTGCTTTTTTTTCCTGGTTTCGGACCTCGGCTATCTTTTTCCATCTGGCACCTGGCCCATTGCCACTGCCTAGGTCAAAATCATTGGGTAAATTGTTATATGTATTGGATAATATTTTGGCCTAGGGAGCTTAGTTTAAACATACTTTAAAAGCTAGGAAAAATATTTTTTTTTCTTTTCCCTTTTCTATGATTGGAAAACTCAAACATGGGCTCTCTTAAGTGTGAGCTTAGGAGAAAGCAGAGCTATATTGGTAAAAATCATTTCTAGCCTAAAAATCAAAGACAAATACAAAACAAAACTTGTCTGTCCATTTGGTCTAGATATTTGGTCTAGATGAACTTACCAACCATCAAAAACCTGCTACTTTTTTCTCATTCATGTTTTTTTTTCTTTCTTGAAAATATATTTCTCTTAGAGACTTCAGACTCTTAGACTGTGTTAGACTCTGATTAAAGTATTCAAAGTATCCCTGAATCTCTTGACAAACAAACAAACAAACAAAAAATAAAATGAAATATTACCACATGATTCTTTTTAGCAATATATTTATCATAATAACTTCATACATTTGCCTTTAATTTAGAATTTACTATTTCTGAAAACTAAGCTATAAAACATAAACCAAATTTTTTATTATAATACCTATGTTTTGAGACACTCCCACACTTGAGGAAAAGGTGGTCTTGCTCTGTTTCCCAGGCTGGAGTGCAGTTGTGTGATTATAGCTCACTGCTGCCCCAGAGTCCTGGCCTCAAGTGAACCTCTTGGCTTAGCCTCCCTAGCATCTGGGACTAAAAGCACGTGCTGCCATGCCAGGCTATAATACATATTTAAGTGAGCCTTTGCACATAAGCCTAAATTTTACTTTTCTCCAAATATATTTTCAGTAAGGCACTATTTCTTATGAGTCAACACAGTTTTCATTTTTGTGCATATATATTGCTGCTATGATAGTGAAGGTATAGATAACATAATTTTGCAATTTTTTTTCTTTACTCAGATACTTCTCTGTTCGCCCTGGCTGACAGACAAAAAAATTCTATGGCAAATAAAATATATAACTCTCATTTTATCCCTATAGCTATTAAATTTGAAAAGCTGCCTTTGCTTTCTAGTTGAAATAAATTTTTAAATCTCTAATTCAATTAGTTAACTAGAAAATTACCCAGATGTTCATTGGTTTCTGCAACCCATTGATTAAATTTACTGTACCCAGATATTCTTGCATATGCATCTAAAATATTTCATTATTCTAGCTAAAAAAATCATGAAATATTGTCTTAATCTTATTCATTATAAATATTCTACCTTGAATTGCACATGCTGCAAATACTTTGAAGATATCTTTGTAAATTAACTTTGGTAAACTCTATAGACATGTCCTAAAACAATTTGTGCAACTGTTTTTGAAATGGGACTCTTTCTTGTTTGGTTTTGTCTGAGGTCCATAGACAAGAGGAGTCAACCACTCACACACACTTAGAGAAAACGTGGTCAGGAACCAGCTGTGAAACTCTTAGCTTTACTCCAACAAGAGATGTTTTAAAGTTGGATAGGGCAAAGTCAGAGACTAGGAAAACAGTTTTGAAAGAGCTGTGTGAATTCCACCTACACAAACCTCTTCACAGAAGTCTAGAGAAGGTTGATTCAATGAAACCACTTAGATTCAGTGGTGCTTACACTGGTCAAAACCTTGAAATTGAAAGAGGATAGTTCTCGTTCTCCCAAATTCAGTGTAATAATAAGAGGTTGCTTCTTTGGGTATGTCCTGTTCTCCTCTATGTGTGAAATCAAAAGATGCACTTATGTTTTCTTTATGTGACCAAGGTATAGGACATGAAATAGCAAAAGCCAGAGGTGGCAGGGAGTTTACTTAGATCCTCCTGAAAGAGTTCCTTGAGTAGAGAAAATTGTTGGTAGAGAGAAGATAAAATGTAACTTTGCCTGCCTTGTATTTGCCAATGAGAAGAGATTTCCAAAAATGGGGACATGCTGGGGATTGGGAGGAGGCATACCTAAGAAAGAACTCTCTCCTTCTTTTGACAAAAAGAAGCAGTTTAAAATTCTGGAAGTCAGAGAACACCAATGCTGTATTACTATCACAGAACTGGTTAAGAAAGCCTTTTTGTACGTTTTACCTCCTCTTGGTATTCCTACTTCCACCATAGAAATGCCAGAGATATTTTCGTGTTTGAAAAAATAAGAAGCAAAATAGGCAGAAAATTAAGAAAAAGTCATCATACTTCAATTTCCCACTTCATGCAACCAGTTTGGAGCATGCTCA
This sequence comes from Macaca thibetana thibetana, assembly GCF_024542745.1. Lineage (NCBI taxonomy): Eukaryota > Metazoa > Chordata > Mammalia > Primates > Cercopithecidae > Macaca > Macaca thibetana. Next base: position 46,204,316 of record NC_065594.1, read on the forward strand.
AGACGAGTTAAACAAACAAAAACAAGGAAAAACATTCTTTTTTTTTTTTGCTCTGATTAGTTTAGATGCATTTTTAAAATTACTATTTGTATTATTTACTTCTTGAGCAATTTTAGGATCACAGCAAAATTGAGATAAATGTACAGAAATTTCTTATATATCTCTTGCTCCCACACATGCATAGCTTTCCCCACCATGAACATACCCCACCAGAAAATAATTTGAATTTAAGTAAAATAGAAATTACGGTCATTAGACTGGGGATAATAATTGATGAAATGGTCTTTTATTTATTTAATAAAAATAAGCTAGTCAGTTTGTTTTATTAGCAAAATCATTAGCACTTGCCCAAGATTTCCTCCAAAGGCCAAGGAAAACACGCCCCCCAACAATGTTTATTTGGAGTGGGCAATGATTTCTGGAGTGGGGTATGGGTCTGTGAAGAATAAAAGTTTTGGCCAAATATATCTTCCTCAACATATTAGTAAAAGAACAAATTATCCAAGAATTCAAGTAGACGATAAAGGAAATACAACCCCCAAATTGTTATCTCCCCTCTTTACACTTGTTTTAATCACAATTTAATCCTTTTTTTTTTATAATTTTCTGGTAAAACCCAGAAAATCTGACAGACAAATTCTAAAATACCTTTAACTCTAATATTCTTTATTTGTTTTTGTAAAGTGTTCGCTGGAAAATCAAATTTCATACGACATTTCTATACACAAATAGGTATTTCTTTTTTTTATTGACTATTCTACTTTACTATTTTTGCAGTTCTAAAATGTGTTCAAATTTTGTAAGATCTCTGACATCAGAATATCTTGCAACAAATGGCTTCTTTCAGTTATATTTATAGCATGTTTTTTTCTTTTTTAATGGTTCATAAAATGAAGACATATCATACAATTTAACAGCCAAAATCATATCAAACATATTAAATGTGTACCTCAAAGAATACAACAACTATAAAGCCAGCAAGAAAACAATGAGATGTTCATCCTTGCACCCTACAATTACTGTTGAAAGCTCAAGTGCACAACAAAACCAGAACAACTCCAAGCAATCAAAATTTTGAAGGGGACTCACCAGAGTTGGGATCAGAGTTGCCATCTGCTTCGGTCCTCTTGTCCGGAGAGGCCTGGTCATAGAATTCGTCCTGTGGCTGAACCAGAGGAAGAGGGTGTGAGATCAGGGTTCCACTACCCACCGGCTCGTGGTCTCCTAGACCACTGTCACTGCAGCTTTCCTGGGAGCCATCAGGGAGGTGAAATGTAACACGGCGCTGCGACTACAAAGAAGACCACAGGACATGCTGATTAACACTCCTCTCAAATAAAACAGACCTAGTGGAACACAAAATCAAAACACTTTCAACAAGTGACACAATGTAAAAGCAAAATAAACCAAACTAGGAACAAAGCTAAGAACAAGTATTAATTATATGCCATTTACTATGTAATGGCCAACCAGCAAAATACCAAAAAGAATTTCAATCTTGTATAACTCACGACCTTAAAACTAAAGTTGGGGCTTTGAAAAGTGTAACAAGAAAGGCAAAACAAAACTAAACAAAACTCATACTAGTCGACAAAATTACAGAAAAAAATTTAAATAAGATGAAATATGCAAATATGCTTTTGATAAATCTAAATAAATACTTAGAAAATGCAACATTTCATTTCTTTTGAATGGCCAGACACTGCACTTACTTGATGTTTTTAGCATAACATTTGTAGTCAATATATTTCCTACAGTACCGCCTGTCTTCTTTTTTTTTTTTTTTTTTTTTTTTTTTTTTTTTTTTGAGACAGAGTTTTGCTCTTGTTGCCCAGGCTGGAGTGCAATGGCGCGATCTTGTCTCACTGCAACTTCCGCCTCCTGGGTTCAAGTGATTCTCTTGCCTCAGCCTCCCAAGTAGCTGGGATTTCAGGCACATACCACCATGCCTGGCTAATTTTTTTTGTTGTTGTTTGTTTGTTTTTTGTTTTTTTGAGATGGAGTCTCGCTCTGTGGCCCAGACTGGAGTGCAGTGGCACGATCTCAGCTCACTGCAAGCTCTGCCTCTCAGGTTCACGCCATTCTCCTGCCTCAGCCTCCCAAGCAGCTGGGACTACAGGCGCCCACCACCACTCCTGGCTAATTTTTTGTATTTTTATTTGAGACGGAGTTTCACCGTGTTAGCCAGAATGGTCTCGATCTTCTGACCTCGTGATCCACCCACCTTGGCCTCCCAAAGTGCTAGGATTACAGGCGTGAGCCACTGCGCCCGGCCATGCCAGGCTAATTTTTTGTATTTTTAGTAGAGACGAGGTTTCACCATGTTGGCCAGGCTGATCTTGAACTCCTGACCTCAGGTGATCTGCCCGCCTCAGCTTCCCAAAGTGCTGGGATTACAGGCATGATCCACCATGCCCAGCCTACCTGCTATTTTTAAAGGACACCGTATCCATGTGAGTGTCCCTAAAGGAATACTGGAATAATTAATGAAAATTATTATTTGAAGAGTCTCGGGTTCTACTGACTGAGCTAGCTGTGCTAAAATTATTATTTTAAATAACCAAGTTCTACGCAATTGCCATTGATATATATAAAAAGAAGACTATATTTTAAAAGAGATTAAATTAGAAATTATTCTTGCCCATTGACCCAGATATGACTCTAGTCTTTGGCTACACTGCTAGTAGAATAGAATATCCTAGTTGAAAGGTATTTGGAATATCACTTTGGTATCTGTTTGCACAATGTCACTCTCAGATATGACCTAAAGTGTATACATGGTAACTTCAATAAACTGTAATGTTTACACAAAAAGTTATTTTATAAAAAATACTGAATAAATTTTAATGTTTCCTCAGCACAGATAAGTTTAGTTCTCTTGGAAAATGCTCTTTTAGCTGCTATGATCCCTGAAACTATCTATAATTATGTGAGGTGGAGATTTAGGCCTTAGAGAATTGTATGCGAGCAGTACATTTGTGTTATTTGAATAAACCCAGTTTTCTTTCTGCTTAGCAGCCAAAAGACCTTTCAATATCATGCCACATATGACCACTTAAATTCAGAATTAATAAAATGATAAATGTATATATCAAAAATATATACTATACAAGTATATAATGTATAATGTAATCATTTTCTAGTACCTAAAATTTGTGCTTTTCAAGAGACAATTTATAGATTGTATTCATTTCAAAGAAAAAGGATTGCAGTTAGAAACAAAATGGTATAGATAGGTATACTGAAACTCTATGAATGCATACTTATAGACTGACAACCGAAGAGAGCCTATATCCTGTGAGTCACTGGTTTGAATCCAGCTCAGAGTCATAATAGAGAAGAAATGATATCACTTTACTGCTGCTCAATGATCTGTGTGAAATGAGTTGATAGTTCAGTACATTTTTAATGAACTGATGCCAACATCATATAAACTATAATCATAAATAGTACTAATTGCCTCTATTGTAACACATTTCACCTTCATGCACATTTATCTCAAGAATATCATTCCCTTCTCAAAGATTTTGAAACGTGCCTAGGTGAGTGCTATAGAGAAGGCAAACTAAGCCTGAATATTAATATCTGATATGTATTTCTTCCTGGATAAGAAAGATGATGCTACATGAGTATTTATTGTAGTGTTTACTCTCTTATATATATTTAACTCTTCAGGGAAAGTCAATAATACAAATATTTGCTATTTATGTATCAATATGCCCTCAACCTATCAATATCCTTTTGTGATAAAGACTATACTAGAAAACACACTGTTAACTATGGACGACTATCAAACATAGCTTTTACAGTGACTGATCTACTAAAAACTCATAGATTTTAATGTATCTTTGGTATTATCTCTTGAGGAATACCTCTTAACTCTGGTGACTAAAAAAAAAGTCAAGACTTAAGAGAAAAGCAATGAAACAAATGATTCTTGAATCTTTGTAAAGCATTTCTGGAAGTGCCTTAAGCCATTAAGAAGTTTATGTTTCATAGACAGAAGTAAAAAAGAAAAAAAAATACATCTGTGATATTTTTAAACATAGTTAATACTGTTTTAATGACAATATTTCTTCCTCATAATGAATGTTTAAATATGCACCACTAGTTATACTTTAATCCTACAGTTCTTGCAGTTTGTCCATGGAACAATTTTTTATTGAGCATCTACTATATACCTGGTACAAAGATTACACTGAAAAGCAAAAGTAAAACATTGTTTTCCAAAATTATTTCAAATATAGCTTATTACAGTACGTTTCACATACACTACACTATTTTTCTTTAACATTTTATAAGTGAGAATAAGAAAAATGTAAGTTTACTATAAATTATTTGAAATGATACACTGTAAATTGGAGTGCTATAATGTTTAAACAATGGAGGCTTATAAAAATCTTTCTGAATTAATTTGACTCAGAGACATTTAAGTCTTAATTGGCAGATTTGTGCACAATTTATCAGTCTGATGGGAGGGAGAGTGGTGATGTGTATGGATTAAAAATCAGTTCATGGATATTATGGTATGAAGCAAATTGATGAAACAAACCCATCTTTAATTTATCATCCTAATGATTGATGCAAGCAAAAGAATATCTAAATTATCAAGGCAGATGTAAGGAGACAAACTGAGTAAACTGACATGCAGAGAAACAAAGACCAATAGGGTGTAGGAAACAAGGATTTTTGGTGTGTTTAAGGGCTCAGTAGTACTTGCTCTGGTTGAACTGCAGAGCACCAATTTAAAAAGAAGCCGGAACCAGACCTCATGGCTGTTGAATGAGTTCCTGGCTTTGAGAAATAGAAAATAACACCTTGCCTGTGGAAGTGTTGAAAGGCTAAAAATAGTGTTCCTGGTATGCAATACATGACACATAGTAGACAGTGCTCCCGCTATGCAATACTTGACACATAGGAGATAGTCAATAACAAGTAGCTGTAATTATTGAAATTGAAAACTACATTTTTAAAGCTTATGGTCTATCTATGTTTGGCTGGTTTTAAATATGTGATTCCCTCATTCCCCCCTCGTTCACAAGAGAAATATGTGATCCACAGAATTTGGCATGCCTCACCATGCGCCCTATTGATCCTGTCAACTCAGGGCCTTCTCTGAGGTGACACAGCTCTTAGTGTGGGGTGGGAAAGACTGAAAACCGGGAATACATGTTTTCTCCATGGAGAAAGTGAAGACTTGTCCATTATCCTTCCAGTACATCTATAAAGGCATATTCAGAGGAAAAATAATTTACTTACTGCCTCCAAACATTTTGCATCTTGTTTCATCTTTATGGAAATAAGCTCAGTCTGGGTTATAAATGCAGTCAAATCCTGACTAGCTGAAGAGGGACGCCACATATTACAATAAGACTCCTTCAGCCTCTCCAGAGCTGGGCAGTTACATTTTGTTTTCCTAAGTCTATTTCTTGCCCATTCAATTTTCTCCTGTGGGAAATATTTTTATTATTACTCCTTCTGTCTGGTTAATTGTTTGCCTGTCACATTTGTTTACCTGATTTATCATAGACAGGTTATATCCAGATTCTGGGCTGGCTTGAGAAAGAATAACATGAAAGAACTAACTACTAAGGTTTCCACACTTTATGTTCTGTCAGGACTGCCGCTATGAATCCTGATTAGGCAACGTTTGTATCAGAAGTTCTACTCTACACAATTAATAGTGCCATGTGTTCACACATGGGTGTGTACAGGGTCCTGAAAGTCAGAAGGTGACACAATGGTTGGGTTTGAGAAACACCACCAAGAACCTCTACAATACTTTTTTCTTTTTGCAGCTTAGAACAAAAGCAAAAGAAGGAACATTCAAGATGCCTAAAGAAGATATGCATGTCCGGCACTGAGCATTGTTCTTCAAGAGTCGCTGAAAGAGTGAGTCACCTGAGAAATCCCAATCATTGCTTGAATGTTTCTCTTATGTATTTCTTACTGGTATAGAATAGCATGCACAAGTGAATGAGTCACATTCAAGCCTACTATTTCAGTCTTATGAATTCAGAGACATTCCTATGTGCAAGGATTTGGGGGTAAATTTCATTGTTTTCTGCATAAAATAGTCTAAAGGTAAGAAAACAGTAAAATGTCTAATAGATGATTAATAAGTTATGTAATATCGTGTAAAGATTACACCATACAGTTGTGTTAAGTATTGACAATACTAACAGTTATGTTAATTAATATGTATTGGCATAGAAAATATTTATAATCTATTGTTAAAGATAAAAACCAGGTTAATAAATATTTTGATAAATTGAATTTTGTTTTTGTTCATGTGTATTCATGTGTGAATCTGCATAAGCTAATTTCTAACCATGCATATACCAAGTGTTTAAAGTAGTATTGTTTGGTCATGTGATGATGGTATTCAAAAACGTTATTATTTTGACCACACTAAAATTTCCACACATTATCTTTGTAATAATAAAACATATCCCAATTTTTAATTGTTTATCTTCATCACTTATAGAAAATTAGAGTTTAATCCAAAAGAACAGAAACATTTGATATATGGCATATGGGTTTTCCCTTGAGCTAAGGAATGCCAAACCATCTTCTGATCCCTTCTCTGTTATTCTCACTTCCATTCTTCACTTTCTTTACCGAGTTTTTTAATCATTGCAGTTAAAGATCCTTGACTTCTCAGGTAACATGATAACAACATGAGTCTAGAACTAAGCCAATTATTACCAACTAAATAAACCAATTATCTAATAATGACTGACATTTAAAATAATTATTGTCCAATGGAATGTTATACATTGATATTATGAAAATAGAAAAAAACAGTTATTTGTAATTGTTTAAATATGATTTTATATAGAGAGAATCTTTAAATATCTTCTCATGGAAATATACCTAATTTTGATTTAATTCCCTTGCCAAGCTTAAGAAATAATATGTTATTTATTTATCTATCATTCTAACTACATATCTATGTATCTGTCTATTGCTAAATAAATACACACACACACACACACAAATACACACACGCCATCCAGAAAGTACTCATGATGAAGTAAAATATAAAACCATGGTAAAATTTTATATTCAAACATGTTTTTGCTTTATCTCTGCATAAATCCAATAAAGATTTGATTTTTCTTTATTTGAAATATTTTCATATATATCTCTTCCGAAGTAGCAAAGGAAATCATTCCAAAGAGGCTTAAGAAATATAGAGACCAGAAACTGCATTTTAACATGCATATTTCTTATAATATTCACTAAAAATATTTTGAACTTCCTTATTTTTTATAAGAACACAATTTAATTGTGATTTATAAGTAACTGTCATAAGGATAGTCTATGGTAAGTTCCTCAATAGCTTCTTACCATCTAAAATCAATACATGCACACATTTCCTCTTAATAAAATCCAAAACTCATTGTGGTTTAGAAAGTAAAGTAAATCGGACCCAAAAAGCGATCTATGGTTATGGCCTAATTTGCTATTACTCTGAATATGTGCAGACTCCACTTAAGGGAAACAAATATTAATACACACATGTACTTCATTCATGTTTGAAAGATGATAATCAAACCTTAAGAAAAGGTTTCTGAATTTATGATTTATGGAAATTACTAGTACCTATGTGTGTTCATTATCAAGGATAATAAATAGTCTTGAAGGATAAAATCACAAACACTTTTCTAGTGATGATAAATAAAATATTTTATGAGCTGAGAATTTTTTTATGAGTCCTTTTATCATTTGTAGCTCGAAAATTGACTTAATTTTCTATGCTGTTTATTGGAAGTACTTAACGTTAAAATGGCTCCACTAATGTAGAAATTGCATCCTTTTTTGAGTGGGAAATTGTTTAGAAATTTAATTTTCTGGTGGGGCGTGGTGGCTCATGCCTGTATTCCCAGCACTTTGGGAGGCCGAGGCGGGAGGATCACGAGGTCAGGAGATCGAGAGCATCCTGGGTAATACGGTGAAACCCTGTCTCTACTAAAAATACAAAAAACTACCCTGCTGTGGTGGTGGGCGCCTGTGGTTCCAGCTACTCGGGAGACTGAGGGGACAGAATGGCATAAATCCAGAAGGTGGAGCTTGCAGTGAGCCAAGGTCGCGCCACCGCACTCCAGCCTGGGCAACAGAGTGAGACTCCATCTCAAAAAAAAAAAAAAGAAATTTAATTTTTAATTTTCTATTTTTGCCTGTTACATTTTTTTAGACAAGGAAATAAGGTAAAGTGACTTGTCTATATAGGTTTCAATGAGAGAACAAAACTAAAAACTACAATCTCTGATTTCCAATATAAAGGTATTAGTACTGCTCATTCATCTCTTCACTTAAATAATTATTGAGTACCAATTATATGCTAGACACTATTCTAGCTGCTAATACTACAATGGTCAACAAGACAAATATTATATTCCACAACTTCCTAAATAAGATCATATTCTAAAAAGTAGAATTTCATTAAGCTCCTCGCCATCAGTCCTGACGACTGTTTTGACTAGCAGCTGTGTCACCTTTTCATAATGTCATTCTCTTCTAAATTTTGCAAACTATGCAGACTTAGGCAAGGTCAGTGCGTGAATGGGATACTTTCATTGTATTAATCAGCAGAAATCTAGGCAGGAAAAAAAGGCGAGGGGACTGTATCTGAGTTTATGCCAAAAAAAACCTGCAAAAAAATCTGTTTCCAGCCATAAATTAACATTCACTACCAATTTGTGAACATAACAAATAAAAGGAATATAAAAATATCAAAGACTGCTAGAGTAATTCTGGACTCAAAAACAGAATACATGTGAATTTTGCATGTCTTAATGAGCAATTTTTTTTCATCTAGGTAGTTACAAAAGTATTAACAACCTCAAATAATGAAATAATGATTGATGAAATCAAAAGTAGCAAATTTTTATGAGGAACATATACACATGACATGTTATGAACTTACAATAAATATTTATTTACTGAATGAAGATGAGTTAACCGGAATTGACGTAGGAAATCTAAACGGGACAGAGGAGAAATGAAATATTATTGTCCATCCTTCAGTGTGATTTCTCATGGGAAAAGTCCCCTGTCTCCTCTACAATAATTTTTAAGAACCCTGCCCTGTTTTAGAAGTTCCAAAGTGAAACATGATAACATTCCACTAGCTGTCAGCCTTTCCTCCTTTCCTCTTTGAATTTTTACATTTTGGAATATTTGGAGACAAATGGGAAGGTTCAGTTTGTGTTTGAGAAAAATATGCAACAACTTCACTGATCCTATTTGATAAACGTGAAGGTGTCAGCAATTTTAAAAATAATTTTTTGATTCCTAGTGTTATGCATGTTATATAAAGTAGAAATTGGGCGCAGATGATAACTGGCCATTTGAAGTCAAGCAGTGTTTTCAGAGGAAGTGGAGGAGTTTGTCTGCACTATACTTACTGCTCTTTTCACCAGTTTGCTGTCTGCTGCTAAGCAACTGCTTCGTTTGAGGATAGAGCTGTCAGCTTTTGTTCTAACTTACTACTCAACTGCATGCTTAGTTGTGGAGACTTGTTTTCATGTGTGTGGAAAACTCACATGGACTTAAACTTGGCCTGTTTGATTTGTAAATGTCTTTTTGTGAAATGAGTTCCTCAAACTAAGGATCTGCATTTTGTCTGGGATTTGTAAAGTGCATCAAATATCTCTTAGGACTCCCTGTGGTAGAGGACTCATATTAATGTCATACGGTGATAAGTAGTATACTGTAATTTGATATTTATTTCTTATGATTTCAGTTAAGTAGCATTTTATCATGTGAAAAAACAATTGGTAGATTTAAGAAACTTGAGAGAAAAATATACTGTGTACTCCTTTTGGGTGCAGTCTTGGTGCTTCAATTTAAACATTTGAAACAAACATAAAACAAAACAAAACAGAAAAAACTCTCCTCTACATCTTTTTCCCCTGTGGGATATTAGAGAGAAAAAAAAAAAAAAAGAAAAAAAGGTTCTGAATCAACTTCCCTTTATGGTTTGGGGACATCACCCTACCCTTATAAGCCTCCTCAGGGGTTCAAAGCAAACAGAGAGGATTAAAAATAGTCCGCATTGTTGTTGATTTGCTTCTTACATTCTTATTTATTAGTTCCTGCTATCAGAAACGTCCTCAACCTATTTCTCATTGCCCAGTAGGAATGCGGTACTTTATCTGAGCATACAAAATATAAAATGACTACATTAAACAGGAGCAGCTGTTCCTGAATCTGCAAGCAGAATTTTGCATCTATAAATGATATGTACAGAAATATGGAGGAAAAAACCCAGCAAGAGTCCTTTCCAATTTAGTTTTATAGAAAAAACAAATCCAACTGACAAAGTAAGTTACCCCTACCATATTTACAAAATCAGCATGCGTGATGGTTGTAGCAATTTAATTATAAATTACATTAAATTATCACTATTATTAGGTAAATATATAGATGTCAGAGATACAACATATGGTCTTAGAAAAAGGAGGCTTTACTTTGGATAACAATGTATCACTACAAAGTGTGGGATAAACCTCTTGTCAATGTTTATGACAAAAATGGAATCTGATTCAGTGTCTACTATTCAAGAATTTGTCTCAGTTCCCTGTAGCAGATTTTACAAAAGAAGTAATGGGAATCCCCCTAGCATTCCCCTTGTTAATAATTCTCTATACAAAATAAGACTTGTAAAACCAAAGTAGGCCACGTTTTCAAAGTAAGTTGCAACTTTTAGGACATAGCCCCAATTTCATACAATAATTAACCTCAGACTATGGCCACTTGACTGGGAAAAAAGTTTAAACAGGCACAAATCCACGCAAAGACACACACACACACACACACTCACACACACATCTAAACATGCTTTAAACTTTCCTTATGTATTACAGAAAAAGGAAAAGATTGTAATTACCTAGTAAGAATGAAAACTAGTAATTCAAGCCTTTAAAGGACAGATAATGTTATTCCAAGTTAGAGAATGAAACACAAATAGAGAGGTTGAAGAAGTGATCTCTGCAGAAAGTCTCTGAGAAGTATTATTACTGCACAATAAAGTTGTTTAAAAAATGCTCATGAAGGATTGTTAATTTGCACCTATAATGTAGCATAATCTGTTTCAACTGATCTTATATCACACAATTCAGTTTTATTTCATTTATTTAACTTTTGGATTTTTTGGTTTTGTTTTGTTTTTTTCTGGCGTCTCGCTCTGTCTCCCAGGCTGGAGTGTAATGGCACAATCTTGGCTCACTACAACCTCCACCTCCTGGGTTCAAGCAATTCTCTGGCCTCAGCATCCTGAGTAGCTGGGATCACAGGCACTTTCCATTGCGTCCAGCTAATTTTTGTATTTTTAAAAGAGATGGGGTTTCACCATGTTGGTCAGGCTGGTCTCTAACTCCTGACCTCAAAAATAGTGAAGGAGTAAGAAGCTCTTTGCAATAGTCCTAGATATATATAGCACTGGATATATAATGGATATATAGCACTGACAGATCATGGATTATGATTAAGTCTGAGCCATCAGTCACATCTTTTTCAGCAAAAAAAGAAAAACGTCAATGGGAATGATGTGTTCCTGTAGCATAGCTTTGTAGTCTATGATTCAAGGAGACAGCCATATAACTATTAATTAGCATAGGATTCACAAGAACAAGCAGTCACATTAAAGAACTTGATCCTCTTCAGTAGGTTAATGAGAGGATTAATTTGTATGGAGAAAGTGCATGGTCGTGCATAGTCTACAAAATGTAGGTAAAGATCCTAATTACACTGCAGGGTATGGAAATATGTGCATGCAAGAACAGAACATGACAATGACACTATTGACAAATTACCACATTCTCTCCTCCAGACTCTACGAAAAGCATGACATGTATTTGAGAAATGTTTTCCAGAATGGAGGACAGAGGGGAAACAATAGATTTGGAAAGGACTGTCTCTAGCCATATAAAGGACACAAAAAAGCATCCTTTGAATTTCATCTTAAATCTTAGACTTATTAATAAATGATATGAAGGGACAGATAGATGATGGATGGACAGAGAGATATAGGTAGTTAAATAAATAGAAATATCCATATGGATTGACTATCCAATGCAAAGCTGTGTCTGTAGTTAATTACCAAATAAAAAAAGAAAGTTATGAAAAATTCATTTATTTATTCTTAGTAATGGTATTGTGAAAAATGTTTGTATTGTGAAGTGCAAGCATATTCCAACTGGACTTCTTTTAATTTTCTCAAAGGGTGTCAATAAAAATGTTTGCAGTTGAAATATTTTGATTAGAAATGTACAATATTCAAGCACTATTTCTTTACTTCCAGTTATGTAAGTGAAGAACAAAATAAAGATACGTTTAGGATGTAGATAAAATGTATATATACATTTGTGAACACATGTATAGGTCTCTATATATTTATGTAACAAAACTGATGCACAAATACCAATACAAACGTACTATTTGTGTCTTAAAATGCAGACTTTATATTTTTAGACAGTAAAATTGTCAAACATATCTGAGATCTTTACTTATTAATGTTGAAAATAAAATCTAAACTTTATTAACTGAATCTCAAAAAGCCTAAATTAATGAAGATAAATTCTGATACATGTTATAGCCCAAAAAAGCCCTTTTCGGCTATGTTCGGTGCCAGGCAACATATAGCCTGACCAGGTAACAAAAAATTACTTGTTTAGAAATATTTCATTGAGTGTAGAATTTATCATATGCAATTGTGGTTATAAGATGAGAAAAACACATCCCGAATTAACAGAAATCTTATAAAGTATCTATTCTATTCTTTGTTAGGTACTTAATGATTAATATGTTATGGCAGTAATACCACTAGATTCTTTAAAGTTTTCAAATTTGTAGTTTTGAATTGTTTTGAGACCTTGCATATTATAGGACACAGCCTCAAGGGGTCAACACTTTGCCTTTCATGACCTGATTTTATTTTATTTTTTTGAAACAGCTAAAATACATTAGTAGTAGTGAACAGTACTTTTTAAAAAAGAAATTATAAAGTAAAAATGGCACATTTTCTTCAGTAGCTTAACAATTATATTTGAGGACCTTTACAAAAGTGGAATTCCAAAATATTTTGAGAAATCACAATATTAAGTGTAGCTATGAATGAGGACAAATTTGAAGGACAGCACTCATTTACATGCATAATTTCTGTTCTTTAAATAAAGATCAGTCTCAATTTTATTCTCAACTTACATGCAGAAATGTTCTTTTTGGATTATAAATTTAGTAATAATAGTAAAGGCAGTATGGTATGAGATAATGTGATGAATAGTGGACTTCATAAGGGGTTTTGAATCATAGAAATCTGAGAAAAAGCTTATGAAACAAGTTTTCAACATACATATTGAAAAGTAACAGATAAGGAAATAATATCAAGATATTTTGGGAAGTTTTAATAAGCATTAATCAGTAGATGGAAAAACACGGACGTCTTGATAAGCTGGAGGAAAATATGTTTTAAGCCTCTCTCGCTTTGAAAAATGTAGTATGTAACTACTACTCTACTCTGCTGGAATCAGTGTCCTTACAATGATCTTAAGGAAACAGAAACTAACCCAGTTGGAATAAACATGAATAAGATTTTATATCTCTTTTCTGCTGGGGAGAAGAGTCTTTGCTCTGAACAGTCGAAGTAGCTGGACTTCATTTTTTTTTAACCCACCTATTATTTCAGACAGCCACTGTGACTTTGAGTCTGATATTTGAAACAAAAATCACTCCTACATTTCAGCTATAACTGCTACTCGCCCTATGGATTTTCAGTTAGTCTGTCCTTTGAAAACATTACCGAGTCACCTATCTCAGTTATTTGTGTACTAGGGATAATTTGTTTCCTCTGGATACAAATATTAAATTCAAACATATGTCAAGAACTTCTATATGTCAAAAGCTTCTGTAAGTTTAGGTAGCTTCTGTAAAATACTGAATTGTACCAAAAAATGTAGTTACTTTAGAAGGCATGACATTCTCAAGCATTATGTTCTAAATGTGGATAGAGCAATCTAGAAGGTAAACATCCTAAAATAGTAGCAATATGTTTTTTGAAGATAAAAATATAAACACTAGTAAGTTCTCTTGACTCTAAGATCTAAACAATGTACACAGAATTGCCTTCTCATTTTTGTCTAGGGCAGAGAGGGAAAGACAGTTTCAAAATAAACTGTGTGCAAAATTTCCCACACCTGGGGGATCTTACTGTCTAATACATTTGGCCTATACATTAAAATTCAAGAACAATAAAACAGCCTGCAATTAGAAAAAAACATTAATTTTTCTAAAATTTATACATAGGCTCACAAATATCAGAAATACATTATTGTATGTATATAATGTTAAAGATGATGAACAAATTGCTAGTCTGATATAACTTTTTCAATGAAATTATTATAGTCAACGGTTGCTTAAAAATGTGTATTGAAACAAAATGGAGGAGAAATAAAAACAAATAAAAGAAAAATTTTATTATCTAGGTTTTAAAAAAACCCGTAAAACACAATGAGTTAACACTAACATAAACTATAGATTGTATTAATAAAAATGCATCAATACTGGTTCATCATATGTAATAGATGTCACACTCATGCAAAATGTTAATCGTAGGGAAAACTGTGTTCAATAAGACAATGTATATAAGAATTCTTTGTACTTTTGGCATGATTTTTCTGTCAGCCTAAAACTGCCCTAAAAATAGTCTTAAAAAAAAAGATTAGAAAGAGAAAGTAGACAAACTTTTGTAGTAAAAATAAGAGACTTTGGGCAATCTTCAAATAATTTAAATGATAGCACTGTTCTATATTATGTTGAAACTTATTTCTATTGAGCCTGTGTGCATGAGAGCATGTATGTGTGTTAGTGATATAGATAATTATGTATCATCATTCTTATATTTAGCCCTGAATGAGCCATTTTACATCAGTCATCAAGGCTCTATATTCATATAATTACATGTATTTCAAAAAAAGTACTTCTGCTTCCACAAATTTGTAATTGCGGTCCTCAATAGTCCTTGGCTTCTATTTTTTAATTTTTTAAACAGTATAGACTTTAAAGTTTCTACATTAAATAGACATTTAAAAA
Source organism: Macaca thibetana thibetana (assembly GCF_024542745.1). Taxonomy (NCBI): domain Eukaryota; kingdom Metazoa; phylum Chordata; class Mammalia; order Primates; family Cercopithecidae; genus Macaca; species Macaca thibetana. The sequence goes on from NC_065594.1 coordinate 46,219,412, forward strand.
TATTTTATAATGATTTAAAGAAATATTTATTATCCAAGAGACATATTTCAGAGAGTTAACTTCATGAAGATGAAATGAAATGCTCCTCATATCAGAAAATAATTCTGATCTAGTTCATGTCCTGGTCTGACAGATGGAAGAAGACAGATGATGGCACTTTGAGAATTAAGAAATCACCTTTCCTGGAATACATCATAGAGCTGTCTGTAGAAGGCATCTTATCTGAGGCTTCACCAGCTGATAAAGCACACAGAGAATGCAGTTCAGACATCTTGTTTTATCACTGACTTTTCATAGGTACAAAAATCTAGAAGAGTTTCATCAGACTTGCAGTTTGGGTGATAACCAATCAAACACAGCAGTTCAGCAATATTAATTACTAAGAAACTCTGATAGAAAAAAGTTATTTTAGTGCAAGAGTATGATCTTATGACCCCTTCCTCCTCCCCATCACCCCATATATATAATCACCCATAATGTTTGTAGGGCAAAACTGTTAGAAGAAAAAAGTACAATCACAGTGTTTCTGGTAAAAGAAGAAGTTGAAAATGAATGATTTGAGATATAAATATATTTTAGCAACATTGTTTTAAAACTTCCAATCTATTCTCCTTACTAATTTCATTACTATTTTCCAAAATTCATGCAACAGACATTCATATTTAAAAAATAGAGTACAAGAGAAAGTAGCTAAATTATGAGTCCTTACAAAACTGATATTTTTAAAACTAAAACATACAAAGAATTTGAAAACATGCAAAATGCATGCTAAAATAGAAGGATATAAGATATACTTGTAAATGTGGAGAACCATATTCTAGGATAGAAAAGTTTAAGAACAGTTGAGACTCCCTACAGCTTTTTAGTCAGCTATTCAACAAAAACTGTTGATCACCTACTTCTATCAGAGACCCTGTTAGATACTGAAATTTTTGTCAATCAAGAATGGTATAGTCCCTCCATTCATAATGTTTATAAAGTAGTAAATGAAATAGACTAGAACTAGTAACTACAAATGAAACAGGTATTATGAAGAAGAAATTCAGGGTACAATAGAAATAAGTAATAGAAAGATCCAATCTATACAGGGAAGTCTTCCAATAAGGGATATAGCAGGACATGAAGGGCCACTTGGCTTACACTGAGAGGCTACAATTCATAGTCCCACTAGCTTATAATTCTATGCAAAACAATGAAATAATAATTCTACAAAAGCAGCCTCTTGTCAGCTTTGTTTGCATTCCTGTGTGGAACACAAATTCTGTATACCTGAAATAAAACTAATAAGAAAGACTCTAGATGTTACTGAAATGTTTCCCAAAGCTCCCAAAGTTCTCTTGATTTTTACTCTGTCCACCTAAATACATTAACATCAACATAGATGTAGTGATGTTTACCTTTTCAGGATTGAATTATTAAGTTGCAATAATGCTGGGTGCTTAATAATTCTATCCTGTTATACTCTCTATTGTTCCTTCCAAGATTTCTTAGGATAGCTGAGATTTTCACTGTATTTTCTGAAATTATCATCAAAATCATACATTAAGAAAATTATGACCAGTTATAGCTAGAAATAGAAATTTCTAAAAGGCAGGGACCATGTCTTATTTGAATTTATATATCTCGCACTTCACATCATGCTTAGCACATGACAGGCACTTGAAATACGTGTTGAATGAAAATATACAACCATGTACATAATCAAAAACTATTTTTTCCTTAATGACAGTGAAATGAAATAACTGACTTGACTTCTTTTTTTAAACATGAAAAACATGTTACTTATCAGCTCAGAAAAAAATACTGAAAAGATGGAGCAAGATGGCTGAATAGAAGCCTTCACCAATCATATTCTACACAGAACACCAAATTGAATAACTATCCACACAAAAAAGCACCTTCATAAAAACCAAAAGTCAAATGAATGATCACAATACCTGGTTTTAACTTTATATCATTGAAAGAGGCATTGAAGAGGGGTAGAAAAGAAAGTCTTGAATTGCCAACACCACCCCTCTTCCATGCCCCAGCAGTGACCTTGTGGTGCGGAGACAGAATCTGTACACTTAAGGGAGGGAGAGCGCAGTGATCGTGAGACTTTGCATTGGAACTCAGTGCTGCCCTGTCACAGTGGAAAGCAACACTGGGCAGAACTCAGCCAGTGCCCATGGAGAGAACATTTAGACCAACCCTAGCCAGAGGAGAATCACCCATCTCAGTGGTCAGGAGTGAGTTCCAGTAAGCTTTGCCACCAAGACCTAAAGTTCTCTGGAGTGCTAAATAAACTTCAAAGGCAGTCTAGGGCACAAGGACTGCAAATTCTGATGCTATTCTGGGCTTGAAGCCAGTGGACTTGGGGAGCATGTGACTTAGTGAGACACCAGCCAGGGTTTCCAAAGGAGTGCTTGCACTATCCTCACCCAACCCCAGGCAGTATAGCTTGTGACTCCAGGGGAGACTTCCTCCTTTATTTGAGGTGAGGAGAGGGAAGAGTAAAGAGGACTTTGTCTTGCAACTTGCTTACAAGCTCAACCATAGTAGGATAGATCACCAGGCAGAGTCTTGAGGCCCCCAATCCAGGCCCTAGCTCCCAGAGGACATTTCTAGATACTCCCTGGGCCAAAAGGAAAACTGCTGCCTTGAAGGGAAGGACCTATTCCTGGCAAGATTAATCACCTGCTGACTATAAGAGCCCTTGGGTCCTGAAAAATCAGCAGCGGTAGCCAGGTAGTACTTGCCATAGCCCTTGTGTGAAACTCAGAGATGTGATGGCTTCAGCTGTGACCCAGAATGTTCCCAGCTGTGGTGGTTATGGGAGAGAAAAATCTTTCTGCTTGAGAAGGTGAGAGAGAAGAGTAAAGGGGGCTTTGTCTTGCAGCTTAGGTAACACCTCAACCACAGGAGGATAAAACATCAAGTGGGTTCTTGAATTCTCTGATTTCAGGCATTGGCTGTTAGATAGCATTTCTCTACCTGCCCTGGGCTAGAGAGGAGCCCATTGCCTTGAAGAGAGTGTCCCATACCCAAGACTATTCACCAGAAGCTGACTGAAGAGACTTTGGGTCTTGAGTGAACATCAGTGGTAGGCAGGCAGTACTTGCTGTGGGCCTGGCAAAGTGATGGCTGGGGGAAGAAATTCAACTGCTTGTGCAAAGAAGAAGGAACAGTGGGAAAAACTTGTCTTTTGGCTTGGGTGCCAGCTCAACCACAGTAAAATAGTGCACCAGATAGATTCCTAAGGTTTCCAATTCCAGGCTCTGGCTTCCAGACAGCATCCCTGAATCTGCCTGGAGCCAGGATAAATTCACCGCTCTGAAGAGAAGGACACAACCTAGTTGGCTTTGCCACCTGCTGACTGTACAGTGCTAGGGCCTTGGTCAGACATAGGTGGTACCCAAGCAGTGGTTACCGCAGACTAAGGGTGAGACCCAGTGCTGTGCTGGCTTCAGGTCTGAACGAGCACAGTCACAGTGGTGGGGTGGCCACAGGAGTGCTTGAGTCACCCCTCCTCCAGCTCCAGGTAGCTCAGCACAGAGAGAGAGACTCCATTTGTTCAGGAGAAAGTAAGGGAACAGAACAAGATTTTCTGCCTGGTAATCCAGAGAATTCTTCTTGGCTTTCCCCAAGACCACCAAGGTGGTACCTTCAAAAGTCAGCAAGAGTCACAGTGTTATTGACATTGGGGTGCCCCCTAATACAGATACAGCTGCAATGATCAAAAACTTAGGTCACAACACCCAAGTCCCTTTGAATACCTGGAAACCCTTTCCAACAAGGATGGATATAACAAAACAAAAGCCCAGACTGTGAAGACTACAATAAATACCCAACTTTTCAATGCCCAGACACCAACAAACATTCACAAGTATCAAGAGCATCCAAGAAAATCTGACCTCACCAAAAAAAAATCAAGAAGGCATCAGGGATCAATCCTGGAGAGATAGAGATATTTGACCTTCAAGACAGAGATTCAAAATAGCTATTTTTAGGAAAGTCAATGAAATTCAAAATGACACAGAGAAGAAACTCAGAATCCTACCAGACATATTTAACAGAAAGTCTGAAAAAATTTTAACAAACCAAGCAGAATGCTAGACATACTAAAGAATTTGTCAGAGTCTGTTAACTGTAGAATTGATCAAGCAGAATAATTAGTGAGCGTGAAGACAGGCTACTTAAAACTACACTGTCAGAAGAGACAAAAAAAGAATGAATAAAAAAGATTGAAGTCTTCCTACAAGATCTAGAAAATGGCCTAAAAAGGGCACATCTAAGATTGATTGGTCTTAAAGAGGAGGTAGGGGTGGGGGGAGAAGATTATTCAAAGGGATTATTACTGTAAACTTCCCTAACATAGAGAACATATCAAAATTCAAGTACAATAGGTTATATCAGAACACCAATCAGATTTAACTCAAATAAGACTACTTCAAGACATTTAATAATCAAATTATCAAAGGCCAAGGATAAAGAAAGGGTCTAAAAGCAGCAAGAGCAAATAAATATATGATACAATGGAGCTCCAAAACGTCTGGCAGCAGACTCTTCAGTGGAAACCCTATGGGCCAGGAGAGAGTGGCATGACATATTTGAAGTGAAAAAGAAAAAGAAAGAAAACCTTTTATCTTAGAATAGTATATCAAACCAAATATCTTTCAAACATGAAGGACAAATAAAGAGTTTCCCAGAAAAACAAAAGTTAAGGGATTTCGTCAACACCAGACCTGCCCTAAAATAAATGCTAAAGCGAATTCTTCAGTCAGAAAGAAAATGGTGTTAATGAACAATAAGAAATCATCTGAAGGTACAACTCACTGGTAATAGTAAGTAAACAGAAAAACACAGAATTTTATAACACTGTTTTTGTGGTGTTTAAACTACTCATTTCCTGAGTAGAAAGACTAGAAGATGCATTGATCAAAAATAATAACTAACTTCAAATTCACATTTCACCACATCAATGGTACAAAAAGATATAAATAGAAACAACAAAAAGGTAAAAAGCAGGGGGGCAAAGTTAAAGTTCAGAGTCTTTATTAGTTTCCTCTTCACTCACTTGTTTGTTTGCTTAGGCAATCCGTGTTAGTTATCATTATTTTACAATAATGCATTATAAGATATTATTTAGAAGCCTCATAGTAACCTCAAATAAAAACACACACACACACACAACATATACAAAAAAAATAAAACGCCAGGAATTCAAACACACCACCATATAAAATCACCTTCAGTAAAAGGAAGACAGGAAGAAAAGAAAGAAGAGTAGGCCACAAAACAACCAGAATACAACAAACGGTAGGAGTAAATCTTTACTTACCAATAACATTGACTATAAATGAACTAAACTGTCCAATTAAAAGAAATAGAGTAGCTGAATGAAAAAATAAGAGCCAATGATCTGTTGCCTGCAATAAACACACTTTACCTATAAAGACACACCTAGCCTGAAAATAAAGGGATAGGAAAAGACATTCTATGCAAATGGAAACCAAAAGAGAACAGAGTAGCAATATTTATAACAAACAAAATAGATTTCAAGAAGAAAACTCTAAAAGAGATACAGAAGGCCATTATATAATGATAAAGGGGTCAATTCAGCAAGAATATATAACAATTGTAAATTTATATGTACTTAGCAATGGAGCACCCAGATTTATAAAACAAATGTTATTATAACTAAAGAAAGAGATAGACCTCAATACAATAATAGCTCTTATTATATATATAATAGCACCCCACTTTCAACGTTAAAAAGATCAACCACACAGAAAATCAACGAAGAGCAAAGGGATGTCGTCTTGCAAAGTCCCCTTTACAGTGGACTTAATATTCCCTATAGACCAATTGGACTTAATGTACACTATAGACAATTGAATTTATTGTGCACTATAGAGCAAAAGGGCCTAATAGATATTATGTAATATTTCATCCAACAGCTACAAAATACACATTGTTCTCCACAGCACATGAATCATTCTCAAGGGTAGACCATATGTCAGGCCACAAGACAAGTCTCGAAAGTTTAAAAAAATTGAAATTATATCAAGTATCTTCTCTGATCACAGTAGCATAAAACTAGAGATCAATAACATGAAGAATTTTGGAAACTATACAAATACATGAAAATTAAATAATACATGCCTGAATGACCAGAAGGTGAGTGAAGAAATTAAGAAGGAAATTTTTTAAGTTTTGAAACACATAATTATGGAAACACAACATACCAAAACGTATGGGATACAGCAAAAACAACACTAAAAGTAAAGTTTATAGGTATAAGTGCCTACATCAAAAAAGCAGAGAAACTTCAAGTAAACAACCTAACAATGCATCTTAGAGAACTAGAAAAGAAAGACCAAAGCGAACCCAAGTTAGTAGAAGAAAAAAGTAATAATAAAGATCAAGGGAGAAATAAATGAAACAAAAAAAGTACAATTGATCAATGAAACAAAAAAAAAGTTTTTTATAAATAAAATCCACAAACCTTTAGCCAGACCAAAAAGAGAAGAGAGAAGACCCAAATAAACAAATTAGAGATGAAAACAGAGACATTGCCACTGATACGGCAGAATCAAAGAACTAGAGGCTACAGGCAAATATGAGCAACTATGTGCCAATAAATTGGAAAACCTATAGGAAATGAATAAATTCCCAGACACATACAACCTACAAAGATTGAACTATGAAGAAATCCAAAACCTGAACATACCAATAACAAGTAATGAGATCAAAGCTGTAATAAAGTAATAAAAAGTGTGCCAGCAAACTAAAGCCTAAGACCCAATGATTTCACCGTTAGATTTTACTAAACATTTATTTAAAGAACTAATACCAATCCTACTAAAACTATTCCAAAAAATAGATGAGGAAGGAATGCTCCCAAACTCATTCGACAAGGCCCGTTTTACACTGATACCAAAACCTGACAAAAACACATTAAAAACAGAAAAATATAAACCAATATCCCTGATGAACATTGATGCAAATATCCTCAACAAAATTCTAGCAAATCAAGTTCAACAACACATTAAAGGTAACTCATTATGATCCAGTGTGATTTATCCTAGGGATGTAATAATGGTTCAATATATGCAAATTTCTCAATGTGATACATCATCTCAAGAGAATGAAGAGCAAAACCGTATGATCCTTTCAGCTGGTGCTGAAAAAGCTTTTGATAAAGTTCAATACCCTTTATGATAAAAACACTCAAAAAACTGGGTAGAGAAATAACATACCTCAATACAATAAAACCATATATGACAGACCCAGAGCTAGTATCATAATGAATGGAGAAAACTGAAAACCTTTCCTGTAAGATTTGGAAGAAGGATGCCCATCTTCATCACTGTTATTCAACATATTTCTGGAAATCCTAGCTAGAACAATTACACAAGAGAAAGAAATAAAGGGAATCCACACTGGAAAAGAAGAAGCCAATTATCCCTGTTTGCAGATAAAGAACCTAAAGACTCAATCAAAACATGATTAGAACTGATAAACAAATTCAGTAAAGCTACAGGATACAAAATTGACATATAGAAATCAGTAGCATTTATTTATGCCAACAGCAAACAATCTGAAAAAGAAATCAAGAAAATAATCCCATTTACGATAGTCACACATAAAATAAAATACCTAGGATTTAACTTAACCAAAGAATTGAAAGATATCTTCAATGAAAATTGTAAAACATTGATAAAAGAAATTAAAGAGGACACACAAAAAAGGAAAGGTATCTATGTTCATGAATTGGAAGAATCAATATTGTTAAAATGTGCATATTACCTAAAGTAATATACAGAGTCAGTTCAATCTGTAAACAAAAAAATGCAATGATATTCTTCACAAATTACTATTTTTAAAAAGTCCTAAAATTTATATGGAACCACAAATTACCCAAAACAATCCTGAGCAAAAACAACCAAACTGGAGGAATCACATTATCTGACTTCAAATTGTACTACAAATCTATAGAATCCAAAATAGCATGGTATTGGCATGAAAAAGACGTATTTACCAATGGAACAGAATAGAGAACAAATGGAGAAGCAAAATAGAGACACAAATCCGTACATTCACAGTTAACTCATTTTTGACAAAGGTATCAAGAACATACATTGAGGGAAAGGATAGTGTCTTCAATAAAAGATGCCATGAAAACTGCATATCCACATGCAGACGAATGAAACTAGATTTCTATCTCTTGCCATATACAAACATCAAATAAAATGGATTAAAGACTTAAATCTAAGACCCCAAACCATGAAACTATTAAAGAAAACACTGGGGAAACTCTCCTGGACAGTGGTATGGGCAAAGATTTCTTAATAATACCCTATAAGTACAGACAATCAAAGCAAAATAGACAAATGAGATCACATCAAGTTAAAAAGCTTCTTCACAGCAAAGGAATGTGTTGTCTAACAAAGTGAAGAGACAGTCCACTGAATGAGAGAAAATATTGGCAAACTATCCATCTGACAAGGTACTAATAACCAGACTACATAAGGAGCTCAAATAAGTCAATAGGAAAAAAAACCCTATTAATCTGATTGTAAAATGGTCAAAAGATCTGAATAGACATTTCTCAAAAGAAGACATACATATGGCAAACAGGTAAATGAAAAGGTGCTCAACATCATTGATCATCAGAGAAATGTACATCAAAACTACAATGAGATATCATCTCACCCCAGTTAAAATGGCATTTTTCCAAAAGACAGGTTATAACAAATGCTGGCGAGGTTGTGGAGAGTAGGGAAGCCTGGCACACTGTTGGTGGGAATGTAAATTAGTACAATCACTATGGAGAACAGTTTGGAGGTCCCTCAAAAAAAGTAAAAATAGAGCTACCGTATGATCCAGCCATCCCTCTGTGAGGTATATACCCAAAAGAAAGAAAATCAGTATGTCAAAGAGATAGCTGCACTCCCATGTTTATTGCAGCACTATTCACAATTGCTAGGATCCAGGATCAACCTTAAGTGTCCATCAGCACATAAATAGATAAAGAAAATGTGGTCCATATACACAATGGAGTATTATGCAGATAAAAAAGAATGAGATCCCATCACTTGCAACAACATGGATGGAACTGGAGGTTATTATGTTAAGTTGAAATAAGCCAGGCACAGAAAGACAAACTTCAAATGTTCTCACTTATCTGTGGGAGCTAAAAATCAAAACAACAGAACTCATGGAGATAGAGAGTAGAAGAATGGTTACCAGGGACTGGGAAGGGTAGTGGTGGAGTTGGAGACATGGGAATGGTTAATGGGTACAAAAATATAGTTAGAAAGAATGAATATAATCTAGTATTTCATAGCACAACAGGGCAATTACAGTCAATAATAATTTATTGTATATTTTAGAATTACTGTAAGAGTATAATTGGGTCATTTGCAACACAAATAAAGGATAAACACTTGAGTTGAGGCATACCTATTTATCCTGATGTGATTATTATGCATTGTATACCTGTATCAAAATTTTATGTACCCTATAACTATGTACACCTACTACATACCCACAAAAATTAAAAAATACTGAAAATTCATTTGAGTTGACATATAGAAAAAAAGACAGATATGCTTGGTTTTTTTTGTTTTTTGCTTGTTTGTTTGTTTTGAGACAGTCTTTCACTATCACCCAAGCTGGAATGCAGTGGCATGACGACCTCAGTTCACTGCAGCCTTTGACCTCCTGAGCTCAAGCAATCCTCCCACCTTAGCTTCCCAAGTAGTTGGGACTATAGGGGTATGCCACTATGCCCAGGTAATTTTTTTTTTTTTTTTTTTTTGGTAGAGACTGGGTTTTGCCATGTTGCCTGGGCTGGTCCCTAACTCCTGAGCTCAAGCAATCCACCCACCTTGGCCTACTAAAGTGCTAGGATTATAGGGGCGAGCCACCACACTCTGCGGCATTTAAAAAAAAAAAAAAAATGATTCTGTGTAAGTGTTGATTGTCTCAAAGGATTTTTCCTGAAGGCCTTTCAACAAGTTGCATTTCTGTTCAGAATGTCTTCTTTTCTGGGAACTACAGAAGAAAAAAAAAATGGAAAAGAAAATAAAGAATCACAGCCTGAATTTCAACAATGAAAAACAGTAGTTAAGAGTGAGTGAGTACTGTGTGACAAGTGGTAAAACTCTCTTTCTGATCATGGGGAAAATAAAATAAGGCCCAAAAGATCTGTGCAGAATGAGGACTAGAAAGGAGGAAAGTGCTTTCCAACATTGTTTTATTCTCACATGAGGAAAATATTTAAATATTGAGAATTTTATTGTTTATAAAACTTCTTAACGTTAAAGACTATTCAATACAATGAAATGCTGAAATAAGGCAATTTGGGCTAGAATATTTTTCCATGTAATCTTTTTAATATAAAGTCAATCCTTTAAAATATTTAGTTTAAATATATTTTTAAAATTATAATGTATGAATTTCATGTAATCTGACTGTAAAATGATTTATCAAGGGAATATATAGTTACAAAATGTGTTAAGACAAATAAGGCTCAGCAATATTAAAATCCTAAAAATTATCATTGTACAAGTTATTTCTTAAGCTTTTTGTCGATGAATAATTTGTTGCTATGGTAATTTGTAGGTACATTTTGACACAGCAAGAATGATGTCTTTTGCTTAAATCAAAAAACATCCTAAAATGTATTTACTCCTAATTGTGTTTAATTTCATATTACAGTGACTAATCAGACTGAATGTCTTTATTTTCTGCTGTTTTAACTACAAGAAATGATCTCTCCTGTTTTTATCCTATTATAAGGATTGTTACAAAAATGGAAAACAATTAACACAGGGTTTAATGCCTGAATGCTATAGAGCTGAAGTAATTGCACTCAAGGTCTGCTAACTTTTTAATCAGGCATTTGGTTGCAAGCTGCTCGCAATTGATTCTGAGAGAACTAACACTATCTGAAGAAGAAAGCAGGTGTGCCAGGAAAGCAGGCATGTTGGCAAAACAAATGAAATATTTTAAAAGGAAAAGAAAAAAAAAAAAAAAAGCGAAGTGCTTGTCAGCAGGCCATTTTCTTGCTGAGCCTGTTACTGAACAAAGCCAGTATGTGCACAAGCACTGTGGTGGAAGCCCCACTGACCTACTACAGCTTTCAAAGTGGCGCACTAAAGCTTAGCATCGAGGAGCCCTGTCCATCCCAATGTTAGTGAATTGAGTTAATTAACAGAGAAGGTTTGCAATTTCCATATTCAGTAGAGTTAAGACGCCATCAGAGGTTTCTGGAATTACATTCTAATTAGAAAAGTTTCCTTTTCTTCTCATTCAGGTTACTCTTTGAAAACAAATTTGTTCTCTCATAAAGGAAAAAAAAAATCTGCAGTTTTCCTCTGAAAGCTAATTATTTCCTTTCTTTTTCTTTCTTTAATAAGTGTCATTCTCCAGCTGTGAAACTGATGTTTTCTAGGCATGTTGCACACATTTAAAGGTACACATGTTGCTCAAGAGCACTGGGGGGATGGGGGTGGGGAGCGTTTAAAATGTCCTCTTCTGTAGTTTCTTGAAAAAGGAGCCGCTAAGAGTTAATGCTCCTGTGAAAGTGCCTCATATTCACTAGAGAATATTCTGACAAGTAGGGGGATATTTATAAAATTCCAAGTTTGAATTTTTTTTTTTTTTTTTATGATATGAGTTAGGTACACTGTTGATCTCTCTTTATACAGAAAGAGGAAACCAAAGGAAAGATTTGGGTATTTACCTGGTGAATTCCAAGATGCTTGCTATTTCTTTCTTAAATCCCCAGAAGGAAATGAGAGCATTTGAACTTTTAAAAAGGAGTATAAAGCAGAAATAGCTCTTGCAGCAGAAGAGCAAGTCAGAGCAAGAGGAACAAGGAAAAGAAAACAACAGAAATGAGCTTCCTCAGACAAAAGCCTATGTACATTTTAATTACACCGATTTGCCTAGGCCACCAGGCAATCTGTTAGAATTCATTAGTGTGGCTCAGGGTCCAGAATAAGTTATATAGAAATCAGTGGATATAAGATGTTATAACCAACTACATGAGTTTCTACTCCAGTTCCAGACACGTTACGGAAGTCTCAGCTCCTATGTGTGGCATCACTTTAGCCTCCAGGAAGCTATCTCTTAGTCTCTCCTACTGTAAATATTTCTCCCTGAGTCACCACAGCATCTGTTGTTTCTAGGTGAAGGGTTAATACAAATAAAAGGGAGGTGCCTGGCATCTGGCCACCTACACACAAAGTCACTTAATCATATGGGAGTCTCTTCATTGCTATGATCTCAAGCATTTCAGGAAGAATGCCAAATGGAGAACAAAGAGACAGGCAGGCAAAGAGCTCCTTGGTGGCCTGGATTACGTCACAAGCATAGTTTTTGCCAGATTAACATCTATGCTTTTTCTGACTCCGAATGTGACTTTAAACAAAAATTCTCATTCTCTGTGCAGTATTTTACAGCAATTGGAAATCCAGTATTGAAGCAATTCTTTGGAATCCAGCAGATCTGAATTATGGGTGTCAGTGTATGCATATATGTGAATTATCTTCTAAGAACTCATGGAAATAGATGTCATAATATCTCCTCCTGCCAATGGAGCAGGGAACAACATCCTACACTCCTGGGCATATTTGTGGGTGTAAAGCATCACCACTTACAAGGATTACCTATCTATTATGATGTGCATTATTAGCCTAAGGCTTACTCTTTCAGAGCCTGAACATCAAAGAAATCTATAGTCCAGTCGGCCCTCTGTGTTCCAGGGTTCTGCATCCTCAGACTCAACAGGCTGCAGGTTCAAAATTCACGAAATAAAAATGCTTTTTAAAAAACGGCATTAAAGAGAAAAATACAGTGTAACAACTATTTACATAGCATTTACATTTTATTGGGTATAGGAAATCTAGAGATGATTTTTAAAATATGGGAGGATGTGCCTAGGTTATATTCAAGAACAATGCCATTTTCTACCAGGCACTAAAACATCTGAAGATTTTGGTATCTTCTGCAGTCCTGAAACTAATCCCCCCATTGTATTAGTAAAACCTTGCTTTTGTTAGATTTTTGTTGTTTGAATTTTTTGTGTTGAGTGGAAATAATGAATATAATAATCAGAAACACTATTACTTTGAGATATGTTAAATTTGTAAGTAGTTCTTATATCTCTTCTAATGTCTCAAGCTGAAATAAAAACACATTTATTTTAGATTAAGAGGTACCTTTAGCTTTTAAAGATTATTTATGTTTCTGTTCCAGGCTATTGCTCAAACTATAGAATAAACAATTCTTAAGGGTAATGTTTAGTCGTGATCATTTATTGGTTAATTTGCTTTTTATTTTTATGTACTTCCTCAACACTTTCATGAATGTATATACATATAGCAATCAATTTTATCTTTTGTCTATCGCATTAACATGAGTTATCTTCAAATTTAAAATGCCAAAATCATTATATTTTACAAACACAATTTTAAACACTCATTTGTTTATTCACAAGGTTTTCTTAAACATGTATCCATACATTCTAGGTTGAGGACATGCTACATAATCAATGTGCTAAGTAAGTATGATGTTGTAATTTAATTGTTAGTATTATTTTCTTAATGGTATATAAAATGATGGTACTTTGTACTTTGCAATCTATGGCTTTTCCTATCGTTGAAATACTGTGTTGATATCCAAGAGGAGGAAAAGATCAGAATGAACATTTTTAAAGCATTTATTGTTTTCTGGTGACTACATTAGGAGTTTTACGTTTTCTATCGTATTCATCAAATTATGACTTAAGAATTGGTGTCTTCTTTTTGCAAAGGATAAAGTAGACTTCAAGGCATATAAAAACTAGCCTACTCTAAGTCATATTTTTTTAACTGCAATTATCAGGATCAAATCCCTTTCTTATTTGCATGTACTTTCTCCATTTGCAAAAAACAAAACAACAAAACACAACAACAACAAAAAGCAAAGCCTAAATTATCACAGATGATGAGAAAATTAACCAAAATTAAATAAATAATAATAATAACAAAAATATATTAAATGGCCAATGCAATGGAAAAATCAAGTACTCTTCCACTAGCTTATAAGCACCATATAGACAAGGTCATGTTTGTTTCACTGTCAAATATATAAATGTATCCCTAGCCTTAGAACAGTGCTCAATAAGTATTGACTAAATCATAGAATTTGTCTCAAAGGCTTATTTTGTGCATGCACTAGTCATCCAAAAAGAGGTAAAACACCATTAGATGCATCAGACTTGATAATAAGTCTCACTACATTTTACATCCTTGGGGAGGACCACTGCTCCGAGTCAGAATGACTTATGGAAAAACAACTGCTAAAATAGACCTTGGAACATTTGAAACCAGATACAGTTTAATGTGGTTTATTCCTCCATTTAGGTTATGTTTGTGTGTGTTTGTGTGTGTGTGTGTGTGGTGTGTGTTTGGTAGAACAAGCAAAGAAGAGGTTTGCTTAGTCTTTACAGGTTTTAATTTTCTTCTCCAGTTTTGCGGCACATGAATCCTCTGTATCTTCCCTGAAAGACGTTTTAAACATTTTTTTGTTCTGTTACTGCTTCTGCCAGCTCAGCCTCCTTCCCCAATCTCTTAATTCTCTATACCTTCTGTTCTCAACTTAACTCCATCAAAATGTGGTGTGACTTTTGTCACAAAGGTGAGCTGATTTGGGGTGTGAGCCTGTACATGTGTGTTTTAGTTTATTTTTAGCTAGGACTAGTACAAGTACAAGTGGCCAAAATGAGTGAACTATAACAAGTAACAGCAGAGTCAAGGATGACACCATTTAAGGTGCCATTGCTTTGAATGGCACTGAAATAAGCTTATTAACTGCTGGTGAATTTTAAGCTACACTACCTGAAAGTGGTAAGGATTTAAGTCTTTCCAATATTTGGAGTTAAACAAATGCCTAAAATCTTTCTCTTTTTCTCTCCAGCTTTTCTCTGAGTTGAAAGTGATAACACACCACCACACAGTCAAGTGAATCATAACCTGCTGGGGCTTGAGGTATGGAAGATGAACACCTGAGCAAAAGGTATCTTCCAGCCTGGTGAAATGTCCGTGGAAATGTGAGGCCATTTATGTTTTACTAAATGCCTCAGCAACAGCTCTCATTCACCTGCAGAAGCAAGAGCTGTTCTGACTACTCATAGTATATGGTGTTGAGGTCTTTATTTCTTCACCATTTTTTACTGTGAGTTTCCTTTTATGTCATCATTGACCTTATAATGAATCACTGCACTCTCTGAGTAAAAAGACTGCAGTAGATAAGGTCCCCTGAGAATATGAAGGAAGAGGTAGGTTCAGCAACTGCTCACTGACTTACCCACCTGATTATAGTGACCAGTCTACTCATATATCTGATTTCAAATGCTCAATACAATGTTAATAATCTTATTAAAACTTATTTGCAGTAAAAATCGAACTTCTTTGGTTGATGTTTTTTCTTTAGTTTTAAAATTCTAAGTGGAGCAGTAGTTTTAAGGTTGCACAATACAAATATTTTAGTGATACTTCTGGAAATCCATCTAGCAACTTGGTATTTACAATATACTATTAGTAGTACATTATAAATAACTGAAATCTAAAACATAATTCATAAGGAGTATAGAAAGAAAATAGAAGGGAGGATATCGGTTTAAATATCATAATTTAACAATTTGATATTTGGAAACAAAATTGTTAAAATAATCAATCTCATTTTAATTTCTTTTTATATTTTATTTTCTTTTTAAGAATTTTGATTTGGTGACATGCTGGTCTAGTAACAGCCATAATTATGCTGCCATTTCCTGTGTCCTTTATTAACTTAAGAATTTTAAGATGAAGAACCTTATTTCTTACAGAAAGTTAGCTGAGTATTTTCCTTTCCCTTTCTGGGACTGAAGAATTGAGATAACTCAGAAACCTGACACTTTGATATGAGTTCTAGTGCTAGGAGGATGAGTGTCCTTCACTTTGATCTTGGCTAACTTTAAGTGACACTTCTCATTACCCCTCACTAGCTCTTCCCCAAAGCATCCTGCCTTTTCACAAGCTGTGAATGAGAACTCTGACTGGCATCACCAATATTGTTTGCTGAGTAATAGTTTGTTTTCAATGTGCAGCTTCAGGATCATTTACTAATTAAAATTGCTTTACCACTGAGAGGCCCCCTGAGGTATGCCCTTGTTTATCTGGATTAGACCATGAAATCATAGACCATAATTTTCTGCTAATCCAAATGAAAAGTTGGAAATAATAAATTGATAAAATTCACACAATTTTATCGGCACACATGTACAATTAGGTTCATCATAAATCAAATAAACGCAAACACAGATATCCACAAAGCTTAAATGTGGAGCAATGGAACTATATGACTAACTTTTAAATATGCTACTAATAAAGGGGGAAAAGTGCACTTTAAAGAAACTGCATTTTCTAGTTAATTTGTATTTATAATCTAAAAGTTCTGGAGGTATTTATAATATCATAGCCTTTGGGCCTTAATTAACACATCCACGCTTTACAAAATCATCACTCAAGTAAACCAATAAAATAACTTAGGCTGACTTTCCTAGGTTAATATTGTGACATCCTCAGGTTCTCAGTGTTACATTTGTTTAAAGCTGTGACATGATGAAAAATTATCGTTTGTGAGTACGTGTGTGTGTGTGTGTGTGTGTGTGTGTGTGTTAGGAAGTGGGGATAAGAAAGCCTCAATAACTTTGATTGCTTCAGTGTAGCTAACAACATTGAAATAAACTATCAAGTATATCAAAGATGAGAACCTAAAGAATGTCACATAAGGCCAGGCATGGTGGCTCACCCCTGTATTTCTGGTACTTTGGGAGGCCGAGGCGGGCGGATCACCTGAGGTCAGGAGTTCGAGACCAGCCTGACCAACATGGAGGAATCCTGTCTCTACTAAAAATACAAAATTAGCCGGCCGCGGTGGCGTGGTGGCGCATGCCTGTAATCCCAGCTACTTGGGAGACTGAGGCAGGAGAATTGCTTGAACGTGGGAGGCAGAGGTTGCTGTGAGCTGAGATTGTGCCATTGCATTCCAGCCTGGGCAACAAGAGTGAAACTCCATCTCAAAAAAAAAAAAAAAAAAAAAAAAAAAAAAAGTCACATAAATGATTCAAAATCATTAAGGAAAATAAGACTTAAATATCAAACAAATAAACAATTCTACTGATTTACAAGAATTGTCAAAGACATTGAATATCCAGTATCCAACATAAGGACTAGCATGGAGCAAACTGTCATACATGTTTGAGGAGCTATGTGGGGAAAGAATGGATGGGCGAATGAAGAAACAGTGGGTGACATAAGGAGTTGGTGGTGTAGGGCTCTGGTCTGTTTTATTCATAGTTAATAATGCCCGTTCAAGGGCAAATAAGAGAAGACAAGAAAGTAAGGCCTAAATATTTCAATTTTAAAACATGGCATGTTATAAGATAATTAGTAAGTAAAACTGTAAGAAAGCGAATGAGTAGATAAGACATATTATTTTTGAATTGAAACACTTCTATCATAGATTTCTAGTGGCATGTATTATTTTCTATAACTATGCAATATCAAGAGTTCCCTTATAGATTTAAAAAGAAGTAACAGTGTATATATGATTCTAAATGACACAACTCAATTGTTTTACTTCTTTTTCCTAGTTAGCAGTATGGAAAAACAATCTGTCTATGAGAATCTTAACACTACAGCCTAAATGATGTGAAGAGAGATGAACAAAAATACAAGTAAATTGTCATGTTCCTGTTTAGGTTGTGGACTTAATGATATTGGCTTATGATATTTCACAAGTGTTTTTGGGAAGATTTCTCATTTATTCTATTTATGAGATTGATATCCTGGATACTTAATATAAAAAATGTATATTTATCCAAAGCAAAATAAAATAAGTCCTTTTCACCATTAATATTTATCCTGTAGCTTAAATGCAGCAGGATTCTTCCAAATATCAGAGCAAAAAAATCTGGGCAGAACCTGACAGCATAAGAGAAAAATGCTGCTGAATTAGCACTTTCTGAGAAGGCCTTAGGGACTAGACATATATTATCTTTGGAGTCAATGACAAAAAGAGATTTGAAAAATAAACGTAAGCATGAGGGTTTTCATGACTATGCAATAAATATATGTTGTAACATAGAAAAGTGACCTATGTTCTAAAATATTGCTAATTATATCTTCAAACAGATGGATGTCTATGTGTGTTTATCTGTATATACCTTGACACTAATGACCTGTAAATTACTACTGTATCTCCTGACACATGAACTAGATGCATGGAGAGATTCTCAATATAAAAATTAGTTAGGTTTACTTTATAAAAATCTAAATATCCTAAGTCTCTTTCAAATATAAGATTCACTCAGATTTACTCTGTAATTCATAATTTCCTTTTGTGAATTATAGATGTGTACATGCCTTGAAGCTTCCATGGAACCCTTTCCAGATAGAGCCTGATCTAAAAGGAGGCATATGTTAAATCTTCTAACACAAGGCCAGGCTCTCATCTTCCTCTGCACCCCACAGTGCTCATTCAAGTGAGGAGTCATCTTTGAAGGCAAATGGAGCTTCTTGCTTGGCTGAGCATCATGGAGCTTGGAGCAAGATAAAAAAGGAACTACAGACTTTCAACTAGAATTCTGCTAGCAGGACTCACTGAAACCAGTCAGGTAGACCACTGTGGGATAAGTTTCCTAGCCCTTTAGCCACATACAAAGTGTGATATATACTAATTGGCCTACAGTAATTTCCATCAAACAAATAAGAAAAGTATTTCCAATCATATCCAAGATTTATTTTATTGAAATTCTCTTCTGAAAAATTTGCCTGCTTACGTAATTATGCTATTTATAGTCTGCATAATTTTATCCGTCTTGGGATATGTACAAATAAGACATTCACTTTATTAGTTCTCCTTAAAATAGCTTATAGCAATGTCATCAGGTTAAGAGAGCATTAATAGCAGGAAAGCTGGAGGTTGAACATGGACACTCGTGTATCATAATCAGCAATTTTCACATCCCTTCCCAAACAGCAATGTCCTTTTTTTTTTAACAATGATTCAAACACCTCACCCAATGCTACTAAATATGAGTAAGAATTAAGGAATTGTTCACATGATTCGGATACATAATCAGGTTTAGGAAGCACTGTAGTGGACAACAGTATGACTCCTAGAAACTTAGATGAATTCAAGAAAGAATTCATGTTTAAAGTTTATTTTCTAAAAAAAGAAAATGTGACTTATTTCTCCTTTAAACTATGATATACATTTTCCATGGACAATAAAATCCTTAAAGAGACAGGCATAGTTTAAACATTTTTAGCCTGTATGTGTCACTCTATGCACTGTCTCCCCATCCATCATTTCCTCTATATTCTCTACTTTACCTTTTGTTTAGGCACTTATACTCTCCTACCTGGAATGTTTCTAAGGCTTCATCCCATCCCTTCATCCCATGCTACCCTACTTCCAGTCTTCCTTCACTGCAATTTAAAAAATAACCTTCCTAAGGCATGGATAAAACAGACCCTGTCCTGCCATTCCCTATATAATAAAATGCAGTCTGCTTACACAAACTTTGAAGGCCCTGGTGGAAAAACCTGGCTTAATAGTCAACACTGTTCTTCTATTAATTTGCTATACCCATAATATCCCTTTGCCAAAATAGAAGGCTAAGGACTTTCTTTCTTTCTTTCTTTTCTCTCTCTCTCTCTTTTTTTTTTTTTTTTTTTTTTTTTGGACAGAGTTCTGCTCTTGTCACTGAGGCTGGAGGGCAATGGTGAGACCTCAGCTCACTGCAACCTCCACCTCCCAAGTTCAAGTGATTTTCCTGCCTCAACCTCCTGAGTAGCTGGGTTGACAGGTGCCCGCCACCACATCCATATAATTTTTGTATTTTTAATAGAGAGAGGGTCTCATTATGTTGGCCAAGTTGGTCTCAGACTCCTGACTTTGGGTGATCCACCTGTCTTGGCCTCCCAAAATGCTGGGATTACAGATGTGAGCTACTGCGCCCGATCAGAAAGCTAAGGACTTTTCTAATGACATTCCATATTTAACCAATCCTATGCGTTTCCCTTATTGTTTCCTTACCCTATTTGGTAGACATATTTCCCAACTTTCTGCCCAAATCCTGGTAGTTCATTAAGGGTCATATCAAATTCTTCCTGGACAAGGAACACTTCCTTGATGCCTCCAATATACATTGTTTCTGTGACTTATTAACTTGCTTTGCTTTGTCTCTGTTGTTATTTTGTAATATACCTCTGGGGCACCTGATGTAGTCTGTTTTTTAATGTGGTCATCTTATGTCCTGTGCTGTCCTCTGCACATGCTTTCCAATTGTATGAGCTCAATATAATTTTTAAATTTAATTATTGAGTTTTTTTTAGACTAACATTTGCGTCCTTCACGGAAGAGTAAATACATGCTGGAAAGATTGGTTTACTTATGGTTTTGAGAGATACTAGATTAGGGTAGGAAATTATTCCCCACTAAGGGTAAATAATGAAATGATTTTCCAAAACCATCCACTAAAGAGGGACATAGAGAGGATTCAAATAGCCTCAAATAATCAAGCCAAAGATTTATCCTTCAGGCTCATTTTTGAGACCTTGGGTGAAACTCAGGAGGTTACAGCTGAAATAGAGGCCTGAAGCAAGTGCACAGGTACTGTTGCAAATGAATTCAAGGCCAAGAACTGAGCATGCCACTGTGTGTGAGTGCAGGAGCTGCGACCAGAAGCCAGGCTTAGTCAAAAACCAAGGACTGGTAGCCATGGCAACAGGGGCACATCCAGAAATCAGAGCTGGAAAACAGAGCAGGTCAAACATGCAACGGGCTTTTGGCTGGAGTAGAGAGGTGACGCCAGAAGACCAGACTAAGTGGAGGCCCTGGGACACTCCATGGTGCACAGGCAGCAAGGGAAGTCCTGTTGTCCGGGCCAGATGGCATTCTGCTGGATGTCTGGTCGCGATTCCAGCTGGCTCAAGGTCCCATTTACTCCTCATGCCACAGATTCCTCTACCTGGCTTCTGATGTTCTATTTTTTTTTCCCCTCCATATTTCGGATGTTCTCAAAGCAGCCTCATGAAGCTATTTTGCCAGAAGCTCTGTAAGGTGACCCTACTTATAGAAATGCCAGAGGTAAGTTAAAAGTTAGGTTTTTCTCTTTAAACTACCTAGAAGGAGACAATAAATGTTTCTGTACCCTAACAAAAGTCCAAGAATTTTGTTGCACTATCCTGGGCAATTCCAGAATAAGTTTCCAGAATAATTGTTCTACAATGTGTCAAAAATACTGTATAGTTATTAATACTGATTCAAAATAGGCTAAATAGACTGTTGTGAGAATCAGAGATTTTCACATTCCATTAATTCCTTCTTTATAATGGCTGACACTTCCTGATACTGCTTTGACTTGCTGTATTTGAGGTATGAGGTAAAAAGAGTTGAATATATGAAATATATTAACAGTTATATTTGTCTTACCAACTCTCTGAAGTAGGTTATTTCTATTACTCTCCTCCTCTTTTATATTTAAGAAAAATAAAACCTAGATACACTTGTGGACCAAATAAATGTGGAGTTAAGATATAAATAAGGAATCTGTAATGCCAGCCTTAGATCTGAAATAGAAATAATTTATTTAGGGACATCAAATTTTAGAACTTGTAGGGTCACTGTCAGCACATTTAATCTAAAAATATGAACAGAGTATGTTGAGAAAAGAAAGGGAGAGAAAAAAATCTGGTGAAATGGATCTAACAGTGGATAAAATATAGCTATTCCTGATAGTCCCTGGTTTGAAGATGGTGGAAAAAGAAAGCAAAGAAAAGACTGGAAGGAGAGAGGGATGGAGAGAAAGGAAGTTGGTTGAGAATGTGTCATCCCTGTGAAAGCTCTTTGCAGTCACAGATGTGGTGGTTTATTATTTATGAGAGTCTCGTTATTTCTAAACATTTGGATATTTTATAAAACATCCATAGCAATGGAAATATAAATATGCTGAAATAAAATTCTACAGAATGGATGTTTACACAATCTTAAAATTTTATGTCCTTATTTTTTTTCTCTCAGTGCCTTTTGAGAACCTATCGAAATCCCTCCAGCAAAATGCAAATGAGCACAGAAACCTGCAAGTACTGTACCTAGGTTCATGGACCTAGTGGAGCTGATGGGTCCTAGGTTAAGAACTCCAAATTTATCATGTTTTATAACTTAGTAGCTTTTATAACTCCTTTTTAATAATGAAATCATGGTAGGCTCTGTCTGCACATAAAAATGGGCATATTTGAACTTGATCTTTTTGCCATAGAGGACCACCACCATTTTACTCCCCTAAATACATAATTTATTCCTGACATCTAAAATACACATCTAGTATTATGCACAATATTGTGTTATATATTATTACACCTCGCTGATATAATTTGAAGGCAACCTATACTTAGCTTCGCAACTAAATCAATCTTAATAAGTATTTGTCTAAGTAATATTAACTAAGTATTGGGGAAAAAAGCCCTGCAAATGTGTTCATGAAGCATAGATTTAAATAACTGTAATTTAAGCTTGTTCTAAAGATTTATGACCAATAGCAAGTAAAAAGAATTATGTATTTCTTTGTACATCTAATTTTACAGTGGAATAAACATAATGAATAAAATCCACTGAATGACTTGAAACAATAAGAGCTTCGGGAGCTTGCGAATTAAATTACTTATTTGTTTCTCTGTCTCTGTAGATTCTACAGTTTTAATTCCTAGTGGCCCAAACTGAGTAAGGCAGATTCATGTGATTATTTTTCTGTCTCTTCGTTTAGGACAGTTTGAAAAGGTGAGTGACAAGTATATAACCAAAATATTGGCAAACCTTTCTTATAAAGGAATGGCATTTTTAGTAGCATATATGATTTTTGTCAACAAAATTCATATTCAGTCACTTTTCTTCTGAGGGTTTTTCTAACCTTTCTTTGTCATTCATCTCTCCTATTCTGTAGGAGCCCAAATGCCACAAGATTGTATTTTGCTCATCAATGCCACAGCTTTGATGGCACCTAAAAACTGCTCTCCACTGAAGGACCCTGAAGCCTGAAATCCTGGTAATTCTTTCATTACTGTCCTCCAAACTTCATTCATAAGAGAATTCCCTCATTCTTCATTCATTCACTCAAAACTAAGTAATCTAAATGTCCTCATTGTTTGTTTAAGCAATTCGTAGTAAGAAGTGAATTTCTTGGTGAAATATAGATGGTAATAATATGCAGTGGTGATGGAGAGAGCCCTCTAAAAATTTCCAGAGAATCTGGCTTTCATTAGTGAACATTTGGGGAGCAACTTATTATTGAAAATCATTCCTTCTCTGAAGAATCTCTCTCTTACTTCTTTGCAAAGATATATGTTGAGGGTTTAGTATGCATACGTCAGTTCATTATAATGCAGAGGTATTTGTATTGTTAGCCCTAATTATTTTTAAATCTAGAGTCTTTAACAGATTTGATTCTTTCATAGTAGTATTATGGTCTCAGGTTTATTTTTAATAATTTCTACTCCACTGCTTTAGAATAACTAATTTGATAGACATAGAATTTTCATCCTCTAGGAAAATATTTCACCTAAATATGAGATTTATTTAATCTCATGTTACATTTGGCTTTAAATTTGGCTTGACCTCATTGAATCTATTTTAATTGTTTTACATCTTCCTGTAAGCAAATGGAATGTCTACATGTGCCCTTGTGCATCTAAGGCTACATCATTAATCTTGATTCCAGCATTTCACTTAGAGAGAGAAAATTTAGTTCCTAATTGGTCTGAGACACAAAGAATAAAAATGTAAAGCTAACACTGCTTATCTCTTAATTTCTATCTCTCCATATCTATTTTTTTCTTTAAAAAATATCTCACAGTAACTTTTCAACCTCAGCAAACAAGTATGAAAACTCAGGTTGTTTTCACTCTGAAAATGAACCAGTTTCCAGCCATTGTGTTTTATGTCGGAATTGTCTAACTTAAATTGCGTGTCCTTGGGGCAGAGAACAGTCTTCTATCTTTTTGTTGTTGTTGTTTTAACAGAGCCAAGTATTCTGTCACTGTTCTACAAAACAATAAATAATGAAGTAAATTGAAGATGTATGAATTGTGCCAGCTTGACAGAAAATGGAGCCGATGTTCTTGGAGGTATTACAGCAGTATTTCCTAACGAGCAGCCAGAGCCTCTCTCTAGCATCTCAGAAAACCAAACAGGAATGCAGGATAAGAAAGTGGAAGTAAAGACAAAGGGAATATTTATTTGGGATTAACTTGTAGTTACTTGAGCTGATATACCTATACTAAAGGAACAAAGGAAATGATGGATCTTGTAACCATCAGGCTTATTGTATAAACATCATTCTCTTTCATTCCACGTTGGGAAAAACAAACCCTTTCTCCAAATTTTACTTTATATATAAAATGTGTTAATAAAACCAAATGTGTTTTAACAAATGTGTATTAATAAAAACTAGTGTATTTAATAAAACTAAAAATAGATGATAATATTTGTTCAAAAGTTCTTACTTGGTTTTTCTTGTAAACGAGGCATAAAGAGCTTTGTGTACTTCACAAAAAGGTACCTCTAAGAGAGGACTTACTTGAATACCATATATAAACTAACTCTGATCCTCTAACTCCTCCCCCAAAAGTCACTCTTCCTCTATTCTGTGTTATTTTCCTTATCAAATTCACCACATCTGAAATTAGGCATTCAGTTTTTTTTAATTATATTATATTATGAGCATATACATTTCTGAGGGAAATGTCTCCGTATTGTTCCACTAGCACCTAATAGAATTCTGCAACATAATAGGTTTCAGTCAATATTTGCAGAAAAGTAAAAGACATGCAGCCTTAAAATAACCTAAGTTGTCTAAGTAATCAATACTTTGGTAACCCTAATAGCATGTCAGTAATATCACATCAATGAGATAGCCCTAATAGAAAATATGGCACAGAGTATTTAGTCAATATATGATGAAAGAAAAAAAGAATTGAGAATTGAGAATTGAGATAAAAGCTGTATGAACATCATCATCTTAATTATAAATTATGATCCTAAAATTTAAAGATGCATCTTTTGAAATACAGAAACTTCTGCAACTTGGTGGCATGCAGTTTTTACAAAGTATGTATCTCTATGTATTTATATCTTACAGCAGATGATTGGTACTCAGTTAAATGAGAAGAGGAAGGGAAGTGTAAGGAAAGATGAAAATTGTAGAACACTAACTAAAACAGAAAAGCATATTCTACCTAATTTTGCCTGTTTTCACACATTCACAGGTACTGATTATATATCTGGAAAAATATATTTGTATGATGTCCATATGTTGTGGATTGAATTGTGTTCCCCCAGTCCTAACCCCCATTATCTGTGAAATGTGAACTTAGTTGGAAATAGGGACTTCGAAGATGATGAAGTAAAGATGAGATCATTAGGGTAGACCCTTATCTAACATGACTGTGTTCATATGTGTGTGTGTGTGTGTGTGTGTATATATATATGAACAGAGCCAAGTATTCTGTCACTGTTCTACAAAACAATAAATAATGAAGTAAATTGAAGATGTGTGAATTGTGCTAGCTTGACAGAAAATTGAGCCAATGTATATATATAAAGGGAAGTTGAGTAATATGGTTTGGCTGTGTGCTCACCCAAATCTCATTTTGATTTGTAGCTCCACATGCCATGGGAGGGACCTGGTGGGAGGTAATTGAATCATGGGGTGTGTTTTTCCCATTCTGTTCTCATGATAGTGAATAAGTCTCAAGAGATTTGATGGCTTTATAAAGAGCAGTTCCCCTGCACATGCTCTCTTGCCAGCTGCCATGTAAAATGTGACTTTGCTCCTCATTCACCTTCTGCCATGACAGTGAGGCTTTCCAGCCATGTGGAACTGTGAGTCCATTAAACCTCTTTTTCTTTATAAATTACCCAGTCTTGGGTATTTCTTAATAGCAGTATGAAAATGGAATCATACAGTAAATTGGTGCCAGTAGAGAGGGGCATTTCTATGAGGATACCTGAAATGTGGAAGCAGTGTTGGAACTGGGTGACAGGCAGAGGTTGGAACACTTTGGAAAGATCAGAAGAAGACAGGAAAATGTGGGAAAATTTGGAACTTCCTAGTGACTTGGAGGGCTCAGAAGAAAAGAAGATGTAGAAAAGTTTGGAACTTCCTAGAGACTTATTGAATGGCTTTGACCAAAATGCTGACAGTGACACAGATAATGAAGTCCAGGCTGAGGTGGTCTCAGATGGAGATGAGGAACTTGTTGGGAACTGGAATAAAGGTGACTCTTGCCCTGTTTTAGCAAAGAGACTGGTGGCTTTTCTGCCCCTGCCCTAGAAATCTGTGGAACTTTGAACTTGAGAGTTGATTTAGGGTATCTGGCAGAACAAATTTCTAAGTAGTAAAGCATTCAAGAGGTGACTTTGGTGCTCTTAAAAACATTCAGTTTTATGTATTCAAAAATACATGGAACTTTGGATTTGAACTTATGTTTAAAAGAGAAGCAGAGCATAAAAGTTTGGAAAATTTGCAGCCTGACAATGCAATAGAAAAGAAGAAGAAAAAAAAAAAAAACATTTTCTGAGCAGAAATTCAAGCTGGCTGCAGAAATTTACATACATAATGAGAAGCCAAATGCTAGTCACCAAAACAATGGGGAAAATAATTCCAGAGCATGTCAGAGGTCTTCACAGCAGCCAAAGTGTCCCATCATAGGCCTGGAGGCCTGGGAGGAAAAAAGAACGGTTTCATGAGCTGGGTCCAAGGTCTTGTGCAGTCTTTGGACCTGGTGCCCTCTGTCCCAGCCATGGCTAAAAGAGGTCAACATACAGCTCAGGTTGTTGCTTTAGAGGGTGCAAGCCCCTAACTGTAAGGAAATTATTATCATAACTTGTTCTGTATTCTGGAATTATATAGCCTACAGACAAACATTCCATTTGTAGTTTTCTTGTTACGTATTGTAAAATTGAAATAAGAACTTTTCACTAAATGGGAGGTCCCTCAAAGCAAAGCTTACACGTGGCATTGGGCCTGTGGGTGCATAGAAATCAAAAATTGAGGTTTGGGAATCTCCATCTAGATTTCAGAGGATGCATGGAAATGCCTCGATGGCCAGGCAGAGGTGTACTATAGGGGAAGAGCCCTCATGGAGAACCTCTGCTAGGGCAGTGCAGGAGGGAAATGTGAGGTGGGAGCCCCCACACAGAGTCCCCACTGGGTCACTGTCTAATGGAGTGGTGAGAAGAGGGCCACAGTCCTCCAGACCCCAGAATGGTAGATACACTGAGAGCTTGCACCGTGTGCCTGGAAAAGCTGCACAGACTCAACATCAGCCTGTGAAAGCAGTTGGGAGGTGGGTTGTACTCTGCAAAGCCACAAGGCCAGAGCTGCTCAAGACCATGGGAACCCACCTCTTGCATCAGCATGACCTGGATGTGAGACATGCAGTCAAAGGAGATCATTTCGGAGCTTTTAGATTTGACTGCCCTGCTGGATTTTGGACTTGTCTGGGTCCTGTAACCCCTTCATTTTGGCCAATTTCTCCCATTTGGAAGAGGTGTATTTACCCATTGCCTGTATTCTTATTGTATCTAGGAAGTATTACTAACTTTCTTTGATTTTACAGGCTCATAGGTGGAAAGGACTTGCCTTGTCTCAAATGAGACTTTGAACTGTGGACTTTTGAGTTAATGCTGAAATGAGTTAAGACTTTGAGGGGCTGTTGGGAAGGCATGATTGCTTTTGAAGTGTAAGGACATGAGATTTGGAAGGGGCCAGGGTGAAATGATATGGTTCTGCTGTGTCTCCACCCAAATCTCATCTTGAATTGTAGCTCCCATAATCCCCACGTATTGTGAGAGGGACCTGGTGGAAGGTAATTGAATCATGGGGGTGGGTTTTCCCATGCTGTTCTTGTGACAGTAAATAAGTCTCATGAGAACTGATGGTTTTATAAAGGGCAGTGCCCCTGCACATGCTCTCTTGCTTGCTGCCATGTAAGACATGCCTTTGCTCCTCCATCGCTCCTCCTTCACCTTCTTCCATGATTGTGAGGCTTCCCCAGCCATGTGGAATTGAGAGTTGATTAACCCTCTTTTTCTTTATAAGTTACCCAGTCTTGGATATTTCTTCATAGCAGTATGAAAATGGACTAATACATTGGGACACAGAGACAGACACACAGAGATATGCACAGAAGGAAGATGATGTGAGTGCATAGAAAGAATGCTATCTACAAGCCAGGGAATGTCTGCGGCTATCAGAAGCTGGCACAGAGGCAGGGAACAGATTCTCCCTCAAAGACATCAGAAGGCAGAAACTCTGTGGACACATTGATTTCTGACGTGTAGCTCCAGAACTATGAAACAATACATTTTTGTTGTTTAAGATGCCCAAACTTCATACTTTGTTATGGTATTTCTGGCAAAGAAACATACGATTCGTTCTCAATTTCAAAGACTGAAATCACTACATAGGCCCAATATCTAGATATTGGCAAAATTAAGTGACTTATATTCCACAGCATTCTGTTAAATAATTAACATTATTTAATAACACTTAATTCAATTATCCAGTTAACTAATTATATGGTTGCAATCAATTTGTCTTCCTTGTATCATTCAATCTCTTGGTACAAAATTAGTTTATGATATCATTCTATTACCACCAACACATTTAGGAAATTATAATAGGGCCTAAAATTTGCAAATATTATTTTTAATTTTATCCACAGATCTTATAAAATTTAATATTAATACATTTATTCACATAAAGTGAGGAGTTAACATAATTTTTGAATCCCCTTCAAATATCAGATAACAGATTTTCCCACCATCAAACCAGATGCTTAGTAAAAATAATACAGATAATATAACATTATAAAACTCAATGGAGTTGATTTTATGAGTGATTTACCAATCTATTCTTATATTCATAAGTGAATATTTTAAATAAACATTGTCTGATTAAAGTATGAAAGGTATTACCACTGTTATTTTGCTTTAAGCTTAAAAACACATTCTGTTTTGACTCTTCATAGTATAAACTGAAAAGAATAATTTGTATTGATAGCATTTATGCACATAGAAATAATTTCTACTTTATATTGTATTGTGTTAAAAAAATTGACTTTACATGAAAAACAAATAGGAGAATTTAAAACTACTGTAAATGACCTCTGTGATGAAACTATTATCTTAACTTGTGCTGTATTCTGGAATTATATAGCCTACAGAAAAACGTTCCATTTGTAGTTTTCTTTCTACATATCATGAAATTGAAATAAGAACTTTTCACTAAAAGGGAGGTCCATCAAAGCAATATAAATCCCATAAGAATCAGAACAAAGAGAAATATTTTTCTTATCTACTCTATGGCAATTATTGATATTTAAGTTTAACTCAATGATCTGTTAGAATAAATGCATGTCTTTAATGTAATTCAGTTTCGTTTAATTAGTATTCATTTGATTTCTCTAGGATACTCTAAACATTACAGAACAAAGCTCCATAAACAGGTTTCCTACTATGTATACATGAAAATCCAGATTGAGTTTAGATGTCAAAGTATGGTTAATTTATGCTTCTGATGGAATAAAGAAAACTACCATTAAATTACTTTTCTAGAAACATATCTGAGTATATTTCATTTTAAATCAGTCCTGATAATCTTTTAATTTAACTTGTTTCATGATTTGTGTTTTTATTTATGAGTCCAATCTTATGTTTGTGGAGTTCGCTTAGTCTTACTCGAAAACTAGATAGGGATTTGTGAGAATAAGAAATTTTAAATTTTGATGCCTCAGATTCCTTATCTGTAAAATACAGTGAAGATTTTAAGATAAAAGCCTATATTTGCATTTTGTAAATATTTTTGAGTTTCAATTCTCTAAGCTAAAGAACAAAGTCACTAAACACAAGTGACAAAGAGCTGTGTGTTCCTTTCAGAAGACAGTTTCTTGTGCCTTTGTCCATGGTTTGATTTTTATTCAAAAGAGTATTTTAATCGCAAATATCACTGTCATGCAATGTACAATAATATTAAATAAGCAAAATATATGCATGTATGTCTGGCCCTCAAAGTTGCAAACTTAGTAGAGTCTGCATAAAATTGTGTTGATAATTGTTTTGTGAATTATTGCATGTTTCTGGTTATAGACACTGCTGTCTCCTGCAAAGTAGAGTGGTCAAACATATTTCTTTTAGATCAGGGTCTACATTCAAGATTTAGATCCAGGATAAAATCTTCCATTCATGAATTTTGAGTAGTAACTCAGGTGTCAAAGGAATCAACATCTTAACCAAATTGAGCTTCAGGTGCCTTTTCCCTAAAACAATCATAATGATGTCTGCTCTGTAGGATGAGTAAGTAGTGTTAAAGCGTCTAGTACAGAATCACCAATAGGCACTTAGCCAATATTACTTTTCATCCTTAACGTGTCCTTCATCTTTCTTCAGAATGGTAAGAATTGGTGTCAGAATCCTTGGACTTTGTAGCTCTGTTGACAAGAAACCTTTCTCTTGTGTAAGTCAGTTAAGTACTCTGCCAGCTTTTTGTTTGCAGAAGTATGGCATTGTCTTCTTAGATCTCTTTCCCATAATTATTGTCTCTACTTTTATTATTCTGGCCTATATTCATGCATTACACAAAGTAATTTGAAACTGGCAGATTGTTAAATTTCTCCACAACATCATGTAACAACTTAGAACTGCATCCAGACAATTTTAACATCCGCAAATAAGTGCTGTTCTGTAACTCTGGATTTTGTTAAGGGGCATCTATCATTTGTCAGTCTCTGTGTTATTTATTTTACATATTTTGTATCAATCTTCACAGCATGAAGATTCACAAATTCAATAACTTTCATTTCATGTTGGTTACTGTGGCAGCTCCAAGTAAACTCTCACCTTAGCATTGCAACTTGAAAAATAGTGAAAAAGTATTTGCCTCATTTTAAAGTGACTTATTGAATAACCCATCTTCTACAAAAGAGATAATTGTAATTGTTATTACACTTCAAAGTAAATATCACAGGAATTTAGTAACAAAATTCTATTCCATGGAACTGAACTTATACATTACTTATTTTTAATCAGTATCAAAGAATTCTTTGAAAAATTGCAAAGATATTAGGAAAAGTTAAATACACCTAGCCAATAATATTGCCTGTAATTCTTACATGACTTAAGATATATGCTTTAAACTTGGAAAGTTGTAGAGAGGTTACAAATTTGCTTAATATCCATGACAGGATATCAGTGAAGCTGGAATTTTCACCTACTCCTGTTACCCCCCAAACATGTCTCTTTTCATATATCATCATTTCTCTTTAAAAATAACTTACTGAAATTCAGGATTCATGAAACATAATTACTACCTATCAATCGACCAATTTTATATCCAACTAAGGGGAATACATTCAATTGTGTATCTAAATGTACACAAGAGGTTCTCATTCTATAACTGTTTGTCATGCATGTTTCAGAGTGCAGATCATGTGTCTCCTATTAGTCATAAACTATAGGACCTCAGATATAGAGAAGCATAATTTTCTGTAAAATATGTATTGCAATTAGCAAACACAAAATAATTTATGTTTGTTTCCCTTTATATTATGCAATTTTAAATATCTATTTACATGTCAATATTGACTCAGTTTCCAACTACTCAAAGTAAGTATGTGGATTAAAAGTTCTTTTAGATCAAACTGAAGAAGATACAGATAGTGATACAGGAATGTCATGAAGGTTAATGGATTGACCATGGTTATAAAATCATTAAAGGGTGTGTAGCCATCAGAGTACCTGTCATCTTAACTTCTTTATGAAGCAATTTAGAAAACCGTAAACACAAATGCTCTGACAGCAATTTTAAGATAATAGAATTTTTATAAATGCTATCTAATCAATGGGAAATTTCATTTTAGGTACTTTAAAATGAGAAGAAATGCATGTCTAGGTTAACTTATAAAAAGCCACTTGTCAACAATGTTTTTATTATTTTTTTAAAGTTATATAAATAAAACCTCTGCTCTTTCAACATCTAGGATAGTAAGTAAACTGGTTTAAAATGTATATAAAAACGTTTAAACGTTTTTTTGAAGTAAACAGGCAGCTGATATAGTTGGATATTTGTCCCCACCCAAATCTCATGTTTAATTTTAATTCCCCAGGGCTCAAGGTGGAGCCCATTGGGAGGTATTTAGATCATGGGAATGGATCCCTCATGGCTTGGAGTGTCTTTGTGATAGTGAGTTCATGCAAGATCTGATCATTTAAAAGTGTGTGGCACTTCCTTCTCTGTGCTCTCTCTCTGCCTGCCCCCCATATGCTCCTGCTTTCATCATGCGATGTGCCTCTTCTCCCCTCACCTTCTGCCTTGATTAAAAGTTCCCAGAGGCTTCACCAAAAGCCAAACAGATGCCAGCACCATGATTCCTCAAAAACCTACAGAATTGTGAGCCAATTCTACCTCTTCTCTTTATAAATTACCCAGTCTCAGATATTTCTTTATAGCAATACAAGAATGGCCTAATACAGAAGCACATACAATATTGAATAAATATTTTAAAGTATGTACTCGTTAATATTCTGCTTCAGTGATAGTTGGTTTCCCTTCAAAATACTTGCTTTGCGCATAACTGCTTGTTATAAAAAACAAATTCAGCATTACTTAAAAATCAGCAAGAGTAATTTTCCTTTTTAAATTGTAATTCAACAATCATGAACAGAATCTTCTAAAGAGACATTGAAATATTATTGTAAGTTATTTCTAAAATTTTGAAAATTCACAATTATTTTATAAAGCTATGCTATAGTTCTCATTTTCCTTCCACCTATTCCTGATGTTACTGTTTAAACGTTGACCTTAGCTTTCTCTTGGTTTCCTTTATCTTTTCATTCTTTTCGTTAGTTTCATTTTGAAAGTTCATGGAAAATTGTAATAAATATTATAGTCAACAACTGTCATGGTAAATCATGTGATTTTAAGTGCATATATAAATTAATGCAATTAATGAAATGAGTTTCAGAAACATATAGAAGTATAGAATTTAGATCTTATCTTCAATATTCTAAGACTGGAAAACTTCCAAATGTAGTACTAATTTAAAATGCATGAAGCAAAATTGAACAAAAAATTTTTGATGTATTATAGAACAGAGCCATTGAGATTCACAGGGTATATTATATTGTAAAATACCTATTTTACAGATTGGAAGCCAAGTTTCAGGGTGACTGAGTAAATAAATAATGGTTGATACTTACATAATAAATTTTGGGGGCCAGGCACTGGTCTAAACATGTCTTACATGCTTAATATACTTAAAAACCTATTGATGTGTAAAGCCAAATACCAAATAACAAGAAAAACTTGGCAAACTTGCTAAAAAATTCTGTTGAGATTGGCATAAGCAATTGTAGAAAAATCGAGAAATATTCAAAAAATCTCAAAGAATTCCCTGTTCAGACTTCTGAAAAAGGAAAACAAAACTAGAATTCACATTTAGTACACTCTTTTAGTTGTTCTTTTGCAAGAAAGAAGGGGCAGAGCTCTAGTGAACACTCAAAAGAAAACCTTGGCCTGGCATCAAAAGTTAGGTGACTGGATGCATATTACACACACATCCAAGGGAAAATAAAAATTCGAAAGCACATATGCATTATATTTAACCTGCCCACCATTAATATTTGAATGAGTGCTTATATTATATAAATAATACATAATACACACCTATACACACCTGTTCAAACATTTTAAATTAATTGAGCTTTTTCAGTATTTTCTCAATCATTTAAACGCCTTTTTTGTCAAACTCTTGATCATACTGTACATACAATTATATTCTGAAAAAAATTTAATATTTAAAAAGGTTTAGCTATGGTCTTTTTATAATTCCTTATTAATTATTGACATTTACAAGATGATTATATCCTAATGGTCATTCTGTCATAAAACAAATACCTACATTATTGTAATATCACCTCAGTGGAACTAAAATCTTAAAAAGTTAGAGCTCACTTGCATTTTGCACATTGTAATAGCGCACAGACCCATGGGCACAAAAACATACAAGCAGAGCACTGGATCCAATAGCTTTTTGAATCTTTTAAGCTAAAGATTACACTGTCTTTGCAACTCAATATAACTTTCTCGTGTGTGTTTAATTTTTTTTTGCTCCAAATTATTATTGCATTTTCTCTGAAAGATGAAGAGAATAAAAGGTTTAGATTAGAATTAATGTATCTGAAACCTTTTTGTATGAATATAGCAATGTTAATGTTACAGTAATTTAATTTGAAAAGCAAATCCTCAATAGATTATTTAAATGTGTTATCTAGGAATATAGAGACATAATTGCTTTTAGTAATATAATATGCATAGCCTTTCTTTCCAATGTTGAAAAGAACAATTTCTATAATTTTTATATGCAAATGCTTTTGAAAATTAGCTCACCTGATATATGGCAGTGTCTTGAATACATCTAATTAGATAATCTTTTGAAAATTCAATTTAAATAATGGCAGATGATTCATGGGAGAAATAATCAAATTAAATTACTTTTTTAAACATCTGTTTTAATACTACTAAAAAATTCTGATAACCTCACTACGGTTTTCATAAATGTTTTCTTACTTGTTATCTGGTAAGAATACGCACATGTATTTAAGAGTTCAGATTCCCAATTTCAACTTCTGGATTGCTTTGGCAATATTTATGGGGGATTGACTATGTCCAAGGCATTTTGGAAGTTGTCACATACATGCTGTCATCAAAGAGCATTTCAGTTTTATATTGTATCTATCTTGGACTTCTGTGAAATTAATCTAAGTCAGAAAGCAACTGAAACAATACACAAATATTTTGATGCTGATTTAGTGTTTCCTCACTTTGTAATTAACAACCATTCTATTTATAGGTAATTTAGAAAGTTTCCTTTCATTGAAGAAAGACAGAGATTAATGGCATCTTTCCAAGGTAGAATGAAATCAATCAATCAACTAATTCTGCAACCTGTGATACTTAACACAGAGTTTATTCTCTAGTTAACATGGATAGTTTTATTCGAATTAGTATATTTAATTCTTTTAGTATTATAAATTTAAAGACAACATTGTATCCATTGACTCTGTAATTTTCTTTTTTTCTAGTAGTTTGCTATTTTACAAAGTGTTTTTCAACAAGCTAACAATTTTTTTAGGTCAAACTTTTATCCACATTACTGCTATAAAGTAAAATTGTGCTGTCAATTATAATTTCCCGTTTTGATTAATGACATTTCAATAGTTCTGTAGCTTTATAAATGAACCCAGGGGCCACAACCAATGAGCAATAGAACACAATATACAGTAAAAAATTAAACTTTCCCAAACTCAAACTCAAAAGAGAGCCACAAAAGTAACCTGATTCAAGGAAATGTGATTAATATAAATGTAATGTTTTATAAATATTCCTGCAGTCAATATATTCCAACAAAAAGAGAAAATAGCATTAATATTAACATATCAAAAATAAATATTATACATACATACATAGTAACTATGCATTGATACAAGAATAAAAGCTGTTGTAAATAAACTGAAGTCATATAGGTCCTGGGAAACCAGCTCAATTATATTCAGACATAACTACCTTTATTCAAATTCTGTGTCTAGTTATTCCATCATCATAAACTAGTGCATTCACTCCAGAAATGTAAGGCAGAAGTCACAGACAACTTAATCGAAACATCCCACATGCCCTGTAAAAACCTGTCACAATCACTTTATTCCACACAATATACTATTTGTATGTTTGATTAAAAAAACCATTGCATTATTTTTTTCCTTTACTCCCATTTCCAGGCAGCATATTGCCAAACACACTAGCTTCCAGTCTTCATTTTAAACAAGTGCATTATATGGTTCTAAAGTATTCATTAGTTCATAGAAGAAAATCTGTTTCTAGACATTTAGAGTAGTTTTGTTTCCATTACATTGAAAAACTAACTTGACCTAATTCAGTATTTTAGTCACACAACCCTAATGAAATGAATCTCTCTCCTTTTTAAAATTACAGAATGGTTTCTCTTTTCCTTTGGGAAATACTCCAAAATGCTAACAGGACTTATGCAGCCTCCGTCTGTATTGTCTGAGCTATAATCTCCGCAGTCTCCCCATCTTCCACTGGCCTCTTCTTTTTCTCTAGGCGCTACTGGATCCCATTTGTTTATTTGAACATGTGACACTGCCTGACTTCTGGGCTTTTGAACATGCTAGTTCTTTGCCTGACTGCTTTCTTTTATCATCCAAGTCTCATTAAAAGTCACCTTCCAAGGGTTTTTCTGCTATATGCTCTCCCAGCATTGTACTTTTCCCTTCCAACATCATCTCTGCTGGTAATAGTTTGATGTCTGTTTCCATCTAGCTTCTGTTCTTTATGAGATCACATTTACTGTTCTATTCCAGAGGAAGTACAATGCCAGGCATAGACTAGACATTTCATAAATAAATGTGGAGTTGTGTTGAAGTTAAAGATATGTTTAGTAGGATACATCTGGGTAAATATCTATATATATAAATGTATATATATTTGAGAGATTTTGGTTTTTGTTTTGTTTGTTTGGGTTTTAGTTTTCATGCTGCTGTTGTGTCTGACACACTTATCCCTGTGCAGTTAGAGGACCTAAAAAATAGTTACCTACGTATGACTCAAAGCCTGCATACCTGTATCATTTTTCCACAGATTCATTTTTCTCATTATATCACTACTGAATCTTTTTAGAGATTGTTTTTCCCCAATCATCCCTGCTCCATGAAATTTTAAGACCTCATATGTAGTGAATAGCTGTTTATGTACTGTGGACCTTTAGAGGGTCCATCATCATTATAACACATACAATTTTTGTGTCACTTCAGGCAATATTGCCTCCTTTATGAATGCATGACCTACCACTATACCTGTAGCTGTGTTTATTATCTATTATCTATCTATCTATTTATCTATCTATCTATCTATCTATCAATCTATCTATTATCATCATCATCATTTTATTTAGTGAGAAGAAAGAGAGAAAGAATGCCTAATTGAGTACTCTTTTATGTATTGTTTCTGCTGTTCATTGCAGAATTTTTTCCTGTTTCCAGCTCAGTTTCGGAGTTGAGTCCACCCAAAGGCTTTGCACAAAAAAGAGCATCTTTCTTTCTGATTGTTGTGTTGGTCTCCTGGCTATTGAGTACTTTACTGAGAGTTAACAAAGCATTAATTTGTATGGAAATATTATAGTCAGAGTGTATTGTAATTTTTAGAATTTCATATTTTATATTTACCATAGTTATAATTTTATTCATGTCAGTTTCCAAATGAAATGTTTTATGTGTTCCCAACTGGAATTAATTTTCTTTATCTAATTACTTTCAAAGCTTTATCAGAGTTGAAGCTTTGAAAGCTATTGGTGGCATTAAGATCCATTCAGTTTTCGCAGGCAACTTGAAAAATAGCTCTGTATGGGCAAACATCTCAGGTGCAGGGAAAACCATGGTCTTACATGAGTAGCTGCAGAGAGAATGGGATTGCAGCCCTATTTCTTGCTTACTCTGGCTTTTATTAGTTCACAGAATGGTTAGAAACAAATGGCAGAGGTTTGCTGGGAACATTTTATAGTGCCTCTAGGGACCATTGACTTGTTAAGTCTATTTGCAGTGGCAGTTGTCATTTAAATACAATGTCACAACCTGTTATGACACCCAAGGTGAGTGGCTTGTAAAGCCCACAATCAAGGAGGCTTCAATGGTGATGTAAAGTTAAAAGACTCTTCCCATTCATCTTTTTTTTCTCCCTTTTTCCTAGCAGGCACTCATAAACTACCTGTCTAGCATCAGTTTAGTCCAGATATACTGTCAATTTACATGGTTTAACTGACAAGTCATGCTTGGCACCATTCATTAGTTATTGCCCTCAATGGAGACATCTAATACCACATTGCTTTCAATACCAAACAGGCATTAGTTACAGCAACATTGAGAGAAATGTTCAAATGTTCCCACTTTCCCTCCCCCACACTAAACACTCAGCCACAGGGATGATGCTATCTTATTTAGCTACTGCAGCAAGCCTCTGCTCTGGTCCAAGGGGTGCATTCACAACCCATATCTTGACAGCAACAGCTAGCACTCACTATGTTGGTGGGCACCCTGTTTAAGTGCTTCACTACATTTATACTCACATCAATGACATGATATATGTATTAATATCATTCTGTGATTTTACAAATGAGGAAACAGGCTAAGGTAAAAATACAGGGTTTTGCGTGAAGTTAAAAAGGCAGGAAACTGTAGGTCACAGGTTTTTAAATTGTATGCATACAGAGCCAGTCAGCTTAATCTCTACTCTAAACTGCATCTCCTTGCTTAATATTCTAAGGCTAAGCCAATTCCCTCTCCACCGTATTGACACATACCCAAATTGTAACCAAAGTTAAGCCCCTTTTTTCACACAGTCTCCCTAAAGGAATGTAGTTCATAGTGATATATCCAGTGTACTCCCTCATATAATTTATTTGTAAAATGACATCAATATTGTTCTGTATAGTACTATTTAACTTTTCAAGATTCTATGCCTTATTGCCTTTAAATAGAGCATACACTTATAGGGAGAGGGATGTTTCCTACAGTTGTACTACCTTTTAATAATGAACAGTACAATGCCTCACACATAGTTTGATATAATACGTTTAAAAAAATCCTTTGATTTGGTGATAGCTGGGAAATGTCTGGAGTTATTACACACTCCAAGAAAATAAATGACAGTTTAGTCTAGTTTTATACTCGACTACTAAAGGTTAGCCAATTAAGAGAACTGTATTTAACTACAATTGGGCTTCTTGGTTGTCCTGGAAAATAAATCATTTTGCTGATTTAACCTACTCTGATTGCTATAATCTTATTTATTAATACTTTAGAGGCACGCCATCAATTCAGTAGTATTTTAAGTTACTTGGAGAATCATCTGATGTGGTTTGGCTGTGTCCCCACCCAAATCTCATCTTGTAATTCCCATAATCCCTATGTATCATAGGAAGAACCCAGTGGGAAGAAACTGAATCATGGGGGCAGTTACCTCTATGCTCCTTGATAGTGAGTGAGTTCTCAAAAGAAAACAATTCCCGATGGTTTTATAAGGGGCTTTTCCCCTTTTGCTTGGCACTTCTCCTTCCTGCCTTCACATGAAGTAGGATGTGTTTGCTTTCCCTTCAGCCATGATTGTAAGTTTTCTGAGGCCTCTCAAGCCATGCAGAACTGTGAGTCAATTAAAGCTCTTTCCTTTATAAATTATCCAGTCTTGGCATTTCTTTATAGCAACATAAAAATTGACTAATACAGTAAAATGGTACAGGGTAGTGAGGCGCAGCTCTAAAGATGCTTGAAAATGTGGAAGTGATTTTGGAACTGGGTTACAGGAAGAGGATGAAACAGTTTGCAGGGCTCAGAAGAAGATAGGAAGATGTGAAAAAGTTTGGAACTTCCTAGAGACTTGTTGAATGCAAAATGCTGATAATGACATAGACAAAGAAGTCGAGGTGTAGGTGATGTTAAAAGCAGTCAGTTTTATATATTCACAACGTTTGGAAAATTTGCAACCTGACAATGCAATAGAAAAGAAAAAAAAAAAAAAAAAAAAAAAAAAAAAAAAAAAAAAAAAAAACATTTTCTGAGGAGAAATTCAAGACAGCTGCAGAAATTTGCATAAGTAACAAGGTGCCAAATGTTAATCACCACAACAATGGGAAAACGTCTCCAGGGCATGTCAGAGGTCTTCATGGCAGCCTCTCCCATCACACACTCAGGGGCCTAGGAGGAAAAAATGGTGTTGTGGGTCAGGCTCAGGACCTTGCTGCTTTTTTCAGTCTTGAGACTATTTGTCCTGCATCCTAGCTGTGGCCAAAATGGGCCAAAGTGCAGCTCAGGTCATTGCTTCAGAGGGTGCAAGCCCCAAGCCTTGGTGGCTTCCACATGGTGTTGGGCCTGCAAGGGCACAAAAGTCAAATATTGAGGTTTGAGAACCTCCACCTCTATCTCAGAGGATGTATGGAAATGCCGAGATGTTCAGGTAGAAGTTTGCTGCAGGGGTGGAGCCCTCATGGAGAACCTCTACTAGGGCAGAGCAGAAGGAAAATGTGGGGTTGGAGGCTCCATACAGAGTCCCCACTGGGGTACTCCCTAGTGGAGCTGTGAGAAGAGGGCCCTATCCTCCAGACCCCAGAATGGTAGATCCACCAACAGCTTGCATTATGTGCCTGGAAAAACTGTAGGCACTCAATGCAAGCCTATAAATGAAGGAGGGCTACACCCTACAAAATCATATAGTTGGAGCTGCCAAAGGCCATGGAAGCCCATCTTTTGCATCAACATGACCAGTATGTGAGACATAGAGTCTAAGGAGATCATTTTGGAACTTTAATATTTAATGACTGCCCTATTGCATTTTGGACTTGC
Organism: Macaca thibetana thibetana; assembly: GCF_024542745.1. NCBI lineage: Eukaryota > Metazoa > Chordata > Mammalia > Primates > Cercopithecidae > Macaca > Macaca thibetana. Next base: position 46,259,957 of record NC_065594.1, read on the forward strand.
ATGGGGCCTATAGCCCCTTTGTTTTGGCCAGTTTATCCCATGTGGAAGGGGTATACCCAATGCCTGTGCCCTCATTGTATCTAGGAAGTAACTAACTTGCTTTCAGATTTACAGGCTCATAGGTGGAAGGGACTTGCCTTGTCTCAGATGAGATCCTGGACTTGGACTTTTGGGTTAATGGTGGAATGAGCTAAGACTTTGGGGAATTGTTGGAAAGGCATGACTGTGTTTTGAAATGTGAGGTCATGAGATTTGGGAGGGGCCAGGAGCAGAATGATATGGTTTGGCTGTGTCCCCACCCAAATCTTACCTTGAATTGTAGTTCCCATAATCCCCACATGTCATGAGAGGGACCCAGTGGTAGGTAATTTAATAATGGAGTTGGTTACATCCATGCTGTTCCTGTGATAGTTAGTTCTCACAAGAAAATCATTTCTGATGGTTTTATAAGGGGCTTTTCCCCTTTTGCTTGTCACTTCTCCTTCCTGCCATCATTGAAGAAAGATGTATTTGCTTCCCCTTCAGCCATAATTGTAAGTTTCCTGAGGCCTCCCCAACCATGCAGAACTTTGACTCAATTAAATCTCTTTCCATTATAAATTACCCAGTCACGGACAGTTATTTATAGCAACATGAGAATGAACTAATACATCATCTAACATACTCAAATTGTAGCTTCAATACGATATTTGTAATTAAAGTAATACCAATTTATCTATATGCTGCAATAATATTATAGAACAAATTTTCGGCACTGTTCACAATGTATACATTGCTCTTATCTACTATGTCTATGTGAATAAGAGTTTATATTAGTCTAACCATTTTTTACTTCCTACCACTTTACCACATTTGCTAATCAGTGTGTAGTTTGCTAAGTAAATAATTTTCTAATAAACACTGGACCCAGGATTTGAACAGAGGCCTCTCTTACTCTCAAGCCTTCATTCTTTCTTTCAAAAGCAACATTCTGGACAGGGCACAGGACTAGAAAAATGAACACATGGGGCTTAGAAAAATTATCAAAAAAACATACTGTTAAAATTTAAATTATAACCTCTAAACTTTAATCAGAGAAGGAGACTGAATACAGAGAAATGGAACTTTTATCAAAGACCAGTCAGAAGAAAAGCCCTGGGTTCTAATTGTGCCCCCCAAAATACATTTTGATTTACCTTATAAAGTAGGATCAGATATAGTTTTGGGAACTGCAAAGTAAACTACACGTGACTCATAAAACAGGAATATTATGAGATGAGGGTTATTAAGCATAACTTATTCCTGTGTGATAATCACAAGCTCCAGTAAACCAAGTTTTGTGTTTATGTCCAAACTGAGGAATGTACTTTATTCAAGCTCAGAAATACTAGGAAAGGAATAGACAATAACATGCGTGAGTCATCTTCAGAGTTTTTGTGACAAGATTTTTCTCTATTCTCCAACACTTGAAAAAGTTAGGTAGTAACTCTTTAAACTTCTGCTTCATCAATGTCTACTGGTTCAATACCTTTTCAATTTTATTTGCTTTCTCCTTCTTTGATTCAGTTTGTGTCACGGTATTTTTTTCTTGCAGATACTGCCAAAATACATTTCATTTGACTTTCATCATGACTTTGTATGTTCTCAGAATTTGCATCTCCTCTAATTAGGCTCAGTCATCACTCTATGTAGATCTCTCCCAGCTTTATACATCAAGTTTTGACTTATTTTCCATGTTCTATACTTAAATTTCCAATTACTTATTGGACATCCATAACTATGTATTCTTTTGGCTTCTAAAACTTTAGTGCCTGCTATTTGCAAAATAAATATGCTTTGGATGAATGAGTAGATATGCAAACCCAAGTAAAGTAAGACACATTTTACCCCTTACGCCCTAATTTTGGCCACTTAATTCCCATCCATTTCTACTGACACCACCACTTCCAAAAATAATCAGTAAATGAGGTTGCAAAGTGTCCTCGACTGCTCCCTTTTTGTACCTTTCATTTTGTACTGTAAGATTACTCTCTTCAAGAGATCTTGATGTTCCTGTTGCTCATTACTTCTATGACAGTTCTTAGAGCATGAAGTTCAAAAGTTTTTCTTTTGACTTCAAAGTTTATGTTGTGAAATTGAGTATTTTTCTTTTCTGCCTGGGAAACTTTCCCCATGCTTTCCTTTCTCCTTAATGGCTTTTTGTCTGTACTTTTCAGTATTACCCAAATCCCAAGCCTCTCCCAAAGCCCATCTTGCTTGGGCGGGCTTTACTAACACTTCCTCTTCTATACACTATTTTCTTCATTTAATGTTTCTTTCATTTAAGACACTTTTATTCTGTCTTCTTTTACAACTGTGTGTATACTTCCTTTATACCATTGACTCAGTGGATTTCATCTAATCATCTTCTGTCATAAACGCCTTAAGCTACTGCCTTCATCCCTATACCTTTGATCCTCTTAATTGATGTACTCCTAGCTTTGTAATAATTACACAAACTATTTAGAACATGTGCCCTATTTATTTTTTGTTTATGCAGACTGAGACGTCTCAGTATTCTTCAGGTCTTCCTGATGAAGAGAAACTACTGAAGGGATATGTGATTAGGCAACTTACAGAAAAGTGTTTTTCTAATTTTTAAAGAAAATTTAATTAAAGAGAGATATGCACAAAGTGTTAATATCTATTATGCCTGAAAGTAGAAGTGGAAAGCTCATGTTAGCTTATAACTAAAAGTTGATATTAACAGATGTAAGTATTGAAGCCAAAAAGAGTATGGGAGAGTTATCTTTCTTTGTGATGTGGTTTTACTTCAAATGCTTCACCAATAAGTGCAAATTTATCTAATCTAATTCAGTTTGCTATTATTACAGAAACCACTGTCTGAAAGTAATCAAATTATAGAAACTTACTGGTCAATAACAATAATTATAGCCACCTTACATTTATGTAGCACTTGCATATTTTCAAAGCATCTTTTTGAGCTATTTCCTCATTTCCCTTCCTAACACCCCTGTTGTTATATATATGGCACAAATAGCAATACATTCATTATAACTACATGCAAATTTTTTATATGAAATCATTAATGTGCTATTAGAAACATACTAACTATGTAGGAAAATATATTACCTATGGTAGCTGTGTAGGAAAAATCTATGGTCATTTTAAAAATAAGGTCATGTTTCAATGAAGACCAATAGATTCAATACACAGGTGTTCTCAAGTACAAAAATTATGCAGTGATATATACCATATTAAGGAAACACAAATGTGTGTATCTAGCCACTTATGTATGCTATCCTTATAAATTCTGCTTTCATTTTCAAATATTGAGGATTAATTTTAATTTATAACATGAACCCCATTTCTCAGGGAATCTAGCACCATTATAGGTTATTTAAAAAAGACTTATACAGCCCTCTAGTGTTCCAAAGTTAGAGACCCCCGATACAGAATACATTCAGGCATGGCTAAAATCGTCCCCCCATTCACCTCCTTTAATGTGGAATCACTGCTGACAATACTACTGCTAGGAGCCCGTATTATTTAAACTACTAAAATTACAGTGCTGGCCGTGGAAACGGAACTGTTCTCATTCACATCACTAAGGAAAAAGCGTGGAGTACATGACAGCTTAGAAACTGCCTTCATGGGGGAAATGTTCAGATAAATCAATTTTTTTCAGGAAAAAAAATAATTTACTGTGTTCTTATTTAAACAACTGACTGAAGAGTTTATTATGCTTGATTGTAGGCCTTCAGCAATAGTTATTGCCTTCTTTTCCTTCCCTCCCTCTCTCCCAATGAATTTCCATTGACAGAGCCTACAGCGATCCTCTCAGAAATCATATAAAACCTGACATTGCTAAAAAATTAACCTCCAAAAGGTATCTTCGGGTGTTGCCTTTCACATCAAATTTTAATAGACAACTGCAGGCTGAGGGCTCATTCTTTATAATCTGATCACTAAGCAAGATTCACGAGCTGTCCCTGGTCTGCAGATGGAGCTGTTGACAAAACAGTACTATCCACTTGAGAAAAAATAGGGCACAGACTTGAGTTTTATTGAATGTTTCTTGTCTTCTTTTTTATTTTTTAAAGACTGTGCCTCAAGATATATCCTAAGTATTATCTTTTCAATGAAAAGAAATCCATCCTTTGAAAATTAAATACAGCTACTAAATTTGATGAGCATTATCTATCTTAGTTACAGAATTGGACCACATTAAACCTACATAAATAAAAGCAGAGATGTATGCCAGTAAAAGTGGTTCATGCACATAAATAAATCATGCAATAAGAAACAAATGCACAGAAATAAACATTCTGTATTATTCTCTTCTAAATAAACATGGTGCACTAAACTATTTAACTTCTAGTATTTAAACAATACTTTTTTGATGGAAAAATGCAGTTTTCTTTTTGCATTTAAATAGTTCATCATCACAATATAGTAGGTAGGTGACATAAGTTCCTTAAGAAAATCTAAGTATGATGTAGGCAAATATAGAATTGTCTAATTTTAAAGTTAGAAGAAAACTTCAAGGTAATCCTGACAAGGATTGACAGATTTTTTAGTCTGAAGACTTCAGTGATGATTCAATTGCTCTTCAAAGAAATACAAATGTAAACTATACAAAAGGTTACATTTACTTGATATTAGGGTTGAAGAATCATAAGCCATCTTCTGCTCTCAAGAAGCTTACAGTGAAGGTGTGTAACAGACACACCACAGGGTTTAGTACAGAATTTAAAAAGGCTATGAAAACAGAGGGAAAGGCTCTAATCATAGTACAGGTGGTATGTCAGAAAAGGCAATTTAAAAAGTCACTTAAACTGAAGTTTTAAAGTCACCAAAGGAAATCATTTTACAGAAGTGGAAACTGAGTTGGCAAAGTAGTCCAGAGGATAGATGTCAAAATCAGGGTCAGAAATGAGCTTTCCTGATTTTTTTCCCTGAATTCTGTCCACAGCAAAACATATTCCTAGGTGAAATATATATTAGTCTCTACTGAGAATGGAATTAAAGAGTCCCTGTGAATAATCTAAGTAAATGCTAGAACGCAAGCAAGACCTCTGTCCTCCACCACATCTCATGAACTATACCAGCAGTGTCATCAATTGAAGCCTGAGACATACTGCAGTAAGGTTTTACATTATTTTAATATTCCCTTAAGTTTTAAAAAATATATTTTACCTAAACATAAATCATTTTATTTTCTAAAATATTTATTTAGTGTGAGATGGAGTCTCAACCTGTAGCCCAGTCCAGAGTGCAGTGGCACAATCGTGACTCACTGAAACCTCTGCCTCCCGCAAGCGATCCTCCCACTCAGCCTCCCGAGCAGCTGGAATTACAGGCTCCTGCCACCATGCCTAGCTCATTTTTGTATTTTTAGTAGAAATGGTGTTTCGCCATGTTGGCCAGGCTGGTCTCAAAATCCTGACCTCAAGTTATCCTCCAGCCTTGAACTCTCAAAGTGCTGGGATTACAGGCATGAGCCACCGCACATGGCCAACATAAACATAAATCATTTTAAAGTGCTATATATTTTTATTGACATAGTTAGAATAGCAGAATACTGAATTTCTTTTATTATGAAGCACTTAAAGTATGCTAATAAGTAACATCTAGTCCAATGTATTGTCAAAATATCTACTGTCTTTTGTTTCATTGATGTAAGATTGGACACAATTAAATTAAAAGATACTTTATTTTTTTACTATTATTTTAACTTTTAATGTGATAAGCAATAGAAAAAAATTAAACATAGATGCCTTTGCATCTGAAAATTATTATAATACCTGTTCTGATATCACAGAAGAAAAATAATCATTATAATCACCACTGAGAAAATGAACCCACATATTTTTACTCATTGAAATCGGAGCTCTTTAGAAGAAAACAAGATAAGAATACATGTCTTATATTTGTAAAACTGTATTGAATACCAAAAATGTTATACTGTGTTTACAAATTTCATATTATAGTCATAATATTTGAAATCATGGTCAGTGCCTGTATTTCTTATCTCCAAAGACATGCTTATTATATATTGGAGTCCTGTGAAAATATTACCACCTACATAAGCCTGAGCGATATCTGTTACACATGGAAAATAAATTTTTAGAAATCCACCATTATTCATCCAAATCTCTGGCTAGGTCATTTTGAGCCATGAGGCACTGTGCTTCTGTATCCTATTTACAACTTTACACATTGGTGTATAAATCAGCTGCAAATAGACTAGATGAGGAACATGCTATAACAAAGCTTATTTGATATTAGCTTCTATATAGCATGAAGCAATTTTGTCAGTCTTCAATTTACCTCCATATTATGAATTTGAAAGGGACATCTGTTAACCTGGAATAAAATTAAAATCTATAGCTTTATCATCAATGTATGTAATGTTGAAATATTAGAGGGCAAACATTTCCATGATGACAATATATACATTATTAAAATTAAAAAAGCATTTCTTAATTCTGTTGGACTGAAGCATCATATTTGGTTTTGAAGACCTTTGCATAATTTAGTGTTCTTCATCTATAATAAGACACTCTAAAGGAAGTCCTGAGATGAAATAATATAATTATGTTCACTCTACAGCTGTCGATTAAAGTTCACATGGTAGGAATGAATTTAAAAAATTCTGAAATATTATTTTTGTTCTTAAGGTATTTAATTACAATTCCAGTGGAGCCAATGAATTTGAAAAGATAAATACAAACCCATATTATGACATAACCACTCATTTAACTGAATTCACTTAAACTGCTTCTACTTAAGATACTATATAATATTTTACACAAATACTCTTAATTATGGTATAACAACATAACTTAAATATTATAGGTATTACAATTATATTTAGAATTACTTTTAATTTTGTTCTAAAATATTCCAATCATGGTACTACTATTTAGAGACGAACTGAAAAAACAACTATATACAATCTCTAATAAAAAAGAATGGCATATATGAATCTATCACCAGACAGTTAACAGCGTGACACTGTACACTCCTGGGCACAGTTAATGATATAAACAAGGAATGGACTATTTGAGGAAAAATGCGCAAGCAAGCCTATGATACAAGGAACAACATAAGAAACAATGGGTACAATATATGTGGTAACAAAAATATCTATTATCAAAACTCAAAAGAAATCAAACTCTTTTTGGTGGACCTACTTAAGGTTTGGAGAAGATTCATGGTAGTATATTATAAAGTGCACTTATCAAGATAGCAAGAGGCATATATTTTATTCCACGTTCTACCCTAACCTTGTCATCTTGTCAAAATGCATTACTCTTTATGAATATTAATTCTTTGTCCACAATTGGAATGGCAACATTTTTCTGCTTATATCACAGAACTGTGATATTATAATTCTTTTCATAAACTTTGACTATTTTTCAAATATATTGATTATAAATCATTTTTCAGATTTTATTATCTGTTCCAGTAAGCATTTTATATTATACTAAGAAAAAACACTTTCATCTAAGATTTTTACAGAACCCACAGACAAACATAGAAAATAAAAGTGTTTTTAAGACGCTATACATCATTGTGACTTGAATATAATAATTACCAATAAACATTTGGTGATAAAATTAGTAAATGATCATAATTCATGATTTTATTAAATACATTAGTTTTAAAAATTAAAATGCCCAGACATTTGCTGACAGTGCTCTCTATGGACAATTTGTCAATTGTTTACATATCCAGGTTCCCTAGAATTTTGTCAGCTGTTTTCCCAATAGCAAATAAAAATTGTTTTAGCGGACTTCATATTTTCCCAATTGTATACAGAATGGGTCAAATTGTATCTTCCGAAATAGAAGCATGCAATGATACACATGATAAAGACAAATATATTATTAGGTGGGTCCAGTTAATTAGTCTTAATATCAGTAACACAAAATGGAAGTGGTGGTTAGGAAATTGAGCTTCCATCTGTAAGACTCTTTTGCATGCCAAATGTCAGTGTTCCAGTTAACAGTTTTAGAAGAGAGAGTAGAATATATTGACAAGTCTTCAGCTACACATTATCTCACAACTATAAGGTTGGAATACACAAAAAATTTAAAAAGAAATGAAGGTGAAATGTGCAGGGCATTTAGCAGTCCCGCTGGTTAGCATATAGGATACTCCCATAGGGATATCCCAGCTAAGAAAGCTAGTTAATGCCCTGCTGTTTTCAAAAATGCTTTCATACCATCAGTTGAAAATATTCTATAAATGTGAAAAGTCAACTATGGGTGACATTGCAACTCAAAGCTGAAAGAATTTCATCTGAATTCCTATGATGGGTGTCTGTAATAAAATCTTGTATGTAATGTGATTTGAAGAAATGCATTAGCAAAAGCATAAACACCTTGTTAATAGTGGCTGTGCACAGCATTGGCCTAAGGGGCTGTCAGATGATCAACATAAACTAAAATATCAGAACACCGCTATGTGGGCTGCAGGCAGGTTAATTTATAAGGTCAGTTAAGGAAAAAACATTATCACACAACTAAAGTTGCATTTACTTCTCAAGAGAGTATTTTGGCTTATACTGATCGCATCAGGGACACGCTTAGTTGATGTCAGGCATTAACTTGTGGCTACTCTCACACAAACATACTAGTAGGTTAAAAAATATGACCCATGTAGGAAATAACATCATTATAAAAATTTGTGATTGCTACATGTTAATCACTGATTTTAAACAAAGATTTTAGCAGATATTTGAGTGAAAGTTAAATAGTCAAAAGGAATATATATATAAAATAAAAATATATGAAAACATTTTTTATAAAATATAAAAAATATTAAAATAACAAAATAGTATGATACCATATATATGTGTATATATACAAATGTGTATGTGACTATACACACTATATATATTTATATTTAAAATTGTTTCTTATTCATGTTTGCATATCCAGAAACTTTATGGGCATATCCAAGTACATTTCAGGTCCTCAACAAGTATTTGCTGAATTAAATATATGAGCATTTCTTAAATAATGTATATTCATCATTTACATACTTTTTTTTTTGAGTCAGAGTCTCGCTCTGTCATCCAGGCTGGAGTGCAGTGGCACAGTCTTGGCTCACTGCAAGCTCTGCCTCCTGGGTTTATGCCATTCTCCTGCTTCAGCCTCCTGAGTAGCTGGGAGTACAGGCACCTGCCACCATATGCGGCTAATTTTTTGTATTTTTAGTAGAAACGGAGTTTCACCATGTTAGCCAGGATGGTCTTGATCTCCTGACCTCGTGATCCATCTGCCTTGGCCTCCCAAAGTGCTGTGATTACAGGTATAAGCCACCGCACCCGGCTATATACATGCTTTAAATTACTAATGTATAAACTGAAACCAGTTTAAATATGGAAGTCAAAATATATTAGCTCTAGTTTACTAAATCAGTTGCTTTCAGTAACAGCTTCAATGAAACCTGGGTCTATTGTCTAGCTACCATATCCCCAAGACTGGGATATTTAAAATAAGTCTCAATAATTATGACTTACATGATGTGACTGCATCTTGAGCACATATAACATAATCAGGCTTTTTTCTTCACTAATTTACTTTAGGTACATTAGTAAGTTGATAGCAATTTTCTATGCTAGAAGTAAATGTCACATATATTATACCATAATTACATCGTAAAAGAGGCTTTGAAACCAGTTTAGATACTGTGCTATCCCTATCTTAAAAGCTCTCTGTTAAAATAACCAATATATGCAGCCATCAAAAAGGATGAGTCTGTGTCCTTTGTAGGGACATGGATGCAGCTGGAAACCATCATTCTTAGCAAACTATCACAAGAACAGAAAACCAAACACCGCATGTTCTCACTCATAGGTGGGAACTGAACAATGAAATCACTTGGACTCGGGAAGGGGAACATCACACACAGGGGCCTATCATGGGGAGGGGGGAGGGGGAAGGGATTGCATTGGGAGTTATACCTGATGTAAATGACGAGTTGATGGGTGCAGCACACCAACATGGCACAAGTATACATATGTAACAAACCTGCACGTTATGCACATGTACCCTACAACTTAAAGTATAATAATAATAAATTAATTAAAAAAAAAACATAAATGTTAAAATGATATCAAACCAACGGCAACCTTCTCAAAGTTTTGAAAAATACATATTTTTAAAAATAAATATCATTTATGACAGCAAAAAAAATAAAATAAAATAAAAATAAAAATAAATAAAATAAAATAACCAATATAGTTTCTCTTTTCCTAACTGGATCCTGAAAAACTCAGGTCCTTATTTTATTTTAACATTTTAGCTCTATAAAAATATTTTTAATTGATCGATTGCACTGTAAACACAAAAATACACGTCAGTTTTAATGAGCCTGAACTTCAATGTGAGATTTAATGTAGTTCACATAATATTAGTTTAATTTCAAGGGGATTAGATTTTGTCCTATATTAGTATGGCTATTTTAATATTTTTAAGTGGTTAAAAATCAATGTTATGGTTTATATTCTGAGAATAAATATTAAAAGCAATTAGAACATTATTTCTTTTGTATTATCATGCAATCATTTCATTTATCATGACTCAGAAAATATGAACATGGCGAAGAACCACAAAAAATTTAGTTAGTTATGTATTTTGGATTTTAAAAAATCTTTCTTACATTGAAAATTATTTAATGCATGAATTACATGAATTACGTTTGGCTACTTAAAAGCAGAATATTATTCACTGATTAAACTTCATGGTAATTAGAATTATACTACAAGTGATGAATGAATATGATGAATTTTTTTAAAAATCACTTTCTTAGGCTATATCACACTAAAAAAAGAAGAAATAATTTTCAGTTTCACTAAATTAAAGATCACTGAAACTTCATTTATGTTACACCAACTCAGTATTCCGTTATCATTGATGTACTTTTCTAATAATTATTCAATCAATGTTATAAGAGGGATAACTGAAATATTAATCTGTGCTTTTTATTTCTGCATCTATTTTAGAAAGAACATAAGGTAACCTTCTTAAAATAATTTCCATATTTATAGCAATGTCAGGCAAAATAAATCTTCTCTAAACTTTCCATAAAGAAGCAGCGGTATGCCTTGTTCATTTCACTGGGTCTTCTACACGATATATCTCAGTTTATGTCCGCACAAACCATCACTCTTGCTGGGTAACATAATTGACTTTCTAACAGCAAAACTGGATTCCTCTGAGAAGATGCTTTGGTTAATAATACGCTACGCAACACTACTTTGTGCACTCAAATGTTTGTAGTCACAACATCTTACCTCTAATTTGTACACCAGATGATCTAATGGGAGCTGGCATTTCCAACATTGAAAGAGAAACCTTGCTGGTTGTTCAGGCAAACTTTTTTTTTGGAGATTTTAAAGGGGACCAGGTGCAGTGGCTCATATGTGTAATCCCAGCACTTTGAGAGGCCAAGATGGGAGGTGCTTGAGTCCAGGAGTTCAAGATCAGCCTGGGCAACATAGTGAGACCTACATCTCTACTATATATATACTATATATATACACACATATATATATGTATATATAATCCAGGCATGGTGGTATGTACCTGTAGTCCCAGATACTCAGGAGGCTGAGGAGGGAGGATTGCTTGAACCTAGGAGCTTGTGGCTGCAGCGAGCCATGATCACACCACTGCACTCTAGACTAGGCAACTGAGCAAAACCCTACCTCCAAAATAATTTTTAAATAAAAATTAACAATAATAACAAAAATATTTTAAAAGGCCCCAATGCGCTTATCTTTTAAGAAAGTTTTTAAGCTATGGTCTTGGAAATCACAACTTAATAATATTAAGACATTAATATTAGCAGTCCTCATGCATGATATCATAAATCATTTTCTAAAATTTATTTCTTCCCCCACAACAAACCCTGAGAAAAATATTGCAGTTGAGAAACAATTTTCTTCACTGTCCACCTCTCATATCAAAATTATAGAATAGAACAACAGAAGAGAAATGTGACAGGCTCTCACATATGTAAAGATAAACTGTACTATATAATGTCTAATGGCTGGGGCACTACTTATAAAATTTTATAATGCCATATGCTATATTTCCCTGGGGATATTTGAAAGAATTAAAGTAATTGCACCAAGACCATTCTTAATTTAAGACTTATTTAAAGCAAGATTTTTCAATAGAAGCATTATTGACATTTTGCACCAGAAAATATTTTGCTTATGGGGGACAGTGCTGTATTATATTATATAAAATGTTTAGTTGCATCCCTGGCTTCCACCCACTAGATGCCAACAGCACCATCACGCCCAGTCACAGTAATGAAATTGCCTGTATAGTAAAATGGTTCTTCAAAAGACTAAACATGGAATGATCATATGATCCAGCAATTCCACCTCTGAGTATTTACCCAAAAGAAGTGAAAGCTAGAATTTGAATAGCTATTTGTATACTAATGTTCATAGCAGCATTATTTATAATAGCCAAAAGCTACAAACAACCTAAATTTCTGTCTATGGATGAATGGTAAACAAAATGTTATATATACATCAAAATGTAACATAATTCCATCTTAAAAAAGACTGAAATTCTGATGCATGCTGTTATATGGACGAACATAAAAAATATTATGCTAAGTGAAACAAGCTAGACATGAAACGATAAATGCTGTGTAATTCTACTAATATCAGTATCTAGGGTTGTCAAATTCATAGAGTTAGAAAATAGAATGGTGATTGACAGGGTCTGTGGGGCAGTAGAAATGGGAAGTTATTGTTTAACGGGTAGAGAGTTCCAGTTTGAGTAATGGAAAAGTTCCGAGATGGATGGTGGTGATGGTTGTACAACAATGTGAATCTACTTAATGCCATCAAACTGTATTGAAAATGGCTAAAATAGTAAATCCATGTTATGTGTATTGTACCACAATAAAAAATATCTCTGAATATTGCTAAATGTCCCCTGTGGGTGGGTGCTCTAAAATATGGTTTGTATTTGAATTCTCTTTAATTTTAAACAGCCCATTCCTTTTATTTCACATAGTGCTACTACTATTTGTTTCATATTTCAAACTTTTCCCTCATAAAGGAAAACATTGTCTCCTATTTTAACTAATTAGTGCTACCTTTCTCACAAATCCCTTTTAGATGGGAAAGAATTCCTATTTTATTTTATTAATTCGAGACAGGGTCTTGCTCTGTCACCCAAGCTGGAGTGCAGTGGTGTGATCATAGCTCACTACAGCCTGGAACTCCTGGGCTCAATCAATCCTCCCACGTCAGCTCTCAAGTAGGTGGGACTACAGGTGTAGGCCACCACACCTGGTTTATGTTTACATTAATTTTTTTATAGAGATGAGGATCTCACAATCTCTCCTGGTGAGGCTGGTCTCAAACTCCTGTACTCAAATGATCCACTCACCGTGACTTCCCTAAGTGTTGAGATTACAGAGGTGAGACACCTCGCCAGGCTCAATTCCTTTGTTGTTGTTGTTGTTGTTGTTGTTGTCATTGAGATGGAGTCTCGCTGGGTCACCGAGACTGGAGTGCAATGGTGAAATCTCAGCTCACTGCAACCTCCACCTCCCAGATTCAAGTAATTCTTCCACCTCAGCCTCACGAGTATCTGGGATTATAGGCGCCCACCATCAAGTCCGGCTAATTTTTGTATTTTTGTAGCAACGGGATTTTACCATGTTGGCCAAGGTGATTTTGAACTCCTGACCTTAAGTGATTCTCCCTCGTTGGCCTCCCAAAGTGCTCGGATTACAGGTGTGACCACCGCGCCTGGCCCCAATTCCCATTTTAAAATGAGTTTTTAATTAGCACAACAGGAAATAAATGTTTGAAACTAGAAATCATGTGACAAATCCCTAAACACACTAACACCCCGCATGTCTGGGATCTAGCAGATAAAATGGCGGTTCCCCAAAGCATACGTCGGCCTCCTAATTCCGAGAGCCTGTGAATGCAATGTTATATAGAAAAAAAGCATCATCGCATATGTAACTGAGTCAAATATTTTCAGATAAAATCATCCAGGATTATCCAGGTGGACCCTCAATTCAGTGACAAGTGTCCGTATCAGACACACATAGAGGAGACACAGAGAGAAAAGCGAAGTGTGCAGATGGAGGCAGAGATTAGAGTGATGCCACCACAATCCAAGAAACGCCATGGGTGGCCACAGCCACCAGAGGCTGGGAGAGAAACATGAAAGGGATTCTCTGCCTAGAGACTCCTGAGGAAGTAAAATATTGCAGACCCCTTGATTTTTGGACTTTCAGCCTAGAATTGCTAGATAATAAATTTCTATTTTATGAGATACCCAGTTGGTGGTAATTTGCTATGGCAGCCGCAAAACTTTACTACAAAAGGCAACTACAAGTTTCAATATGAAATGCTATGCTGACTCTTCTCTAAAGTAAGATATTAATATAAAATATTTAACTGTATCTGAAACATAAGGTTGACAGTGAGAGACTGTGTTAGGCTGATTTTTTTTTTTTTTTTTTTTTTTAAGGAACCATACTATGTAGTGTTTCTATTATTACCTTTTATTGTTACCTATAAAAAATCACACAATATTGTCTGTAACTGTTTTAAACATGTTAATTTAGAGACCTCAGAAATATGTACAAGACATCTGTCCCTGTTCCAGTGTTGCTAAGGCCTTTGGTTGTGATGCAAGGAGCTAGTTAACATGCACCTACTGTAGCAAACCCCGGCACCTGTATTGCCAACACTAATCAAAGTGCTCCTTCATGGGGTGAGAGAATCGCTATTTGTAATGCAATAATTAGGCTGGGTAGAAAGGCTTGTAAAGTAAATCAATCTAGTCTGCTCTCCAGATCTGACTCCATTCTCTTGGCAGATTGTTAACATAATGAGACAGAAGCCGACAAGAGGTCCTGCAGAAAAAAAACAGTGTCATTCCGTTCCCTTCTTTCTTTAATTTTACAAGGTTTCTTAGGACATAATTGTGATTAAAACTAATATGAGCCATTGATAAAACATGGAATTCTAAGCCTTTCAAAGGTTATGGAAAGGATGACCTGAAATGCAGCAGCAGTCTGAGCCCATTACAACTTCTGTATTGTTTTACTGCAAGCTCTCAAAAGACCACAAGAATTCCCTGTGAATAATTACAATTGAGGGAAAAAACAGAAGAACATAGGAAGGCTAGCTTGAAAATACTGGATTGATTAATCTGAAGTTCAACAGAAGGAAATAAATTAGGTGTTCTTTTTAAATCAGGACGAGACTTTCAAAAGCAAACTTATTTGTTCTGTCTGACTTGCTGAACTGGCAAAATCTGCCTCTCTACTTCCACAATGAAGATATTTTCTTATATACTGCAGGGTTCTCATGCAGACTTTCAAAAAACATATAAAATGAAAATAATTCTCATACCTCCAGAAGCTATTTTCTTTCCTTTTTTATGCTTTGAAATCCTCTTTCTGAATGTCTATTATATACATATATGAAAGTATATGTGTGTGTGTATATATATATGTCTGTACTTTTTCATAAGTATAGGGCATTAATTTAGAGGACTTTTTCTCTCTACTTATATATTTTAAAGTTTTCACAGAATTCTGTTTTTAAGTTAGGTTTTCTCTGGAACAAACAAATATAAACTTAATGAGAAATAAAAATTTGAGATATTTGCATTTCATAAACTGCGTCAAAATGACCATTTATATGAGGAAAAGCATTAGACTTTACAGTGAGGCTCCTATGGATTGAATTGTCCATGATGCTCTCATTTTGCCCAGATTTTTGCATCATGGCTACTGTGAACAACAACTGTTTGTGTGTGTATATATATACACACACACACACACACACACACACACACACACACACACACACGTGTGTGGGTGTCTGAGTATGTAAATATACACACTGGTGTACATATATGCATATGTAAATATACCAGTGTGTGTTTAAATATATATACACATATATGTGTGTATATATGCATGTGCATATATGTATATGTACATTCATATACACATATATGTACACACATATATACATTTTATCAATGCTCAGGCCACTCAATACTTGAGAGTAATTCAGAAGAAGTTAAAGAAACATTAAATTCTTAATTAACAGGATTATCTTTTTGTTTGGCCTAGCTTTTTATTTATCCTCAGAATAAAACCGTATTCTTTTAAACTCAAGTTCACAAGGCTTAATCAACAACTGAATTTGCTGGTGTTTGTTGTTATTGCTATTGTTTGGCTTTGTTTGTATTTTTCTTTTCAGTAACAAGATAATTTCATAGATTTCTGTAAGTTGAATTTTATTTCTTTAATATTCTGTGTGAAGAATAGTAGTGATTAATGATGTGGTTAAAAATCAGCAACAATTTTCATTTAATGCTGGTAACTATGTGCTCAACACCGTGTACATTATTCTCACTTAATCCTGATAATGTTTCTTCTTGTGATGCAGGGATTGTTATTCTCTTTGTTCAGGTGGAAAAGTGAAGTCTAACAAAATGAGTCCCTTGCCCAGAGACAGGAAGCTGGGAAACGTGCAAGTACCCAGATCTGACTGTGAAGAACATGCCCTTTGTTGGAAAGCTAAGCTGCCTAGACAGTATTTTCAATTATACTCCCTTTAATATTTATTATGTTCATTTTTAAATAGCAAAATAGGCAATACATACTTGCAAAGTTTAATAACTTCAAGAAAGTTAAATTGTCACAATTTGATAAAATAAGTACTTCCTTTATGAAATAGGTTCCTGTTTTATTTTTTAAAATGTTGCAAAGGGGAATATAGAAAGTATAAAGAATTTAAATTTTAACACAAAAATTGCCATCACTAAATATATTTAAAAGGAAATCTACAAAATAAGCCTTCCAGAATACAGGGTTTTCAATTTAGAAAATACATCTATGTACGCATGAAATCAAACGAAAATTAATGCACAAAAGCAGAGAGCATAATGATAGTTGTCAGGTACTGGGGGAGGGGGGAAATGGGGAGATATTGGTCAAAAGATACAAATGATCAGTTATGTGGGATTAACAACTTCTAAAGATCTAATGTGTAACATGGAGACTATAGTTAATAATACTGTATTTCACACTGAAAATTTGCTAAGAGCGTTAGTCTTAAGTGTTCTCGTCACACACCAAACCCCTGCCCCCCACAGATATACAAAGGTAGCTATGTGAGGTCATGGATAAGTTAATTAGCTTAACTGTGGTAATCTTCATAATGTATATGCACATCAAAACATCATGTCGTACACCTTAAATATATACAATCTTTGTCAAGTATATATCACTAAAGTTGGAAAAGTATATCAATGTACTATGAATAAAGGAAACCTGGATGAAGACATTAAAATCTGATGTTAATAAGGGTTGCAGTATTTTAAGCGAGAACAAAAATTTGAAATATACAGCATGGAAGTTTTATATGAAAGTTTCCATCTCCAATGTCACCACTATAATGGAATGAGACTTCTAGTGATAGAAATAAATCAGTTTGGAAAACAAAATGCCAAAAAAATATATTAATCTGTACACATATATGTGTGTGTGTGTGTGTGTAAATGTGTCTGTGTGTGTGTGTATTTTCCAGGATAAATCTGTAATAAACAATAAAATTACAAATTGAATACAAATGAAAACAACTGAGTTCTTATGGCTACTGAAAAGTTTTAAAATGAATAGCAGCATACATTACCCAGAATTTTAATATTTTAGTTTATTACTATCTTGCAATGTATTGTATTATCACTGCTGTTTATCTTTAAATATTTATCCATAATGCTAGTCAACACCTACACTTGAGCCAAATACTTTCTTCCAAGAATTGTCTTTCCCTCTCACTAGCTCATACGAGCAATACCACAAATAACTTCTGTCTTTTATTCTGAATTTGTGTAATGGATTATATCCACTTTGTTTATGTAATTAATAGTGCAGAGTGCCAGAATTTTAATAATTGACCTAATGAACTTTAGTTAATGCTATAATAGATCAAGCTTTGTGTTACAGCCCTCAAACAATCATATTCAATTCTTTATGTTGTTTACCTCCAGATCCAGAGGAGTACGTGAGATTGAGGATATTTGTTTTCTCAGATTTGTCTATACAGATTTAATGGACAGATAGATTAATTGAAATTAAGAAAACATTACTGGCAGGGCATGGTGGCTCATGTCTGTAATTTTGGGAGGTCAAGGTGTGAGGATGGCTTGAGCCCAGGGACAAGAAATCAGCGTGGGCAACCTGGTGAGAACCCATCTCTAAAAAAAACACACACAAAAAAATTAGCTGGGCATGGTGGTGAGTGCCTGTAGTCCCAAGCTATTCAGGAGGCTGAAGTGGGCAGATCGATTGATTGAGCCTGGGAGGTAGAAGTTGCAGTGAACCATGACTGAGCCACTGCACTCCAGTCTGGGCAACAGAGCCAAACCCTGTCTCAATTAAAAATAAAAATAAAAAAAATAGGAAAACATTTCTATTTGGTAAAATCTTTCTGGCCATACATTCACTTTCATTAATTTTAATTCAGTTCATAAAGAATAAAAAGTGATCAGATTATACATGCTGTGTGGATCATTCTTTCCTTTATCAATACTAACAGTGCTTTATTACTTTTAGAATATTATGATTCAGAGTTAAAAAAAAAAAAGAACTTTGCAAAATATTTACTTTTGTGTACTCAGATATGTAGCTCTCCTATAGAAACTAACATTGTGGATAGATACATAATCTTGATTAAAACAAGCTGGTTCACAAAATAAAATTTGAATGTTCAATTATGAATGAAGTAAACTCATAATACATTTAAAAATTATAGCTTCAATTTTGTAACATGCTTTCACTTCAGTTAAAGCAGAAACTGATGTGATACGTGTGACAGACAGTTTAGTTGCCCAAGGCTAAGCTGATATGAGCCACAAGACTAGACATTTCTTAGGGCTGTTTTCTTTCTGTAACATTTTTGCCTTACATAGATAATTCATGTTTTATTAAGAGTCTAAATAAAAGCAACTTTAGTTGGATTTATTCATTCCTAAACTTAAAATGAAAAAAAAAAAATGACAACAAGGGAAGTCTCTGACACTTGAGAAAACTAAATTTAAAAGGTGGTGAAGAAGAAGGGAGAGGAAGATTTCCAATTCATTTACAAATTGTAGGAAATTATTATAATATCGCAAGACAGAATGATGACAATGGAAATGGTGTTAGGAAAGAAAAAGAGAAAGCGTAATTTTTTCAAAGTGAAGGAAACTCATATTTTCATTATAGTAGACTGATTAGAAATGTGTTCTAGAGAAACAATTCTCTAGATGCTGATTTGGAAAATGCAAGTGGCATAAGGCACTTAATTTGCTCACTTTTATTCCATTTAGAGTCTCTTAAAATACATTTTTCTTCATTTGGCTAAAAAATACATTGGGATTAAAATATTCACATACCAAAACATATTTCTAATGCTAAACCCTTTATTATTTTATTGTTCATAGCAATTTGTTTTCATCAATGCTTAATATTAAAAAAAGTTAAATTGGCAAATTTTTATTTTTTTGAATTTTACTGTTCCATAAAATTTAGGGCTGTAAAATATATACCTTTTCTCAATCGAGTAAGCAGTTTTTCTTGAAATGGTGACAAAAGGTTAGATGTATAGTGATGGTTTATACCGTAGTGTGTTTATGGAAGAGACAACTCAGTTCCTTCTACTCCTGAAAATAAATAAGGTTTCTTAGAATATTTTTACATTATAGAAATATTATAAATGGCACATGTGCATGCCAAGACATCATTTTCTAAAATGAAGAACAAAGGAAAATGTGTAGCATATAAACTGCTGCTATTGTAATAATGTTTATAGGTGACATGGGAAGGATTTTTCTTTATGCTGGCATTAATCAAATTTGGATGCTAACACATTTTTCCACGCTTAACTATATGTTGATTCAACATGTTCGTCGCTTATGTTGACTTCCTCCTAAATTACACAGTTTACTAGAGGAAAACAACAAATCGTCCAATCCCCCATCACATCTAAATAAAGTTCACCTCATCTATTTTAGTAAGACAAGTTTGAAAGTGCCTGAGATCTGGTATAATGTATGGCATTTTCCATAAACAAATTTATGTTTCACATATATCTTAAAATTTTGCAAGCAAAGAAACCTCTTTTTGTTTGTGAAAATGTCACATAAAGTAATAAAATCTAAAATGCAGTTTTCGCTCCTCTCTCCCACATACAGAATATAGAATTACAAGAGAAGTATATATGCTTATGATGAAGAAAATGTATCACAAAAATAACTGAACGACAAGTCAAAACTTTACTAGGGATTTAATTCAATAAACCATATAAATAATTATAAACATATAAGAACTACAGGAAACTTAATTTTACATATCATAAATATATTCAATTATTCATTACTGAAAGGAAAAAGTCCTTTATTTCATGGCTACTTTTTCTTAGCTCTGTAGGCATCTGATTTTAGACAATTTCCTCTGAAGTTATTCATC
This sequence comes from Macaca thibetana thibetana, assembly GCF_024542745.1. NCBI lineage: Eukaryota > Metazoa > Chordata > Mammalia > Primates > Cercopithecidae > Macaca > Macaca thibetana. The sequence continues at coordinate 46,280,477 of NC_065594.1, forward strand.
AGCTATTGATCACAACTCAAGTGGCTTTAATGAAATACTTTGATTGCGGGAGTATAGAAAGCACACTTGGGGCCAAAAGACAGCTAACACTATGTAAACGAGGAGTCGTTAATTATAACTCAGCCAATGCATGAAGATTAGAGTTATGTATTTGAATGGGAGAAATACTCTTACAAAGAAATAATTTAACTTAGAATTGCTTAGAAAACAGGGAGTAAAACCAAGGCCATAAAACTTAGTGGCATCATTATTGTCAGCTTCAAGAACACTTCCACATAATGGGTTATGTTGGATGACAGGAATACAAAGACACTAGGCTAGATTCATAAACGATGTTTTCAAAATTCAGTCAGCCTGACCTTGGTTCAAATTCATGTGCTGCCAGTTACCAGCTGTGCAAATTTGGACAAGTTCCTTAGCCTGTCTGAAACACTTTTTCTTCAACATAGCAGAGTAAAAGCACACTTAGACCGTAGTGTTTTTGTTAGGATCTCATCAACTGAGGTATGTGAAGTGATTAGACAAGTATACCTGGTAAATATTACAAGCTTAACTGACATTAACTGCTAGTAGCTGCAGTAGTGGTAGTAGCAGTAATATTTACCAGTTATTATTAAAACTCTACAAAGTCACAACCTAAGACAAATGCCAAGTGACAAATGATGTTTCAGAGAGTAGAAACAGATCAGAAATTGTGACTGAGAAGCTAAGAGTGGAAGGCTACGAAAGACAAGAGGCCAGCCTTGGTTTTATGCTTTGCCCAGTGAAAATGTGGAAAGCAACATGAAGACAGGAAGAGTTAAGAAGCAAGATAATTATTTGTCAGGGCAAGAAGTAAAAGGAGTCAGTTATCAAATGTTCATGGTGCTGCTCCTGAAGCCAAGAGTTTGGGTCACTGGGCATCTCACTCAGTCATGGAGACTCCCATATTTCCATGCTCAGTGGGCATCAGGCCACAGATGTTGGGTCCTAGGCCTTTAGGAATACAGATGTGGGGCACAGGGCTGGGGCCAAAGCTTTGAGCCAAAGGTAAAGAAGAATAAATCAGAATAAATAATCTTCCCAATTAATATGAGCTGAGGCTCCTTTAAAATTTTTTCTACCAACAAATATTTTCATTTTAGCCCCTCTTCCACCCACCAAACATCAGGGAATAAACTATTCATGTGAAAGAGGTGAACCTAGCATAGTAATACTTTGTCCTTAACCATAACATGTAGCAATAACATGGTCTAGGAACCTAAGCAGTTGACATTTAACATAGGTACAGTAATTTTAATTTTTTGTCATCTTGAACCCTACAGAATAATTTTAACTAGGTTTTCAAAATCTAAATATTTGTGCTATTGACTTAGATTACCATATTGAAAGAGACACTATGCACTTAGAAACAAAACAAGTGACAAATACAAAAAGGTAGCACATATTGCCAGTTATTAAGTTACAGTTACCCTCAAGTGCTGGCAATTTAAAATGAACTTGTCTTATCTTAGGCAGGAGTTAATTCACTCTGCACTTACAGAGAAATGCTCATCACTTTTAGATGTTCATGCCGATCAACATAGCAATGAATGAGATTACATAGGCTCTTCTGCTAAACTGGGATAATAAACATTAATTAATTAACTAATCAATGGAAATAACCCATAGAGATTATCAAGATTGTAAAGATGACAAATTAGCAGAAATTGGAAAAGAAACATGCTGTTCTCTCTACTCAGGTCACTCACTTATCTTTGCTGTTCAAGGAGAATATTTGGCAGGATTTTATCAGACAGCCGTTATTTAACATGTATTGAGTGCTTCCTGACTATATCACACTGACTTGAATTGCCAACCAATGTAATATTCAAAATATTTACAAAGTTTAACATGCTCTCCTTGATAGGCCAGGATAAGCACTTTTTGTTCATCTTAGATAATTATTTTGCCTATTTATCTTCCCACCAATTTCTTAACACCAATTTTCATATCAATGATCAGTAGAATTCTCTTTGCCTTTTTTATTCCATTTTCTTATTTTGAAGAAAATCTTTAAATTGAACACAGATAACACTTTATATTAATTATTATTTTAAACTTTAAAGTATACTTTGTGATTTAGTTTTTTTTTTTTTTCTTTCTTCGGTCTAGTTTGAAATAGCTAGGTAACAACTGAAATTCCAGGGGATACTCCTTTAGACACTATTTTCACAGGCATAGTCTTATATTAAGGAAAATGTAAAGACACAGGAAATTACTGAGGGATAGGCAGATATCCTTTAATGAAAATAAGGTCAATATTACAGTTTGGGTATTTAAAAAAGAGCCATAAATACGCACTATCAGTGGGTAATTTTCCATATCAGAAACACGTAGAAATGTGGAAGATACATGGCTTCCTCAGTCTAAGTATGTGACTCAAATAACAGACACTGTTTTCAGTGATAGGAGAATCAAATTTGCAATTAAATCACAGCTCCTGTAGCTCAAAAGTGGAGTGTTGGCAAAACAATCCCTGACTTCAAAACTAACACCCAAGAGCAAAATCCGTGACATTCAGCTGCTGTTTTAATAGAGATCATTCATTCTGCCCCCAACCAAATCTTCAGAGGTCTGGTTTAGGGAGATGATTATACCACCCATCAAGTGTCATAGTAGTTATGGTGCTCTCTGATATACCTTTGGGAAACATACCATTTCCAAGTAAGCCCTCAGTTCAGGGACAAGATCAGAATTGAGATTGAAAGCTTTAGCCATAAGATAGTCTTCAGGCTTTTTCATTTGTAATATATTGTGAGATGTGCTGGTAGAAAACACGACTTGACAATTGATTTACTGTACAACTTCCTAGAAGGAGGTTTTTCCAATTCACTGGAAAAACAACATAATATTTCCTACACTGCTATTATTAACATTTACAGACTTAGGGAACCATGGCACTATGAAGGACAGTAAGAGAATACACAGTTAAACTGGTTACTCTAAAAATAAATTACATTCACAACTATATTTTACATTGCTATTTTAAAATATCTTTCCTAGTCTCAACAATAGCTAAATACAGTTGTATCATAGAAAATAATCATTTAGGAATTCTGAATTGAAACCGGTATTTGCTTCTGTTCCCAGTTTCATTCAATCTAGGAAAAGCAATGTGGTACACTATGCAATCATGCTGTCCCAATTTCTAAAGCCAAACTTCATTTCAAGCCTCGTTACCTAGAAGGTAAGTACATGAATTAACAGATCTTAAAAAACAGAAATATGACTTGATTAGTGAGTTACCAATAGGATGCTTTCCCAACAAATAAGCAAATAACAAATCTGTCTTCTGGTGCCTGAAAATGTCACTGCCAAACTATTTTGAGTCAAGAAAATAGCCTTTGAGCAATAATTTTAAAATAAATATGTTTGCAACATGGGAATCATATGCTAAAAATCATTGGCAATGAATAATTGAATTTGTCTTCCAGCAAAAACCTCTAGGGATGTGATACAGAACAGGCAGGTTTAATGGAATAGTAGAAAAAATGTAAGAGAGTATATACTTAACAGAGTCAGAGAGGATTCAAATTTGAGATCTCCCATCATTTAAGAAAAATATCCATTTTAGGAGAAGGATGAACTAGACAAGGTCTAGACTGTCAGCAAAAGAAATATCTTCTCCTTTAATAGAAATAACATTTATCATAGTAATTTTAAAATATCAATGGATTTTTCTGTTTTTAGACAGTTGAGTGTTAAAAATTACCCAATGTCCTATGTCAGCTATTAAGAGAAGTTTACAAAAAGGAATAATCATCACTTTACTTGATATTATACACATTCACTACACAGTGTGATGTGAGACTTATGGAGTGAAATCTGACTCATTTAACATACAACTAGAACTAGAATAAGTTTTATTTTTCTTACTGAAAATTAATATATAGTTTTTTAGTACATTTGTACCTCTATTAATTATAAATATGATGATGCAACTGACTTGATTTGATTTTAATTTCGAATTCTAGAAGGAAACAGAATGTCTTGCTCTATTCTGGCACCATTAACAATAACACCTAACCTTTAAACTTTTAAAAGAAAAGTATACAAGATGACAGGACACAAATGCTCTTTGCTATGTGTGAAATTTGCTTTTACTACGAAAGATATGTTTTCCAACTGGGAAGCCTTTATATCCCTCTTGAAACACCTAAAGCATATTCTGTTCTGTATTGTAGTAACTCTACATCTAGAAATGGGTATCAACAGAACTGTTATTGCAAACATAATGTACTCTGTTTTTTATTCTGCTGCTAAACATCACTACAAACTTGTAACTTGTAACACTCAGATGTATAACCTTACATTTTCATAGGTCAGAAGTTGGACACAGGTCTTACTGGGCTACTTTCCAGGTGTTATTGATTTTAGGGCTCCCTTCCTCTTGAGGTTCTCAGGGAGAATCCATTTCTTTGCCTTTTCCATTTTTTAAAGCCTGCCTACATTCATTGGCTCATGAGTCTTTCCCTCCACCTTCAAATCCAGCAAGGTCGCAGCTCTCTAACCATTCATTCATAGCCACATTCCCTTCTCTCTTATTCTGCCTCTTTCTTCACTTTTAAGGCTCTCCTGATTACATGGATCATATCCTGGTAGTCCAAGCTAACCTCCTCATCTCACATTTCTTACTTATTTCCCATGTAAAATGATATATTCACAGATCCTTGAGATTAGGACATGTGGTTTTGAGGATAGGGAATATTATTTGTCTACCAGCCAAACAAAATTATAGAGTATTATTTCTTCCCCACAGTACACTGGAAACTACCCATCAATAGAAAATTGACAGGAAATTTTGATACATGAGTGCAATGCAACATTATGCACTTGCTACAAATGACAAGGCACTTCCATATATAATGACATAGAAATATGATTACAAAATCTTAAATACAAAACACAAGATTTCTAAAGTGTATTTGTTAAGACCATTGGGTCTGTGAATTCAGGTCTATGTTTGGTTCCAAGTTTGTATACTAACTTCTTATAAGAAAGGATCTATATGTACTGATGAAGAAGAAAATTGCAAAAAAAAAAAAAAATTACCTGACATACAACCACCAAAGTATTGCAGCTTATGTTCATAACAGGTCAAATGGAGTCTGTGATGTTGAGAGTGTATTTTCAGTCTTATTATTGCATATCACTATCACTAAGTGCCAAAAATAAAGAAAAAAATCAGTCATCTTTTCCTTAAATTAAAATGTTATTTCATGTTCATGTTTTACACATAAAAGATCATAAGACCCAAGACTGGTAGACATTGGGTTATCTCAGTAATTTTGGAAATAATGAAAATTTCAGTTAATGTTACTTTTGAAATATGCTCATTTTTTAGGACAAATTACTTATCCTTTTTATCATCGATGATCACATTAATTAAGTCTTTTACAATCTTAGCCATGAGCTCTTTGGAGTCTGCTGTATGCTCAGCATTTTAAAGAACATCTGCTACGATAGTTTTACTTGATTTTTTAGCCCTTGTTGTCTTCTACTCTAGACAGCAGCACATTGCTGAGATTCGATTCAAACTCACCAACAGCATCTTTAGCTTTACTTTATGTCTCTGTTTTCCAGTTCCCAGGTTTATGACATTGCATGATCCCATTCCAGCTCATGAAGTTCTTTTTCTCTCTTTCATTACGGTCCTCCTTCATGGGTTATAGAGTAAGAGCACTGCTAAAGCCCTTACTTGTGAATCTGAATTTTTAACAGTTATATAGATAGTTATTGGAACAATCAGATGTGGAATAATATTTAATTTGTTTGTTGAACTTCTGAACACATTTTAACATGTCACGATAGTCCTTTGCATATTTTAGGATTTCTAAAAATATTTCCTTTGAGTTTTATTACAGGTATCATGCACATAGTCAAATGTATATGACATAGTACATTTGTCAGCTTACATTGAATGAAAATATGGTTATTATTTCATAAAACTGATATTCAAGGGAAATGAAATAAAAAAGACAGCACTTATTTATTTGCTACTCAGCTTAAATATGATAGTGTTAATTTTGATAGTTGTTAAAATTCAAGCCTGAGTTAGAGTATTTATTTTCCATAAAATAACTTATATACAAATAGAAGAATTGTCATTCCTTTAAATACAAAAACAACTCTTATATAGGCATGAGAAAATTAAAAAAAAAAAAAACTTAAACATGTAAATACAACACTTTTTTATTACAACTTTAAACTAAAGTTTTTTTTTTTTTGAAAGGAAATTAGGCAATGCCAAGCTTCAAAGAAGTCCTTTGGATAACTTTTCCAGCTGTTTCACATTTTTATTTTCTATTGTTGCTAGTTCTAAATGTAGAGTTGTGGAACTATTGATGTTGCACATACATTGTATATTTGCTAGTATATTATAACGATATTCTACCCTTTGGCTTGACTTTTCCTGCATAAACTAGAAAAGCATATATTATATTAAATGTATGCATAGAGCAAATGGCCAAATTCAGCCCTCAGTGACAATCCTAAATAACTAAATGGTTTAAAAGAGAAAGTGCTTGCAAACATGTAAGAAGACAATTAAAATATATTTTTAGATCATCCAGCAACTTGAGCTTAAATTTTGTTTGCAATAAATCTTCTAATGTCTTTATTGTTTATCAATGCTTCCAGTGAACGTGTTAGTCATCCAACATTCGTATGTTTTCAAATGGCACATTAATTTTTAGGCAACATTATGTAGTTGTTTTTGTTCCCTTAAAAACTGCCTGGTCACCCCTGAACAAGCTGAGCATGGAATGAGTTTCTGTGCTTTCAGAAAGGCGAGCACAGACATTAAAGAGAGTGATCTTACCAAGAGGTTTTAAAATAAACACCTGTCTTGTTTATTCTTTAAATTATATACCTTGTAATAAATGTTTTGTGTTGTGCACAATGTTTATGTTTCATATCGCTGCCTTATTATTTTTAAATAAAAATGTTAAAATGATTGTTCTCTTTGGAAAAAAAAAAATTCAAAGTAGTGGCCAGACATAGCATTATCCTCGCTGTCCCTCTTGAATTTTTCTTTTATTCTTCTTCTCCATTCTCTACTTCAAAGTTTCACTCTCTCTCCTAACAAACTACATTAATACCACATGTATTACTACATTAAATCGCATGTAAATTTCAATATTGCAACATTTTAGATTGTTCTTTCAGATCATCTCTGCAAAGCCTAATTACATATATATATATAGTGTATAATATAAAGTGTATAAATATATATGTATATAAACACACACATATACACTTTATACACACACACACACACACATACATGCATATACACACACACACACGGTTGACCCTTGAACAACACAGGTTTGAATTGCGTAGGTCAAACAGACATATCTTCTTACCCCTCCACCACCTCTAGTATGGTAAGACCAACCCGTCTTCCTTTTATTCCTCTTCAGCTTACTCAACATGAAGAAAATGAAGATGAACACCTTTAAATCTATTAAATCCGATGAGGCAAGCAGTCTATGTAATATATTGAAGTCCTCATATCCCACCACATCTCTGTGTAATGCAAAGACATAGAAAGTGACTTCTGCTGAATATTCTTTTTGTAACTGATGATTTGAGCCCTACCTATTTCTTGTGATTGACAAATTGGTCTATTGTGTCTTCATCCTATAATTCATTCTTAATGTAATACAATTAATATACTTTTGAAGGCTATTGCAGGATCCTAGGTAACGGCTAACTGCTAATGAAATAAAATTATAACTTTATAGTAGGTTACAGCTGTTGCATATAAAGAAAAGAATTTTGCTTTTAAATATTGTTTTAAAGAAAATGTTGGCCCGGCGTGTAACAGTGGCCTGATTACAGTGGCTCACGCCTGTAATCCCAGCACTTTGGGAGGCCAAGGAGGACGGATCAGGAGGTCAGGAGATCGAGACTATGCTGGCTAACACGGTGAAACACCATCTCCACTAAAAATACGAAAAATTAGCCAGGCGTGGTGGTGGGCGCCTGTAGTCCCAGCTACTCAGGAGGCTGAGGCAGGAGAACAGGGTGAACCCAGGAGGCCGAGCTTGCAGTGAGCCAAGATCGCGCCACTGCACTCCAGCCTGGGTGACACAGCGACACTCGGTTTCAAAAAAAATTTAAAAATAAAAATAAAAATAAAAAAGTTACATTGATTTTATAGGAATGAAGAGCAGTTTTAAGGTTCAATAAATAAGTAATGACTATGAAAATATTAATATTAGTAATAAATTAATGGTATATTAATGGTCTATCTAATCTGGCTTACTTAGGTGTTCATGTACCCTATTAATCTTTTATTAAATTATCAGTTGAGATTATATTAACAAATATTCACTGAATGTTGTAATAAAAGTATGAATTTACCATTTTATGTGGGTTGAGTTAGGTTATTAAGGAGTCGCTATCACATAAAAGATTACTACTTTACTTCTATGTGAGATTTTCTTGAAACTTAAATAGCATTAAGAACCATGAAAGCAGCAGATATTCAAAAATTTTAAATAATTTTAATTCTAATAACTCATTGTTATTACCTCTACCCAAGCTCAGAATAATAACTGAGAGGGAATGGCCAGAAAAGTAGGTCAAACACCAGGAATTGTCTCTTAGTTCATCAAAAACATTTATCATACTGCCTCTATTGGAGAGAGCATGAATAAGAAAATGTTAACAGTCTTATAGGATCACTGAGATTTTAGGATAAAAAAATTAGTATTTTTGAGCAGAGAATAATGAACACATGTATAGATTGTACCTGCCATATCTAGCACATTTTGTCCCAAATCATCAGTCACTGGGCATCTTTCTGTTTCTTTAGACTGACAGAGATCCCTTCAACTTCAATCTTTGTAATATTTACTTGGCCACAATTCCAAATTATTTTCTACTACACAGCATCTACGATGTATAATTTCTGCCATAAAGGGTATACTTTTCTTTCTAATCCTAAATGTTAATCTACTTCATTAAAGTGACAATATCTTCCCCAAATCATGTTTTGTTTGTGTTTCAGTAATGCTAATTATGAGGATTTCAAAAATATATGACTTAAAAATGATGCAATTAATAAGAAGATCATGCAATAATGAGATATTTGTTTACTTGAAAATAAAATATCAATAATTCAGTAGTCAATATGTTGTATTTACAGTATGCTTGAGCCATATACAATTTATAATTGGGATTCAACTCTATTATTAACTCCATAATTTACTTGGCATTGTAAGAGGTTATAGTACAGATGATATGCATGTATAATTCATCATTGTGCACATCTTTGTGTGTAATGTGCTATCTGCTTCCACAATGATCTACTTCCCCATAATAAAATGTCTATTCTTTATCTGATTCCACTGAGTAAAAGGTGCCAATAAATAATGCACAGACAAATAAATGCAACAATATCCAGATAACAAAAACCAATAGATCAATGTGGATGTGCATTAGTGTCTGCATTTCAGAGGTGGTTTAACTTAAAGAAAAGCTCAATTTCACATTCATGTTTTGCCCTCTTCACTATTTCAACATTTGCTTTCACAGATGTACTGGTAAGAAGAGGACTTTGGAATCTTTAAAACATTTCATAAACCAAAATAGAGGTAGTAGAGTGGTAGTATATTATCTCCATCTGAAGTAGTTACGGAAACCACTCCAAGAATTAGAGCCACTATAAATTGTATGAAATAGAATTAATAAAACATGCTTAATACTATCAGAGGAAATTAAGAGAGTAGCTGTAAAATATTCAGAATAGGTTTATATCCCTGATTTCTGATTGTTTTAAATATTTCAAACAATAATCTCAATTTATTTTGAGAAAGCATTTGTTTTTGTCTGGAAGATTAGTAAAACATCAGCTAATATAAAGAGTGCTACAGAAAAATAGCTGTATGGAGTTGGCGCTGTATGGAATTATCTCTCTCTCATTTAGAGAGATAATTAAGCAATGCTTAGGCTTAGACAAATTAATGTGTGTAATTTGTTGGCCTGTTTACTAATTTGCAATAAGAAGTGTAGAGGAGACCAGTGGGTCCTGACTTATTTTGCCTGATCATTCTCTTCCTGTAAACAGAAAATGGGGGTTTGGGGCTTGGGAGAGTAGAAGAGTGAGAGGACTTGGGTGGGTATTAATCTAATGTTAGCTTTGTAAATAAGGAGTCAGATCCCGGTAAGATTCTACAATAGGCAGATGGATTCATCTCACATTATAGGCAGTTTTGCTGACAAAACTCAAATCCTCAACTCTATTAGCTATGATTCTTCTCCCTGGCATTGCTTGGATGGGTAATGTCAATATTTATCTCAGGGACTCTCCTGATTATAAAATTTCTTGGCTGACCTACTTTTTTCTTATTGACATGTTCTTCTTTCAGATATGCTCATACATTCAATCAGCTGTACTCAGTGGTAGAATTACCCTGAAGCTAAGAAGCTTAAGCTTCTCACTCGAACAGGCCTCTTCAAAGCCTGGGGAGAAGCCAGAACAAAGTGTCCACATGGTAATATATTTTTATGAGATTTTCAAAACTAACATTTATTTCTGAAAGAAGGTCTTTCAAATTGTATATACTTCAGGCCTCAGACAACCCAGATCTTTTCCTAGTTTGGTTAAATATAGTGATCCTAGCCTGGGAGCTATTTTTCAAATCACAGTGATTTTTCATGAGTACATTCTGATATTAGAGCATAATTTTTATGAAGTTATCTATTTTTCTTTATTTTGTTAACTTCTTAGAGGACTCCAAGGTGTTTCCCAGTTTCTTACACCATATGGCAACTATAAAAATACAATGAAGCTGGCCGGGCACGGTGGCTCACACCTGTAACTGCAGCACTTTGGGAGGCTGAGACAGGTGGATCACCTGAGGTCAGGAGTTCAAGATCAGCCTAGCCAAAATGGTGAAACGCTGTCTCTACTAAAAATACAAAAATTAGTCAGGTGTGGTGGCTAGTGCCTGTAATCCCAGCTACTCAGGAGGCTGAGCTAGAAGAATTGCTTGAACTCGGGAGGCAGAGATTGTAGTGAGCCAAGATCACACCACTAAACTCCAGCCTGGGTGACAGAGCAAGACTCTGTCTCAAAAAAAAAAAAAAAAATATATATATATATATATACATATATATATATGCTACAAACCTTAGTGCAATATATGTCTCACATACAACTGCAACTTTGATTAAGGGTTTTAGCAACCTCAGTGTACACATAATCCACTCTTTAAATGGCCCTAATTTTTGCAGACCACCTTTAACACTGCCTTTAGAACGCAGCAAAATGTACAATCAGCTTGTAGTCAGTCTTCCATCTCAAACCTCTTAATTGTTCTCTATTGTGATATTTTCAGAGTAGGTGCAGATATCTATGTATTAACAATGTCAACTCTTCTTAGATCTGATTATCAGAACAGAACTTCCTAAATGCCTCATATGTACATATTGGTATGTCCAACACAATTTATAAGTATGTATCCATTTATTTACATAGACCCACACTTCTCAAATAGAGCAACACAGAGATCATTTTGGTATTCCCAATAGTGATCGAATAAATTAGGATCATTTAATGCACACTGTTGCTATTCATAGCTTAACAACTTTAATAACTACCGATTGTTTTTCATATTTAAAAAACAGTTGAAAAAGAGTACTTTGATTTTATTTTGATGATGGGAAGCAAAGGGAAGGACAGAAAGTGTTTCTCACTATTGTTCTTTTTAAAAATATGCTCAGGGTCAAAACACTGGAAATAAATATTTTAATTGCTAAATTGGGGTTCACACACTTAGCAGAATTAAAAAGTAAGTACAAGGGCTAGAATTCATATTTGCTAATTTATCCTGAGACTCATTCAAACTGAGAGAGAAGTTGCTATATATAACACTTTATAAGGTGTTTTTGTATATGTTGTGTTACTCAAGCCCCACAAAATCCTGTTGCGTCAGGTTTTATTCGTGTACAAATTGGTGTTCAGAGGGTTAAATAAATTAAAAATGCTCATAGTATACTATCCTGTAGAGGGGGGATTTCAATCTTGGGCTCCAGAGGTAGTCAACTTTGATTTCATAATCCACTATGCCATGCTGCTGAAAAAAAAAAGATTATGTGTATATCTATGACAAATAGAACTAAAAGACAAAACATATTTCTATTGTTACCTGTCTCAAAATAGCTAAGTACTAAAACGCAAAAAAATAAAAGGCATAAAAGCTATCAGCAGAGTATAATACCTAGAAAGCATATGGTTAAGTTACCATGTGAATTATAAGTAATTATCAAGGGAACAATCAAAATGGTTCAAACTTTACAATAAGACAAAAGCAACAAAAGATATGTTGGTCCCCAAAATAAACACCAGGGTTAAGCATTTCCTGTGGTGATGGAAGGTCTGAATTTAAGTCTGGCCTGCAAGAAAAGTTTTAATATTTTCTTGAGCAAATTAATTTTCTCTTTGCAAAGCCTTAGTAGTACCTGACTTGCACCGTGGAGCAGATACTCCAGAACCACAGACATGGGATTGTTCCAAGTGCCAGCCTAGATATGAACTAAGACAAACTCCAAGACTGAGGTTGGGTGATTAAGAAGATTGTTGAGTTATTTCACACGCACAAGTTTTGTTTTTTACAAATTTGTGAAACTTTGCAAAACTAAATTTACAAAACTTAGTTAATATGAGCTTATGTATTTCTTATCCTCAAACAGGAACCCCATATGTCTTAATAATCAATCCCAAAGATGCAGTCGAAGATGTGGTTTAATAGATTGCAATTTGGTCCTGGAGATAGCCATATGGGCTTTGTTCCTAACTCAACTACTCTGTAGCTAGATGGACTTAGACAGGTCATTAATATCCCCATGGGTCAATTCCTCATTTTTTTCAAATACTAATATTATGGATTAAAGATTGCTGTGATTTGAAGGTATCCCTCCAAAATTCATGTTGAAACCTAGTGCCCATTGTGGTGTTATTAAGAGGTGGGGATTATGGGGGAAGTAATTTAGTCATGAGGTCTCTGCCCTCATGAGTGAGATTAGTGTTATTATAAAAGAGTTTGAGGAGCGTTACCTGGGCCCTCCACCATGTAAGGACTCAGTAACAAGGTATACTCTACGGACCAGAGGTCGAGTTCTCATGGGACACTGAATCTGCCGGTACCTTGATCTTAGACTTCGTGTCTGCAGAACTGTGAAAACTAAATATCTGTTTTTTGTTGTTGTTGTTGTTGTTGTTGTTTTAAATACATTATCCAGTCTAAAGTATTTTGTTATAGTAGCCTGATTGGACTAAGACTAGTTTGAACAACAAACATGATAATTGCTCAATATATGGTGATAATAGTAATGAAGAAGGAGATAGGTAAACATTTGTATCAAGTTTGTTTAAATAAAATATTTGAAACATATTCTAGACCTTTCTTTAAACAACTGCAGTTAAGTTGCTCACCATTAAAATGGTCTTAGCATACTAACTTGAAAATAATCCAGATCATTTTATAAGTATCCATAGGGAAGTTGTTCAGTCAGTAATATAATTAACAACAAATGGGAGGAAAAAGATTGATGAAAATACAGTGGTTTAAGTAAAATCAAGCATGGCAGTTCTACAGAAGAAGGAAGTATGTGTGGACTTTATGTCATAATTAAATATTCCTTCTACTACCACAACATTCAAATTAACTGCTGATCACCCAGCCACCATGTTTTAGCTCTTAGGATGACTAAAGCATGACTGGGAAGAATCAATATTAAATGTTGTTAACTGTATTTAACTTAGGACCATTTCCTAGATTTCATCTATTTTTTTTATTTTTTATTTTTTTATTTTTATTTTTTGACACAGGGTCTCACTTTGTCACCCAGGTTGGAGTACAGTGATGCTATCTCGGCTCACTGCAACCTCCAGGTTCAAGTGATTCCCGTCTCAGCCTCCTGAGTAGCTGAGATTACAGGCACCTTGCCACCATACCTGGCTAATTTTTGTTTTTTGTTTTTTTGTTTTTTTTTTCTTTTGGTAGAGACAGGGTTTCACCATGTTGGCCTGTCTGGTCTCAAACTCCTGACCTCAGGTGACCCACCTGCCTCAGCCTTCCAAAGTGCTGGGATTACAGGCATGAACCAACACACCCAGCCTCATTTCCTAGATTTCATTTAAAGGCTTATCTAGTAGACATTGTAAAAATAAAGACAATGTTTATTTTGATATACAGTACCGGTAGTTTTTAAAAAAATGGACACTTCTTTTCTTCTAAGACCACTAAAATCCTAATTAAAAATCATATATACCACATAAATTTCTGCTATAAAATGCAAAATTAAGATTTTAGGAGGCAAATCTGGCAAGAGACTAAAATGTCAAATATATTCTGTGAAATGATTTTTAATTTTCAGTTCCCAGTCATAAGCAATAACAAACTCAAAGTGTTAAGTAAAATTAGGATAGCAATAAATTCTGCCACACAATAAAACCCAAGAGAAAAAATTGTGATAATAAGAGTAATTAAAGAATGTAATAGTAACTTGATAATTGTATAGTCTGTGTCCAAAAATCCAAATGGAATCGTGGGTATATGCAGGGGAAAAAAAGCATAAGGTGGAATGAGAGAAAGAGCAGTAAGTTAGTCCATTATGTCTGTGCGCCTACACTGAATGGGACTGTATCACAATGTTACAATCACTGTTATACACGTAAAAAATAATTAATTTATGAAAAAGCTTCCAAGTGTAATGGGTTATAACCATTAGCATTAATTTAACACAAAAAGTATTTGTGCACAGGAGTTTCAAGTGCTTTTAATGAAGTATGTATGAAACTGTCCTGCTGTTGTTGTACAGGTTGTGCTGATGATATTTGACTAATTTGGGAATAATTATAATGTGATAAGGAAAAACAATGTAATGAACTTCCGTTTCCTGAAGTGAGGTCTTCCGAATACCAAGTCTCACAAGGTGGACTGTGGAAAGGGCACCAAAGTCAAATATATCTTAAAAATTCACCATATTATCTATTCTCAGCATGGACTTCATAATGTACATTGGGATTTTACAGTCTCTCTGAAGTCCTGCAGTAAAGATATCTGTTTATCTTAGTTTAATCTAGTGTGTTTTATATCACCTATTAACATTTACAGAACGTGCAATATGCTTTGAAAGGTGCTAATCTAAATTATAAAAGCTTTCTGAGTATATTTATGTCAGAGCATGGATATTTTAGTGCTTTCATTTTCTTATTATAGCATGACAGAACTCATGTTCATCCACAACCACATCTTGACTCAGATAAAAACACCTGGAATTTAGAAAACAATATATACATTTAAAACTCTCTGCATTTCAGCTGGCACTATACTGTTAAGTATTAGCAGCTACTCCCATTCTGAAATCAAGAAACTTGACATCACTGCTAGGCCTCTCATAGCCAATATCATTTACTTACCTAGTCAGTAAGTAAATGCTCCAATAACTTTCTAAACACATTTAATCTTGTATTTTTCCTTTTGCCCTTCCACTGTCTCCTGTTGTAGTGCTGCTCTCATTCTGCCTCAAGTACTAGAAATTCCTCATATCTCCCAGAACCTCCAATGACATGAGCGTCCAATTTATAACTTCACTGTGGTTTCTAATCATTTTCTGCAGGAATAAATTTATGAACACAGACCTCAAGGGGACATCCTAGTCTGTTTCATCCTCTTGGGTATCATTTATCTTCCACCATTATCTAAATATACTTGCTGCAAGGAAGACTTAATACCCTCCCTATCTTCTGCAGTACTTAGAGTGACCTAGATAATCATGGACATTTGCCAGTACTGTTATCCATGTGTGAATGGCCTCATAATATTAAGAGGTAAGTGCTGCTTGGCTTTTGAGTATTTGTTTTCTTAAAACCGAGGCTACATATCATGCATATGTGTATACCAAATTAGAATGTCTTCTACAATAATTGTATGGTTAGAATATAACTGCACTCAGTGTTTTATTTTTGGCAATAATAATGCCTACCACATAATGGTCATCTTACTTAATGAGGTATGTATTGTAACTCCAAAAACTCAAATCGCAAAGAGATTGAGCCTGTTGTTCAGGTTAAACAATTAGAAAGTACTACAGATACAGACTTCCCCGGAAGCCATGGTAGACTATCCAGGGTCACTCCTTACACTACAATGGTTATTAATTGTACCCTATTGGTTTAGGTAGGCCAAGCAGAGTTCCTTCCCCTGAAATTCTCCTGTGAAAGAGATTCCTGTGTGAGTGTCTGCTGATATTTTGAATGTGTGATTAGTGGGATAGCCATTTTCTTCTTTGTGGACAAAGACAAACAGAAAAGAAAAAATAAAACACGTATGTGCTGAGCGCGGTGGCTCACGCCTGTAATCCCAGCACTTTGGGATGCAGAGGCGGGCGGATCACCTGAGGTCAGGAGTTTGAGACCAGCCTGGTCAACGTGGCAAAACCCTGTCTCTGCTAAAAATATAAAAATTAGCCTGGCACGGTGGTGGGTACCTGTAATCCTAGCTACTCAGGAAGCTGAGGCAGGAGAATCACTTGAACCCAGGAGGCGGAGGTTGCAGTGAGCCGAGATCATGCCACTGTATTCCAGCCTGGGCATCAGAGCCAGACTTCATCTCAAAAAAAAAAAAAAAAAGCGACGATAAACAATGAAAAGACTTTTAATTGTGACATGCAAATTCCTAATTTTTGCTCCTGTGTCGCAAGGCATACTCATACATTCTCATAATATAATAAATCCCCCCATAATTTTTTTTGGCTTGAGTAAGTTAGCATTGCTTTCTATTATATGCAATCAAACACTTTCTAATTAATATTCTAGGGGTGCCTCATTCTTTCTTTGCCCTATATTACATGGTGTTTTCTTCATATCTATTTCTTCAGCTTTTTATTCAAAAACAAAACAAACAAACAAAAAAGGAGTTAACAGGCCCCTCTAGATCTCTGAAAGAAGAGGTTTCCATATATAACACCTTATGGAAAAGAAATCTTCACTCAAGAAATGTGTAATTGTTTATAATTTAAATTTTCAGAGTAAAGTTTTCAATAGGGCATAGCATTAGATTTTACAAATTCAGAGAAGTGATATTGGAAAGTTATACTAAAAGATTTGTCAGTGTTTCATATAACTATTAATGAGAGTTATTTCAGTGCTCTGTTTAAAAATTCAATTGCAAATAAAGACAAGTAGCTAAGTGAAACATTGACTGTGGTTTAAGGTAAGGATTTCGCTTGGAACCAGATGGCCTGAAGAAGGAAACTGTAGGGCAAAACTATAAATCATAACAGAAGAAGACAAAGAGGACAAGGAAGCAATTCAAAGAGGGTAAAAGAGGTTGGGTAACAAAAGATCCAAAAAGAAGCAAAAGAGAAGGAGGTAAAAGGAAGGGCACAGTAATAAAGGGAAGGAGAGGGTTGCCAGCACAGTGTAACATGACCAGAATACTAATGAAAAGCTGTAGCACTGGAGAGTCCAGAACCAAGGAGCAACGGTAAAAGGCCACACAACAGTTGGACAGTTTTTAAAAGTCGCATTGTGCCAGAGGCTTGTAGCAATTCCAGTCCCAAGGATAGTCCTTTAAAATGTAAAGTACGTGGCTTTCCTTAATTGGAAGTTATTCTTTAAAAGAAAGCTACAAAATTTAGAGAAGAAAAATGTGACAACAGAATGCAGTGAATGAAGTAAAGAAATCAAAGTCACCAGTGGGCAAAATGACAATAAGGGCAAAATTAATCAGTTATCAAGTTGACTGTGACCAGGAATTTTTCTTTTTTCCCTTCAGAAAATTTGCTGATTCTTTCCAAATGACCTTGACTGCATGCTTTGGTATCACTATATAACAATCTAATACTGAATGTCTGTACACAATTCATTTGATTGTTGTTCACTTCAGGTGTTATTTAAATGAGCCAAAAACAATATTTAAGTGAGCTGTGTCCTTGAAGAGACAAATAAAATTTGGATCAGAAGTACCATGGAAAATATGCAAAAGCATAGGGTTTTAAAAAATTGCCACTAGCCGTCAGGAAAACCATACCCCTGCTTCATCCAAGGGAGCAACAAAATAATTCAATACACATTGACGTGGATATCAATCCTTACATTTCTCTCCTTATCTTTTCCACCTATGTTTACTCCCATGGCTATCTTATCTATTGCAAGAGAATGAAGGTGCAAAGTCTCTATGTCCAGACCACGTATGATAATACGATTCTGACCTACAAATGATGTCCTGGAAGCCAAACCACAATCTCTGCAGCCATTCTTCCATAAAGGTCAGGACTTTGTCAATCAATCCTCCTTATTTTGGCACCCTACTCCCATCTCTCGCCTTTCCAACTCCGGACCAAACAGAGAAAGCCAAATAACCTAACCTGAAACCAATCACATAAGATGCTACACTTCTAGTTAGCCTATCTCCAGCCTCCCTATGTTAACAACCTCCAGAGCATATCTAGTGTCTAGTGTCTCGTGTCTTCCCCACATTTTGCCCACTTCCCTACCTGCCTTGAAGTCTGCAAAGCACAAGTAATGGTGGCTGACTTCCTTGATATAGTAAGCTCTGAATTAATGACCTCTTTTTGTTCTTATCTGGGTAGTCATTACAAAGTTCAACCAATGCTTGAGATTTAAAAATTACATAGTGACGATGACTCCCAATATCGTATCTCTAGCCCATAATTCTCTCCCAGATGACTGGCTTCCTCCATAAAATTCACACTCAGAAATTTAATGGGTTCCTTAAACTTAACATGGGCAAAAATACACCCCCACACTCCCTAAATGCTCCATCACTCCAATTTCTTAAGTCCAATGCTTTATATAATTGTTGATTTCTCTCATTCTCACATACCCTGCATCTAATTCAACAGAAAATTCTGTTGTCTCAACTTTCATAAGATATCAAGAATTGTATTTAATTATACTATTTTACCATTACCTACTTTGTTGATTGTTCAAGCTATTATCACCTTTCATCTGGATTAGTGTAATAGCCTTTTAATTGATTTCCCTGCTTCTACCCTAAGCCTGCTGTTGCCTATCAGAACCACAGCCAGAATGATCCTCTTAAAGTGTCAGTCAGTTTGGCACTTCTTTTCTACCCTTTTTGCACAGAGTAAATGACAAGCTTTTAATTTTTTTCCCATGATCCTACATGACTTCATCACCAACACCCTCTTTCTCCTAGTTACCTCCCAGCGACTATTGTTTAGACTGTGATAGGTACTTTTCAATGGCTAGAGGATGTTCTAGGATAGAGTGTGATTTTTTTTAAAGTGTTGAAGGATACACTTCAAAAGAGAGTATAATCATAACTTTAATAAAAGTATACAACAAAATGTGTCAGATAATTTGTTTACATCATTAATTCATGGTTGAACCAGTAATGAATGGGATTCAAAGTATAATAAAAAAAAAAAAGCAGGGGCATGTATAGAGAATACAGAATTCTGACACACATTTACAAATAGAGGGGGAACAGAACTATCCACAAGGCAATAATAAATTTCATTCCAAGGGACAATTAACTTATATCTCTAAGGATAAGTATCATTTCCATTATTATAACTTTTCTACAACCTGTGGAGTTGTAAAATAGCCTAATATTAGGTTGGTGTTGGTGTAAAATAGCCTAATACTAGGTTTTGCATTGAAAGTAGTGCCAAAAACAGCAATTACTTTTACATCAACATATAAAATGACAGAGAATAATATTCCAGGTAGGTGAGCTAGATAGGATACTTGCTAATGTATTTCAATTGTTTTTTTTTTTAGATTGAAAAATGTTTTACAAGTTTTCCTGATAAAAGGAAGAGACAGAGAGAGAAAGAGAGAGAGAGGGAGAAAGAGGAGAAATATGTGTTCCTACATTGGAAGGAACTGGATAATCTTTCTTTAAAATTTGAAAAAGGAAATATGGAACAGTCACCGAAGTGTTCTGAAGGAGAAAGGACGGAAGAATTTAGGAGAAAGAGTCAAAGCTATAATAGGGAGGAAGTAGCATTGAAGACAAAGGGTGGCCTTGACAAACAAAAACTTTTAAGTTAGTGACAAGTTGCACAATGTAAAGCAAAAGATAAAAGAAAAAAATGCAATTAGATGGTGAAAGAAGCATATAAACTCATAGGGTAATAACAATGGAAAGTAAGTGAATCTGTTTGAAGCATAACATTAGAGTCAGAAGATCCAAAAATGCACTCTACACAAGTCCCTAGAGGTACACTAAGTCACTGTGACTCTCTCATGGCTCTGAAAATAAATTCTCATCTCTGTGAGGCCCAGATGTTTCAGGGCTTTGGTGGGATTTCTGCTCCACTTATTCCCCAAATTACCTCCAAATAATCTTGCAATGCTTGAAGTAGCTTGAATGAAAAGTTGTTTTTTCCTCCCTGCATACCAAAGACCCCACATAAAGCACCATTCGTGTTGGTATCCGATGTCTAGCACAATTCTTGAAGTGCAGTATGTTTTAAATGAATGTTTGGAGAACTAAACTAACTTTCATAGATTTATTCAACTTTCTCAGCCATTCTGGCTTTTAAAGACTGCTGATTATCTCAAATATTTTCATATTCACTAATAACAAGAAGCTTCCATCCCACTTTATTGGCCTACTGGTTTGCCTTATTTCTGACAAATTCCTAAGTATTTGGATTGTTTTTAAAAATCTAAAACTAGAGTCAGGCAGTGGCTCATGTGCATAATCCAGGTGCTTTGGGAGGCTTAATTGGGAGGATTGCTTGAGGGCAGAAGTTCACCAGCCTGGGCAACATAGCCTGGACAACATAGCTAGATCCCATCTCTATAAAACACTTAAAAAATTAGCCAGCTGTGTTAGCACACACCTGTAGTCCTAGCTACTTGGAAGACTGAGAATATCCCCTGAGCCCAGTCCAAGGCTGCAGTGAACTATGATCATGCCACTGCACTCCAGCCAGGATGACAGAGTAAGCTCCTGTCTCAAAAAAGGTAAATTAAAATAAAATAAAAATATAAAACCCTTAATAAGATCATAATTTACACATTAAACTTATATTCTCTTCTAAAAATAAGAGGAGTGTTCATGTTTTTAATTTGCTATCTGCTTAATAATGAAATTTAAGCCTCCATTATTCATTGCCTATCTTTCTGTCTATGCTTTCATTTTCAAGAAAATAAAATGATAAAGAAGAGATTTATGGAAATTATTACGCTCGTGGGGAGAAATGCCACTAGAGTGTGCTACAAAATATTGAATTCTAAGGAAAGTTAAATAAAAATATATTATATTTTTGTAGCCAAAATACTACTATGTGAGTGTGTGTATTATGGATATATATGCAGATATATATAGGCATAGACTTAGATATAGACTAGAAATAGACACAGAGGCATATATATGGCAAGTAAAACTGAATCATTCTCCTCTCTCTCATCTTACATTCTTCCTTTCTCTTCCAAAAATGATGTTTGATATTGAAATTAATATGAACTAGGTACAAAATAAAAAGAATGCCTATGTTTCATTTTTTCCAATGGGGTTTCAGTATTGAAGAACATTATAACTAAATTAAATGATGTTAAGGCACACATAAACTTAGAGACTATAAAAGTCTCTAGTAGTAGTTCACTTCTAAGATGTGGTGGCAAATAGCTCATTATATTGAGAGAGAGCCATTGCATTTACTGATAAATATAAGTGTTATAAATTTATTTTATTTCAAAATATATCTCTCCATACGTTCACTTAATTTAACATATGCCTCCTCTCAATTCCAACTTGGTCATCCAGCGTAATAAAAAATAAACATAATCTCTATTTTTCATCATAAGCCTTTAGATATTTAATGATATTTGCCATAGTCTTTCTAAAGACATCTCAATGATGTTAACTATCCTTTATACTATATGGTGTACATACTATTCACTACTTCAGTTATGCTTTTGATAGCCCTGGTTTTGCAGCATTATTTTAAACTTAGGTTGTCAATCCTGCATTAATAAACTTCTTTTGTACACCAGAGTTTCAAAATCAATTTTTGTTCCTCATTCAACATATACATTTTAAACTAGTTTTTGACTAATTAAGAAGGTATTCCAGGAGTTAGCATGTTGGGAATTTGCTGAAATTTAAAAAAAAAAAAAAAATGTATGTTTCCAAATGTTGTTTACTAAAATCATAGTAGTGCTGACCATAATCACTAGTTTTAGTGAACCCAGGCTGGCTCCAGGTGATCTTTCTTTCCTAAGTGGTTATGAAATTCTGGATTCACAAGGACTCTATTTTTTGGCATTGAGTTATTGTTTCTGCTATTGACCCTTATGCAAATGGGCACATTCACCTAACTTTAATTTCTCAGTTCAGTTCCTCTCCTACTTATTTCCAAACTAAGAATGCCTTCAAATAACCAAGTATATAATTGTCTGATTCTGGAAACAAAACCTTTCTGTTGTAATCTATTACTCTAATATTATTTTCATATTTAGACTTTGACTCCATCACATCTTTCTTTCCTTTGCAGTCTATTCTTTTTGACAAAGGTGCTTGATACCATCTTATACCTGTTTTCTGCTCTTGTTTTCAATTTTTAATTCACTTTATGTGTTCTGCTTCTTTTATCTGATTCCAAAATGTTAGCTTTTTTGCCACATTTTTATTCTTTCACAGAGTTGCTGTGCATTGTTTTTTTCTTCTTATAATAATCATTTAATTGTCATAAATTATCATTTATTCCCTGATGACATATATTTGTATGATCAATTTAGATACCTCTTCTGAGCTCTCAGTCTATAAAATTTGCTGCTTCATAGACATGCATATCTATGAAATGTCAACTTGGATGTCCCAGAAAGATTTCATATCTAACATGCCTACAGCAGACTCATTATCTCCCCAAATTTGTTCCTCTTCTTGTGTTTCTTCAGTGAGTGAAAGATGATGGTGTCACATCCTTCCCAGTCAAGTGAGTCCCAAATTAAAAACCCTGCTAAGGCATGTTTAATCCTCCATTTCCTTGAGGAATTCATCATGGCTTCCCACAAATCATAAATTCCCCTTGGATCAAGCTCTTATTATTTTACTACAGTTAGTACAATAGACAATCAAGTGCCCTCCTGACTTTTAGTCAGGTGCATCTATATTACTATGCATGTAGTTTTAAAAATTCATACTTTTTTTGCTTCCAGAGACATGGTCATAAATTTCAAATCGATTTGTTCTACTCCCCTATTTAACAATCTTTATACCTTCCTCTTAGCTTCAGTAGGAAGTCTAAACTTCTCAAAATGTTTTACAAAGTTTCTGATGATTGTTATTTTTTTTTATTTTCAGCTGTCTACCCTCATCCCCAACCTCTATACACTTTCCTTCCTGTCACACTGACCAAGGCACTATTTATTCTAGTTAGCAGCTTACATTGCTATTGTTGCTCCTTCTGTGGGAGAAAACTCGTTTGACCATCTACCAGGCCAATTTTGCCTAGCTAATTCCTATTGCTTTTTCAACGTTAACTCAGAAATAGCTCCTCCATGAGGCATTTCCTGAAATGTCTTGCCTTTTATGCATTGATGATCCTCTATCCTAATCAAGATTTCCACACTAAGTCAGACCATGTTACATGTCTGACTTCTCACTGTAGACTATAGAATACTTGAGAGCAGAAAACCTGACATCTTATTCCATCTTTGTCCCTAAAACCACAAAGTCTGTAGAATAATATATGTTTAACAAAACTTTTCTGAATGACTGTGATACACTTATTTTGTATTTATTTCCTTTTAAAAAATATTTAACCATCCACAGTGGGCCTATAGCCCCATTATACTACTTCTGTAGAGATAGGATTTTCTGTATATTCAATAAAATTCCAATCATTTGATTAATTCTACTGACAAGTTTTATATATGCATTCATTTTTTCACATCCTGGAATCTTCCTTTTTCTTCTTTTATTTCTACTTTTCTTTTAAACTGAAGATATTGACAAGCTTTCCTGTCATTTAAAAATATTTGATATCCATACTTTTTCATAGCATGTTTCCAAATTTTATAATTAAAATCAATTGTTATTTTAATCTTCTACTGCATAGTGTCGGTGACGAAATGTGGTCAACAATCTTAGAATCATTTTGCTTCTTCTTATAATCTAGTGAACTACTACCACGCAGTTTGCAGATCTCAGCTCTAACATCTCTTCCTCTAGAAAATATCATTGCCTTTGTTTTGATCTGTATTCCTTTAATATAGGCTCCCAGGGCACCATGTACCAGCCATCACAGTCAAAATTGTATACTTTACAATCACTAACATTTGCATTCCATGAGGGTGGAGCATATGTATACATCATCTCATCATTTTATATCCTGTACCTCACATAGTGACTGACTGACATAATAGGTGCACATACAATGCATACTTCCTTTTTTTTTTTTTTTTTTTTTTTTTTTTGAGACAGAGTCTTGCTTTGTCACCCAGGCTGAAGTGCAGTGGCACAACCATAGCTCACTGCATCCGTGACATTGCAAGCTCAAGTGATACTCCTGCCTCAGCCTCCTGAGTAAGTAAGGCTACAGGAACTTGCTATCATGCCTGGCTGTTTTTTTGTTTTTGTTTTTTGTGTTTTTTGTTTTGTTTTGTTTTGTTTTGTTTTTGTAGAGACAGAGGTCTCACTATGCTGCCCAGGCTGTCTCAAACTTCTGGCCTTAAGCTATCTTCCTGTCTCGGCCTCCCAAAGCACTGGGATAACAGGCTGAGCTATCAGGACCAGGTGTATAATATGTATTTCTTTATTCATAAAGACTACATAAATACAATTCCACAGGGGAATGGTTAAATGTGACTTCCTACAATCTGTAGATTTAGAAAAGAATCATTCGAAGAGAATGATGGGTTATTTCTCAAGTCTATGGAAGAGGAAATGATGAAAATCAGAGGCATAAATCTCGATTAGAGGTTTAGTTTATTTCCAGTGAGAAGGTTTAGAAAATAAAATAACTCGCTAAGGAAGCTTATGGAATTTCTTCAATACAAACTCATGGTTATATAGAGGATTGGTGTCAAAAAGTCAGATGTTTTGTATACAATTTTTGTCCAAATATGGTTCTAATGAAAACAGAGAGATGGCTTTTTAGGTTTACCTTCAGCCTTTAGATTTTAAACTAAATATATTTTACTCGTGATTAAAGCATTCTTGAACTGCATGCTCAGATAATACTCCATATTGTATCATTAGCCTAATAAAATCACACTTTGTGTTTCCTATGCAATAAAAAGAAAATTATCTGTACAGTATTAAGTTTACAAATATGTTTCCGAAACAAGAGCATGATGGATTGCAGTCCCACTGAACATTCAATATTAGCTCTTGCAGGGAAAGAAAAAGAAAATTCACTTTGAACTGAATTGAGATAAACATATCTCATAAGTGAATCAACTTTCAATAATTCACAGCAATAAAACCCAAAATAAAGGTGATATATTATAAATACCACACCTCAAACCAAAACTAGCATCATCAGAATATTAAATTATACATCCTATTTATCACCAGATTTCCCTTCCATTGCCTGTCTTTAAAACACAATTCAAAATATTTTGTATCAGTATTAAAGAAAATTGATATATTATATCATGACAAATAGACTCCACTATATTTCTTAAAATTTCGATGCTACTGTTTATTTTTTGTGGACCATAAGAACCTCATCATATGTGGAAGACTATAAGCAATAGTATGTTGGCTTTGAAAGTAAAAATACATTAAAAATATTTTTGACATACATTTTCCTTCCATATTCAAGATATGCTTTTGATTTCACAGCAAAATGCAATCTTTGGTTTTATTATTAGGCAATAGTATTTTAAATTTATTTTTATTTTTAAAAACTTTTCATTGATATACAATAGTTGCACATATTCTTGGAATACATGTCATATTTTGATACCTGTATAAGATGTGTCATGAGATAGGTTTTACCTCTTATAATTGTCTTTATATGGGAACATTATAAATCTTCTAATCCAGCTATTTGGAAATATACGGTAAATTATTAACTATAGCTTTCCTACTGTACTGTTGAAAACTATTATTAACAATCATCATACTACTGTTATCTGTGATATAATATAAAATTTAACACATATATTGATCTGACTCAAATAATATATGTGTTTATAAGGGCCTTGCCAAGCTTGGAAAATTATTAATTCAATTATTAGCTTATATTTGAACTAAAAGAAACAATACCACTAGCCCAAAGAGAATCTAATTTACAAAATAAAATTATTTCCCAAAAGTATTAAAGCCAAATTTCCAAATCCTAAATATCTACCAAGTACTTTCATTGCCTTGTTTCCTTTTCTTACCTGTGTAAGAGCTGCCTTTTTTTATTTCTGCTAACTTGCCTATGTCTCCAAATTAGGTTCATGTAAGACTCATTGAGCCACTGAACGTAAGACAGCCTCATTTAAAACTACCATTTTATTTTGCAGATAGAAAAACATGAAAACTTAGATTATTAAGATTTTTAATTGTCTCAAAACTTCAAAATATTCCCCAACCTGAGATCTGTGAGAAATATTTTATGGCAGATAGTAATTATTAATATTTTACCTACTTAGTTCTTAGAGCTTCCTTTACACCAATTTGGACATACATACACACAGATGTATATTAATATGCACATGTATGACCCTATCTCTGATAATAAAAAGGAAATTCATGTTTTAAGCATATATGTTTACATTTTACTAAATTACATATTTTAACAGCAACAGGTGTTGGGTCCACCATTGAGAAAACAAATAAAGCCTTGTAAACTGTGAGGTAGACCATTATCCTATAAAGATTTCAGACCTGGCTCTGTGGCTTTCAATTTAACTTTGAAAATCCTCTGCATATAATTTTATAAACTTAGTCATCAGGGAGTGTTTTCATTTACATAATTATCCTCCAGGGTACTTCCATCTCTCAAAATGTCCCTTTAACCATGACATCAATAGGATAGAAACTTAGAACTCCTCCTTACTGTTTTATTAGGTATAGCTGCAAATTATTCCTATCACATTTTTAAATTTTAAAAAGTGTTACTAAATCACCTTTAGTTAATTATTTAGATCACCTTCCTCCACACTAATTATTTTTGATGGATAAATTTATTAATATTTTAACTAAAAGCACACAAAGTACAAACCAATGACAAGAATTCATTCCCTAATTTGGCAGGTATAAGCTATAGAATATATGCTAATATGATACAAATTAACAATCATGTAGATAGTTGAATTTCCATATAGATCTCAATTTCTCTGGAAAATCTGTTAAGTGGCATCCAAACATTTATTGGTAAAGTAGTTTTAAGATTAGTGGCATTTTCATATATAGAACAATGTATAAAGGTGGTTTTTTGTTTTGTTTTGTTTTGTTTTGTTTTTTACAATATTAACACTTTGAAGGTCACAAAGCTGTCTATCTTACAGGTGTCTTTATAATATTGACTATTAAAGACTGTACTCTGAAAAATTTCACCAAAATAACAATATTTTGTATTCACATTCTTATTTTTTATTACTTTGTTGGTCACTTTACTGAGTTCTTATGAAATAACAATGCAATAAAAACAGAACACATCAACCTATTTGTATTCAGGCTATATATCTGTGCAGTAGGTAATTTGGCCTTGCCCCTAGAGAGGTCTGTCCTTTTTCCTTGGCTTTAGGGATATAATTCATGGCATACCCAATAGAGTATTTTTGCTTAGGTCAGGGGCTGGCCACTCTGAATCTTATGGTAAGATTTTCCACACTAAACAGTCTTTGGGTATTGGCTAGTCATACCAGAGAAACAAACCATATGATTTTAGGGTAGGGCTTTGGGTCACATGATGTAAATTGACTTGGAACTGAGTTTAAGCATGTGGGCATTTAATCAATTAATCAGTTTTGCCTACATAATGAAAGCCCAATAAAATATCTGGACAGCAAAACTTGGATGAGCTTCCCTGGTTGGCAGTACTCATTGCATATTGTCATACCTTGTTGACAGGAGGGTAATACATCACAACAATAATTGAAGTTTTAAGTTTGGAGCATTTCTAGATTCAGCCCTATGCATTTCTTCCTTTGACTAATTTTAGTCATATCTTTTAGTCATATACTTTCCCTGTAGTAAACAGTAATTGTGAGCTTCATGGAGTTAAGTCCTTCTAGTAAATTATTGTACCTGAGAGGGGTCTTGTGAACCATGCAAATTCGCAATTGGTGTCAGAAATGAAGGCTTCTTAATGACTGCGTCCTCAGATTTTGCAGTTTGGCTAACTCTGGGTAACAACTAAGTGTCAAGCTTCCACCACATTCATTTTCTACGCTAGACACCAATATTAATCAATGTCTACTTCTGCTAAGTTTCAAATTTTTGATGAACAATCAAAATGTGTATGAGGTTAAATAAATAGCAGCTCTATTCATGTAGCAGCAATTACAGGCTAGGTACTGTCCATGTATTCTGTATCTCACTTCTCATATCAGGCAGTGAAATACACATTGTTATATGTATTTTCCAAGTGGAAGAGAAATAAATGACTTATACAGCACTTAGTATGTACTAAAGCCAAAATTCAAAACCAACTACATTATGAATCCCATGCTCAAAACTACTACCAAATGCAGCTTGTCCTTGTTAACATAACTCCCAAATCTATTTTGAGGCTGAGTAGATTAAGGTGGAAATATCTTATGGCTAGAATAATATGGACATGTTGAATAACATGATTTATTAAAATACAAGGAATAGCTTGTTCGGTCACACGAATATATATAGTACTGGGCGCTATTCATAACCTCAAAATATTAGATAGTTGTTCACTGAAAAGTTGTATCTACAACAGATTGTGCTATTGACTTCTCAAAATTTCAAAAGTGTATCAGCTAATTGGGGCAGCTGAGAAATCTCTGCATATACCACTACCTTCCTTTGACACATATGCTGCCTGGATGCTCCAAAATATAATGTAAAGTTTAACTATCAAACACTTGGAAAATCTTGTATTTCTAAAGCATATGCTGTTAAGGAAAGGTTTCAAATTAATGAAATAGAGAGATTTGTGAGACTCAGAATATATCTCATAAACTAAAGATTGGGTACACTTTGTTCACAAACAGAAGGATATACCATATCACATACATTTACACAGACAGAGGCATATATAACCCTATGTATATAGAAACATGTGAGGCTTAGGCAGAGTACATTTAATAGATTCATAAATCTTAAATATGGGCACATTTAGAAAATATGCCAGGTATGAAGGAACTGTGTTTTTAAAAAAGCAACAAAATTAGAGTCAGAATTTCATGAAACAGAATCTGAGATATGTCACTGTGTGAATTTGGTCTTATCTTTGTATGCAGTATTAATAATTTTAAAGATTAGGCTGGGCATGGTGGCTCATGCCTGTAATCCCAGCACTTTGGGAGACTGAGGTGGGCAGATCACCTGAGGTAGGGAGTTGAAGACCAGCCAGGCCAATATGGTGAAACCTTGTCTCTACTAAAAATACAAAAATTAGCTGGGTGTGGTGGTGCACGCCTGTAATCCCAGCTACTCAGGAGGCTGAGGCATAAGAATCGCTTGGATCCGGGAGGCGGAGGTTGCAGTGAGCTGAGATTGTGTCACTGCAGTCCAGTCTGGATGACAGAGCGAGACTCCCTCTCAAAAAAATAAATAAATAAATAAATAAATAATAAAAAATAAAGATTAAAGAAGACATAATATATATGAAAATATTCAGTTCATATGCTGGAACACTGTACTTATTCAATAAAAGTTAACTGAGTATAATTAAATATTGATTCATGTATGTTTCATTATCTATTAATTAAATACAGCATACTATGATTGTTAATATATCTATGATACTTATTTTCTTATGCCTGAACTTTGGTCTTAGTTATGGGCTGAATTCTATCTCCCCAATTTCATATGTTGATGCTGTAACCCTCCATAGCTCAGGTGTGACTAATTTTGGCTACAGGGCCTTTAAAAAGGTGATTAACTTATGATGATGCTATAAGGCTAGGTCCTAATCCAATCTGATGTCTATAGAAAGACCCAGCTTGGTCACCCAAAGGGACACCAGGTATGCACATTCACAGAGGAAAGAGCATGTGAGGACATAGGGAAAAGAAGGTGCCCATAGGCCAGCCAAGGAGAGAGGCCTGGAGAAACCGAATATACCCATACCTCGACCTTGGACTTTTAGTCTCAAGAACTGTGAGAAAATAAATTTCTGTTGATTAAGCCACCCAGTCTTATTTTAGATTTTGTTACTCTGGCATTTTATTACGGCAGCCCTAGCAAATGAATATAGCCTTCTAATAAAAAGCAAACTTTTCAGGGTGATACTTAATTGACAGTACAATTGCTTGTTCAGGAATTGAAAACCGATCATTGCAACATTTTTAAATGTCCTCAAGCATGGATTTCATAATATGAATAGGTAAGTCTGTTTTTATCTTGAAGACGCTTAGAAGAGTCTCATTCCTATGTGTGTTCTCCCATTTCTGAAAATACACTTCCTTTACACCTATCTGAATCCAATCTGTCATGCAGAAACTAGCTCTCTTCATAAAGACATACCTAACAACTCTGTCTTTCAGAGATCTTTTCCCCGATTCGACCCTTAACTGCTGCCTTCTTTATCAGGCAACTTCTCAGGATCATTTGTCTTACTTATAAAACCATATAAAATATACGTTTCTGAGGGGAAATAACCAGTGTAGCCTGTATTGTTTCCATCTCCCATGTAACACAGGGTAGTGCCTTGAATAAAATAGCACAAAAATAATGTGGAGTTAATAAATAATTTCTAAAAAATGCAAGTGAGAAGATGTAATAATTTTTATTTTATATTTATTCATCAAACAATACTTGTTTTAGAAAGATTGCACTAAGTTAACACATATACTTGTTCTCTCCTTATTTCTATTTTTCATATAAAAACACGTGATTGCTTGCATTTTCCCTTTGTCTGTTTTCTACCATGCCATTAGCATAGTAATTCAAGGTTGATAAATTTAGTCCTCATGCAGTTGTTCAGGCCTTAATAATAGACCACTAGTTCTTGAAACTTTCTTTCTCAATATCTCTTTCAGAACTTAATTAAAAGTTTTTGGTGGTTCTCTCCAAAAGTGGGATACACACATGAGTTGGCAGTCTATTTACTTTTGTTGAATTAATATAAATTAAAATTGGGGAGAGGTTAATCAAATGATACAAAATTTCAATTAGACAGGAGGAATAAGGTCAAGAGATCTATGGTATAACATGGCGAATATAGTTAACAACAACATATTGTATGCTCAAAAATTGCTAAGAGAGTAGATTTTAAGTGTTCTCACTACAAAAACAAATGTGAGTAACACATATGTTAAATAGCTTGATCTAGCCATTCCCCAAAGTATACATATTCCAAAACACCATGTTATATACCATAAATACATACAATTTTAGTTGTAAATTAAAAACAACTAAGTTAAAAATTAAAAATAATTTTAAAATTTATAAATTTTTAAAAACTTCTGTAAGAAAACAAAACCCAAGTAGGGTTATGAGATAAAACTTAAAGATGCATTAGACCTAATGCCTGCTCTTAAAATGGCTTAAAGTCTACTGGGAAAAACAGACATGTCTACACACACCCACATACCAAATTGAAAAAAAAAATGTAAATGGGAAAGGGCAGATGAGAAAGGCCATAAGTGCATAAAAAGATGGCCAGAAGGTGTCAAACAAGGTTACTGGTATTATTCATGTGCTATTTACAATCTTCTCCTATCATTGTGAGTGGAATTAGAGAGCCCCACGCATCTAGGTAATGGAATTCTGTCTCCACATTTCCAAAACTGTAAACCCTTCTTTAAATGATCAACAATTCCTGGGGCATGTATTTATTATTTTGTATTAATCAATTCACATATCCTTGGAGAAAGATGCTTCATGACCTGATGAAGGCTAAATAAGCCTGACGGAGCCAAAATACTTATTTTATTTATGAAAACAATAAATCATCTCAATACATGGATCACATGCATAAAACTATGCAGGAAGACTCTAAAGCATGACTTGAAGTAAAGGTTATCAGTGTTATTAGTGAATGTTTTTAATTTATTTATTTTGAAAAGCCCAAAACTAAATGAAAGGTACATGACCAATCTCTTGTCCTAAATATCATGTTTGTGTTAGTCTTCCAGCATCTATCACACACAGAATATGTTCACACGAGAAAATACATTCCCAGTACTTGTTTAATTACTAGAAACTTGTATGTCATTTTACTGTATATATTAATCAAATGCTAATAACAGAATATCATATATACATATATAAAATTTCCTCATTCTATTACTTTCAATATAAACACAAGAAAGAAATCCAGGTATAAAAAATGCAATATGTTATTCTTCCAAGGTAAACATGGACAGAGTTTTAGACTGAAAGGAAATATGGCTTCTGGTCCCAGCTGGCCCACTGACATATTGACTTCCATCAATCTGACATCTCAAATATATATTAGTTCTGGCATTTACTGATTACTTCCTCATCTCCAGGAATAAAACAAAGATTACTTGTAAATATCTCAGACAGAAAATTTTTGGTTTCTTTTCTCTATTTCTTTCATTTTATTTCACATTTCTTTTCTCTATTTCTTTCATTTTATTTCACATTTGTACATTCACCTATATAAAATGAGCACATAATCCAGAATCATATTGCCTGGATTCAAACTCAGTCTCCATAACTTAGCTATATAACCTTAGCAATTTACTTTTTGTGTGTGTCTCAGTTTTCTCATCTGAAAAACAGAAATAATAGCACTCAGCTCATAAGGATGTTTTGAAGACCAGTTGGTGAAGGGATCTTTGGCAATTAGAAAAAATATCTGACATTTAATAGTATTAAATCACTACTGAGTATTGTTGTTGATGACGATCTGAATAATGTCTTACCCATTTGAATATTTTATTAATCTATGTTTCACACCTGTAGAAATTCATAAGTGATAGAAAAGTTCTTCCTTTCAAAACCCTAATACGCAATTTCTTTCTTGAGTGAAATTCATCATTGCTCATAGGGAAGACAAGAAGAGTGCCATCTCAAAATGTGACCAGAATAATATGCCTGATTCAACAAATGGTAAATTGCACCTGAGCAGGAATTTTCCTAATTTGACTTGAGAGATCAACCAAGCAGGAGTGAGTCGGTTCAAACACCTCAGTACAATGCTAATGATTTTTTCATGTTGAATTAACAGGATTGAAATATTTGTGATTTCAGCAGCTGTTGGGAACAGTGGGAGAGCTTTCACCAACACACTGACAGCCTTGTGCCGCTCACATGGCTGTGTTTAGATAAAACACAAATGCTAACAGTCTGTCTAGAGTATGCTAATCTTAAATTAATAATAACTATTTCCACCAAAGGCAGCTATCAAATATCTCCCCCATTCCATGGAGAATGTGTATATATTTTTTAATGTGTGCATGAAAGAGTAATTTGTTGTGCACATAAACTAAAATTTATGTTTTGAAGCAGGTGAGTGGCTAGTGTTTAGCTGTCAGATTAATTACCACAGCAAGATATGATGAGAATTTGCCAACAAGGAGAACATTTTTACTTTGCTCAAGCACATTATTACTCCCTTAGATCCTTTCTCTGGCTCCCTATTGCTTCCTGTTTAAAATTTAAGTGTTTCCCCAACATCTGTATTGAGTTTTTCTCCTCTCAGAAATACTACTACCAACATTCATTTCAGCTCATTTTCCCCCAACACATAAACATATTCATTTAAGTCATTTTTTTCCTTATTTCACTCTGTCTCCATTCACTTGGCATTACCTGTATGTTATCATACCCTTTTCACTTACCTATTTTTTTGATAACATTAGATTGCAAACAATGTAATGAGAATGCTTCCTTTCAATGCATTTTACTTATACCATCTAAAAACAATGCTATGTTAATAAAAATAATAAAAAGAATCTTCAGCTCTGAAAGTGTGTTTTAACTGAGATTAACTTTAGGAATAATACTTGATTTATAAAAGCAATTATCGGTGAAACCTAGTCTCTATTAAAAAAAATACAAAAAACTAGCCGGGCGAGGTGGCGAGCGCCTGAAGTCCCAGCTACTCGGGAGGCTGAGGCAGGAGAATGGCGTAAACCCGGGAGGCGGAGCTTGCAGTGAGCTGAGATCCGGCCTCTGCGCGCCAGCCTGGGCGACAGAGCGAGACTCCGTCTCAAAAAAAAAAAAAAAAAAAAAAAAAAAAACTGTCAATATTTCTTTCATTTTAAATTAAATATTGTTGATGTATGCAAATACCTGAAACAATCATGAATAAAGATGCCAGATAAATACAATTCCTGATCAAATTATATGTCCTTTTGCTGAAAACACTGAATTATTCAAGGCAGATAACCAGAGAACTACAATAAAGAGAGAAAGAAAGAAAGCAGGAATCAAAGGGGAATAAGTCATTAATAGTAAAATAGCTCTAAAAAAGTAAGCAAAAAAAAAAAAAAAATCAGTTGACAGCCTTAAATACTTTGAGAAAAGTGAAAATAAGTATATACAATTTAATTTGTATAAAAGAGATTTAGACTCTTTTTTCCTAAAAGTGTAATGTCATCTATTACACTTTTGATAGGAAATTTGAAATCAAACTTCTTCAAGAATAAATAGTAATAAATGTTTTCACTACTGAAAGTCAAACGTGCAAAACCAGAACAAGATTAAATTTTTTTCATCATGTAGGTGAAAAAGAAATTAATGTTTTGGAGAACCAATATTACAAATAGTATAATAAAGTTTGGTACTTTTAATGTAACAATTCTGTGAGACTACTAAATATGAATAACCTTATCCCCCAACTTTTGTGATTTGTGAGTTTCTTGCTATTTTTTCCTAAATATCAGTGTAAGCATATCATTATAAACATTTTATTCAAAAAACTGTATCTATAATGGAATAAAATACGACTGTGTTTAATACATGGCATGACCCGGCTGGGCGTGGTGGCTCATGCCTGTAATCCCAGCACTTAGGGAGGCTGAGGTGGGCGGATCACGAGGTCAGGAGTTCAAGACCAGTCTGATCAATATAGTGAAATCCCATCTCTGCTAAAAGTACAAAAAATTAGCCGGATGTGGTGATGTGCACCTGTAATCCCAGCCACTCGGGAAGCTGAGGCAGGAGAATAGCGTGAACCTTGGAGGCAGAGGTTGCAGTGGGCCGACATGGCATGACTGCACTTCAGCCCAGACAATAGTGCGAGACTCCATCTCAAAACAAAACAAAACAAAAAACAAAAACATATATATACACGTACATGGCATGACACAAACTTTTTTCATCAAAATGTTTAATTGTGACCAATGTGAACATTTTGTTCAAATTCCAGACCAGAAAGAAATAAAGAATCCGTAAGTGTTAAATATACTTAGGAGAGGATAGATTATACCTGAAATGCAACTTCTGCAAAATAAATTAAGAATTTACTTATTAGGTGGTGCTTTTTTCTTCCAAAAATGTGTGTCTTAATATAAATGCATGCATATATGCATATATATGCATATACATGTATGTTTATAATCAAAAAATAAAATATTCTAAATGTACATTTTTTCAGACATTTATCTAAGATTAATACACACACATATACAAACATAAATTCACTGAAGCACACATATGTATATATAATCTCCACATTATTATGGAAGCCTTAAGATTTCTGCTTCATAAAAATATGACAATAATTACTAATTGTGGTGTCTAACCTCTAAAACTGCACTGTTAGACTTTGTTCGTTAAGTCATAATTAGAAAGAGACCATTAGCATCAATTCTGTGAACTTTTCAATGTAGTTCAGGATATAGTGTGGTATAGCCAATTAAAACAAAAACATTTAAGGAAGTAAGGAAATCATTAAAACCAATTCATTAGACCTTCATATTTTGGGTTCAGTGGTACTGAATATGTATATTCAACCACATAAACTTGAATTGCTGATATATCTCAAAGCATATTGTAAATTTAAGAGGTAAGAAAGCTTAGCTTAGATTGCTGGTTTTACTTTGGCAAGACTATAGAAGTGATTTAAACTACTGTTAGGAATATCAAAAACCAAAATCAATAGCAATAGTTGAATATAAAGTGGATGCTTCTAGAATTATCTGTTTTGTTATTGTTGGGATAACTTTAATGAGATAAATTTTATTTCATGTATACCTTGGCTGTTTTATGCGTTTGTCAAAAGTCTGATTCATTCTTGAAGCAAATGAGTGTTCAGTAGTTAAACCATATCAAATCAAAAAGGAAGGTTTAGGACTTTTTCCTACCCTGAAACACTCAGAATATTCAAGTACATGTAAGATAATTCTTTAGAAGTGGTCATGCATTCTCAAATGCAGTTTTACATTTGCTTTGATTTCATTATTTTCTATAGCTATACTTTAAATAATTTTGGTCACTCTGTCTCTACTTGATCACAAAGGGATGTAGTGTGTCAGCAAAACAGACTCCATGTGCAACTCATTGAAAGTTGCTCGTGAGAGCTTACGAAAGAGAACGAATAGTATAAATTGTGCAATTATTTGTGAGATCCTGGGCCTTTGTTGATAATCATCATTATCACAGCATAATATTGCTTAAGAATACACAAACAAACACAGATACATAAGACACTCAGCTATATCATTGACTTTTAGGAGCACAAAGAGCTTCAACTTCTCTAATATGGTTTGGCTCTGGGTCCCACCCAAATCTCACCTTGAATTGTTAATAATCGCCATGTATCAAGGGCAGGACTAGGTGGAGATAATTGAATCATGGGGGAAGTCCCCCCACCCTATGCTGTTCTCATGATAGTGAGATCTGATGTGGTTTTATAAGGGGCTTCCCCCTTCACTCATTTTTCTTCTTCCTGCCATTATGTGAAGAAGGATATGTTTGCTTCCCCTTCTGCCATGATTGTAAGTTTCCAGAGGCCTCCCCAGCCATGTGGAACTGTGAATCAAACCTCTTTCCTTTAGAAATTACCCAGTCTTGGCCAGTTCTTTATAGCAGCGTAAGAACAGACTAATACATTCTCAAAATTCAATATCAACAAATCAGATGATGTGGGTGCAGGGAGCACTTCAGCAACCTCTGCCATATACAACAGTGACTTTCCTGTTTAAAATTCTGCATATATTTTAGACAATCATCAGCTATGATGATATAAAAATCAAAATCCATCTGCACCCTCTTGCACCCACCCAGGAGGAATAACAACAAATACTACATCAAAATCAACAATCATTTATGAAGTGCTTAACATGTGCCAGGCAATTATCTTCTTTTCCTCAGAGCAACTCTATGACCTAAGCACTACAAGCTGAATTTGCACAGGAGAAAACTATGATTTAGAGTCCAAGAGACATAATCATATTAAGAATTCAGTTCTGGAATTCAGTTTAATTCCAAAATGAATTATCTTAACTGCCATAGAAAATTTTCTTTCCCATTCCTACCAGCTGAGACCAGAATTTAGAAAAAAATCTCTACCATATTTTAAAGCAAAAATGCTCAATGCCTAAATTCAGGTGTGAATGCCTGTACTAGAAGATGGGCACCTACCCCTTACTACTTATATACCTGTAGGTTCCAACACAACCCTCTAGTTTAAGCTGTCCTTTAGAAATAGGATGAACTAGTGACAGAATTCAGACAGTACTAAGACAAAATTACAAGGACTTGACACTGGTCCATCCCTTGCACCCTAACTCCAGATTATACTTTAAATATTCCACAGTGCATATACATACTTTAAAACATCATGTTGTATATGATAAATACATATAATTTTGATCTGTCCATTTAAAAATATTTAAAAAGAAAAAATGATGTAAAATGCTCTAAAAGAATAAAGGATCATGAATAAGCACAAAAACTGTTTAGGTACAGTGGGAAAGGTTCATTTCAACCTCTCACACACACACGTGCATGCACACACACTCACAATGAAAAATGAGGAGATATCTTATTTCTTCTTTAAAAAGTGAGCATCATTCAATTTTAGATAAAGAGGAAGGGCATTATTACTATTTAAGAAGAATGACAAATATTCACTAATAGAAGAAATAGATTCATATTTAAAATGAGTTAATTATCAAACAATAAAAATACTAAATATGTGAAATAAGTGCACTCAGGAAACACATATAGAAAAATAATTTTTCAAAAAGTAGTTTTCCATGAGTAATAACAGCCACTTAAATAAGTGGCAATCTTGGTTATGTCTATGTTTTAAAACAATGACTCTCATAGCACTATGAAGGCTAAATTATAAAGAGAAAACAAACAAAACCTTGGGACTGCTACAATGGTCCAGGTGAAAG
Source organism: Macaca thibetana thibetana (assembly GCF_024542745.1). Taxonomy (NCBI): domain Eukaryota; kingdom Metazoa; phylum Chordata; class Mammalia; order Primates; family Cercopithecidae; genus Macaca; species Macaca thibetana. Next base: position 46,318,920 of record NC_065594.1, read on the forward strand.
ATAATGTTTTCCTGAAATAAAGTAGTGACATCAGGGATGGAGAAAAGATTTACGAGGTATTTAAGAAGTAAATAGACAGAGCTAGATGCTTGATGGAGAGTGTAAATTAAGCAAAAGGGAGAAATGAGATATGCCTGTAAGACTAATCTGGTAAATATTTCTATAGGTAAAATTAATCAGGAATGACTACATAATTTGTAGGGCCCAGTGAAAAATGAAAATATGGGGCCCTTTGTTCAAAAGTATTAATAATTTCAAGATGGCAACTGCAAAGCATTAAAATAAATGCAGAGCCCTTCTGCACATGGTACCCTATGCAACCACATGGGCCACAAGTCCATGATGCTAATTCTGAGAATAGTTTACTAATTTGATGGAGCAAGGAAGCAAAATAAAGAAGTTGGGAAAAATTGGTCATGAAATATTTTAAATAAGTTTCATATTAGAAAAACAGGTTCAATGAAAGGAGAATCTCATCTTTTGTCCCCATTTGGGCTAGGTCTGCCTTTCATGACAAACTTTGCCATTTGCCCAAGAGCAGTAAGCATACTTCCACCCCAGGTTTTGGTCCTGTGGGAAAGTAGAAAAGCCCTGCCAATGCATTGCGTTACTTAGATCTGTGCTCAATGACTTAGCAACAGAAAACATGGTGACAGGGAGGGGATGAAGGTGTGGCAGAAAGGGTGTAAGAGAGTGGAGGATATTACTGTCTTGCTTTCTTCTTCAGCTCTGCATTTCCCAATACCTTTTCTTTTCTTTGGGAGCTAAGGTCTTACTCCTCCTTGATCAGACAACACTGCCAAAATTATGATACATACCTGGGGTGGGGGGCAAAAGTGGGAGTGGTGGTAGGTGAAGGCAACTCATGGTCTACTGGGGCCAGGGTGAAGGCAATCATTCCCATTATGATCTAGTCTGTTTCCTCTCACTGGGGCTGACTTGTCTGTCAGAGTGGATGCAAGACTGGTGGGGAAGCTTTCTTCACCTTGCAAATAAGTGTGACATTTACCAGCCAGGTGCCAAGACATAACACTTTCTATATCTTTTCCTGAGTCCAATGAGAAAGTCAAAACACCTTCAACCAAGGGAGGCTCTGTTGCTTACTTGGAGAATGAGACAACTTCTTCAATATAAGCCCCAGCTCTTTATTTACATAGACGCAGGAAGATGGAAGAGAGGCAATGGGACATAGAACCTAGGGTGTTGGAGTCAAAGTGGACATTTCCTGACATAGGCATGTAACTCCCCAAAAGGAGATTGGAGGAACAATGGAGGGCTCTTTCCCTGTCACTGCTAATAGAAAGTGTGGAGGGGTGGTAAAGGCATCTCCTTGCTGTGTAAGGAAAGCCTAAAATGTGAAGTGAAATTTCTGCTGGTCTCTCTGCTATCCCTGAAGCTGCCTTTGTGTTTGTGACAATACAAAGCCAATCTCTCACTCTCTCTAAAATCCATCTTTGTAAAACAAAAAAAGAATAAAAGAAAAAACATAAAAGCATAAATTAGAATGACAAATGAAAGACTAAATTTAACTAGTGTAACAAAATAGGAAAAATCAAATCTGCTTAAATTAACCCCTTAAACATGTACTAGGTTGAATTTTTTTTAATCTAAAAATGTTTTCCAAAAAATAAACAAAAAGAGGCTTAGAAATAAAATTTCATAACAAATATAAAAATAAAAAGAGCACAGCCCTACCCATAAGACATTAGCAAAAGGGAAGCAGAGTGGTTATATTACTAGCAAACTAATATTTAAACCTTTGAGGCTAGATGGCATGTTTTACTCATAAGTCTAATACATAGCATTTTTGTAAGACTTAATGAGTACAGCACATTCATGAAGTTGGATTATTAAGATATGAAACATCAGAAACAGGGGCCATTTTAATTTTGTATTAAACACTAACTTATAACAAATATCTAACAATTGACTTCGACATTCTCATGCTTTTACTTAATCTCTTTATTAAGTTCTCCCCTTTGCCTTCTACAACTCGCACCCCCTCTTCAGGGACTCTAGTTTTCCTTAGCATCTATATTTCATAATAACATAGGTACCTTGCAAGTTCTGAAGCAGAGCAAATAGACTGCAATTCATGAAATATTTTTTTTTTTCATTTTATAGATACATGAAAAGAAATAACATTTTGCCCCTGGCTCAATTCTTCTATCTCCTATTTCTTTTTGGATCTCCCAATGACTTCAAAGAGAAATTTTCTCTGGGAGAATTGAGCAAGGTCGGTAATGTATAAATCTAAGTTCTTTAATGTCAAGGCACAAAATAACAATAATTCACTTTTTAAAAATGAACAAAAAGCCCAACAAAAACAAAAACAATTTTAGAAGCCCCTCCTACTATTAAAATCTCTTTGTCCTACTGCCAGAGATAGAATTTGACTAAGTAAGTTCATGTACCCAAAACATATAATTTGTTCAACTTTGTTTCATGTTAACAATTATATCTCAATAGAGTGATGTAGAGATTTCATGAAAGCAAGCAACTGAAATGTTCATTCCAACAGCACAGTTCAATAGGACTCTTTACTTCAATCATGGACATGGTCCCGGCACTAATAAGGTAGCCACTTATGTGCCCCTTTTAACAGTTCAAATGTGGCGAGTATAACGGAAGAAATAAACTTCTAATTTTGGTTAATTTTTAATTAATTTGAATGTAAATAGTTACAGTGACTGTTGGCTACCATACCAGACAACATAGTTCCAATTTTGCTTCTACAACAGGCAATCTGCTAAACAGGAGTGCAGTGAAAAGTGAAACCAGTCTTAGACTCATGAAACTTATGGTTTAGTGCTGGTAACAAGAAACATGTAAAGGAATAAACAAAAATGTGAACTGAGTAGAAAAGCATTTTTTTTTTAAAGGAGATTAATTTACTATGATTAAGGAGACAGGGAAGAACACATAGAGGGTATGAGCTAACACCTGAATGATAGAAAGTGTTCAATCAATCACATAGCTCAAGGAAAGGGCATTGGTGGCTAAGGTCAGCAAAGCTAAGTCCAAAGCATCTTGGCTTTCTCATGGAACTGACAGAAACTTGTGGCTGGAATAGTGTAAGTAGGAAACAGAAAAGAACAAGTCAAGTTGAAAGAATTTAGCAGTGCCCAGTATATGTCCCATCTTCAAATTTATAAAAAGATCAAAGATCTTTTTTAAATTGCAAATGAAAACTATGACTTTATTTTATTTAAGTATTTATTATTTATTTGTTTTGAGACATGCAGTCATGCAATCTTGGCTCACTGCAGCCTTGACCTCCTGAGCTCAAGCAATCCTCCTGTCTCAGCCTCCCAAGTAGCTGAGACTATAGGCACATACCACCATGATCAGCTAATTTGTGTGTGTGTGTGTGTATTTTTTGTAGAGACAGGGTTTCACCATGTTGCCTAGACTGGTCTAGAACTCCTGAACTGAAGCAATCTGACTACCTTGGCCCCCCAAATTGCTGGGATTACAGGCATGAGTCATGGTGGCTGGTCACAACTACGGCACTTTTAATGGAAGAGAAACCTTATTATATTTGTGAATTTAAATTTTTACTTTCATTTGCCTCATATAGAATTAACCAGAGAGAGTGAAAATGGAATCTGGGGAGAAAATTTAAAAGGATGTTGCAGTTGTCTGATTTGATACAGTAGGAGCATCTGAAGTGAAAAGAAGGATCTAAGGTCCACACACACAGTATAGATTAGATTTGGTGTTACGAAGAGAAATAGGGGTTAACCTTTCAACATGAGAGTAAACAAATCTCACTGAGACAGGGAAAGCTGTGGGAAGAACAAATGCCAGGCCTCAGTCACATATTTAATTTTATTAATTTTAATGTGTTATTGAAATACTCAAAAGGAGTTCTCAAGTAGGTAATTGGAGCCAGAGAGTGGAGTTTCAGCCTGAGAGACAAATTTTGGAGTCTTCTAAACAGAGATAGTGATTTGTTTTTCATTAGGATTTAAATTTTTAGGGTTAGTAAGGTAAAGTCTTCACAGCTTTATTTTGTATGAAATGCATCCTAATCTATTGAAATAATTTATATTATGTCAATATTTGTCATTTACTTAGAAGGACTATAACTTTTTGTCTTAAACTTTTTCATATTTGTGTGCCCCCAAATTTTTTAGTTGATTCTCAACATAATACAATGTTATAGCTAGATAGGAAGAATACGTTTTAGTATTCTATCCCATTGAAAATGTCGGCAGCTAATAATAATATAATAAATCATTTCAAATAGCTAGGAGTATCAAATGAACCCAAGACAGAGAAATAACGTTTGAGATGAGGAAAATGCCTGATCTAATCATTATTTATGTATCAAAACATCACTATGGACCCCATAAATATGCACAATTTTTGTATGTTAATTAAAATTTTTTTTTAATGTAAAGCAGTAAAATTTTATCTTAACAAAAAAATATGTTACAGGAAAAATCCATAAAATAAATACAAATGAGGTAATGTCATTCAATCAAGAAAACTGACTCAGAGGCTCCTGACAGGAGGGATAAGGTGAGCAGAGCAAGCTCTCTATAGCACACTGTTCTCTATTTCTCATTATCATCTGTCTTCCCACTCTCATCTTAGTCATACATGTAAAAATGTTTCAATGCATTGATCCAAACCTCAATACTGCTAAATCATTCTAAAGAAATGATGCTATACTTCTTTAAGTACTAGGTATAAGACGAAAATGTGCCATGATTTATTTAACCATAAGGTACCTAATCAAATCAAGCGACAAAAACACACATGGGGATGAATAAATATTGTGAACATAAAATTTGTTGTAATAACATTAATACTGAACCCTCATATTCTTCTGTTAGAAATGCATTGATTATCAATGAAGTCAACTTAATCATTCATTTTCTTCTAATTTCTGGTAGCATATTGTTAGCCATTTTTTTCTGAACCTCTCTTTTAATTTCATTAAATTACTTCTTGACTTTTATTCTCGTTTTTCTAAGAGGTGTGTGTCAGGAACAGAAAACCAAACACCACATATTTTCACTCAAAAATGAGAGTTGAACAATGAAAACATATAGGCACAGGAGGGGAACATCATGCACCAGGGCCTGTTGGGGGGTGGGGGGCAAGTGAAGGGATAGTATTAGGAGAAATACCTAATGTAGATGATGAGTTGATGGGTGCAACAAACCACCATGGCACGTATATACCTATGTAACAAACCTGCACATTCTGCACGTGTATCTTAAAGTATAACAAAATAAAATTTAAAAAATAAAATAAATAAAATATTATTTATAAAAAAGGAAAAAAAAAAACAAGAGGGGTGTGTGTGTGTGTGAGAGAGAGAGAGAGGGAGAGAGAGAGAGAGAGACACTGTAGGATCAGGGAAGAAGCAAAGCCATTTCTGAAGCAAACTGTATAGTCCAGAGCTTTGAAGAAACATTTTATGAAGAGATTAAGAAAACACATCAAGATATACCTAATCTATAGACGCTGTAGGAATTCTGAATTCTTGAGAATTCCATAGAGAAACACAGTTGCTGATTGACTAATTTCATAACAGTGTAGTAAATACGTCAACCAGATTAAACTGGTATAAGTAGAAATACAGCTAGCATTTGTATTGAAACTAAAATGAAAACTCTAGTCTTTCTTAGATCAAAATAATACATCATAATGGTATCCAATTATTTTTCTTATTTGTAAGAGCTCTTCACCAAGATATGACATGCATACTATATATTTATAAATACATAAGTAAGAGCTCTTCACCAAGATATTACATGCATACTATGTATTTATAAATACTTATGTATTTATAACACCAAGATATTACATACATACTATATATTTATAAATAACATTATGTGTCATACATAATGTTAATATTCTAAGGTTGAAATTTATATGAAATTAATATAACTCTAGAATTTATTTTGTGTGAAGAAATCTCTTATCAATGGGGAACAAATTATATGAATTATATCAATGTGGAATGAATTTGTGATAAATTACTCATCTGACATTACTCAGCTTCTAATGCACTTTGGGGATATTTACTTTTTGCTTCCTCTATCCAAAGTCAATATTCAAATAACCCTGAAAACTGCAATGTTAAAATTTTAAAATCACTTTGGTTCATAGAACCAAAATTTTGCTGAGCCTAGACCTGAAATATAAAAGATCATATTCATTATAATCATGGGAACAGAATAAATGTAATTTGATCCTCACAATATTCTTATGAGGCAGATATTATTCCTTTTCTACAGAGAAGGAAACTGGCATGTATGGATATTAACTACATCACACAGTTAGTGTATTGTAAACACTCTTGATAATTAGGACTGTCTTATGCTTTTCTGAACCTGCAGGACATAGTTGGAGAGTGACTGACATGTCATAGGTGCCCAGCATATGTCTGTTTAGTTGAAATAAAGCAGTGGTGCTGCAAATTAAATTGAATATTCCCTGACATTAAATTCATTACCTTTCCCTCTATTGTATAACACTCTACTGAATCGAGGACTAAGCTCGCTCCCCCCACCCAAATATAGATGTCTACTACCTTGAAGATTGCTCTTACTTAGCTTTCTTTAAAGTAAACCAAAAAGGTGTGGGTTGGGGGACATCACAAATGCATAATTACTGCATTTTTAAAAAGCATACCACTGACCACAATTGAGGATCCAAGATGTTAGTAAATGGGGTGGGGAAATCTCATAAAATCCATCAATTGAGGATATAAATAGCATAAGCTCTGGATTTGAAAAATGTTGTCTAGGGAAACAAGGATGAACAAAACAGTGGAATAGAACAAAGAAAAAAATCCAAGGAATAAAAAATTGACACATGCAGAAAAATACTCCAGGGCGCACTTGAATCCCAGACTCATATGTCCAGATGGCGACAGATCAGGAGGCCTCTGCAGTTGAGTGGCTTTCTGTGCATTTCAAAATCATTTGCATCCCTTAGAGCTCTCAATATGGTGCCTTATTAATAATGATTGCCCAGTAATGGTGGTCAAATATTGATTAATACCAAGGACCCACTGAAGGCCCCAAGTAAACAATCACATTTCTGAAGAGAGTGAAGATATGGATACTGTTTGAAATAGTCTGAAATTATATTTAGATCTACAAACTTGTAATTAAGTCCCTATTGTGAGCAAAGCAGTGAATTCAATGCCAAAGGAAAAATAGCTTTTACATTCAGAATTACATTTTTAAAATCATGAGGAATATAAGGTAAATACAAACATGTTAAAGAAATTCCAGCATGTCAGTACAATTAAAATTCAATCATCTTAAATAAAATATTAGGATGAGTTGGTATTTTGTAAACTGAGTTAATTTATTAAGTAAATTAGCATACAAGACTATCAAGTCTGAAAATGTAAATAGTTTAATGAATTTAAATAGATGACACACCACTGTTTACAATTAAAGACTGCAAGGAGATATTGGCAAATGGATCTATAACTTTGATATTGGTATCAGAGAGGTCAACAAAGTCTTTTGTAGGATAATCTTTGATGTAATCTGAATCTACAGCTGCATGCCACGGGAGCTGCAAACAGACCCATTCCACGTTTCTGTAGCCCCATTTCTGAGCCTTATACTTTTTTCAAAATACATGCTTGTGTCATTGACAAGGAGACAGTGACTGATACTGCTAATTTTACACCAAATTCTGTTTTCTGATTATTTTACTATAATGGAATTGTAGTTGGGGATTGCTGCCCATCTAAGGACAATATTTTTCAGTACTCCCTGTAGTTATGTGTGGTCATGTGATTTATTTTATTATTATTATTTTTTCTTTTTTGAGACAGATTCCTCGCTCCATCACCCAGGCTGGAGTGCAGTGGCCGCAATCTTGGCTCACTGCAACCTCCACCTCCCGGGTTCAAGCGAGTCTCCTGTCTCAGCCTCCCAAGTAGCTGGGACTACAGGTGTGCACAATCATGATCTACTAATTTTTGTATTTTTAGTAGAGATGGGGTTTCACTGTGTTGGCCAGGCTGGTCTCGAACTCCTGACCTCAAGTGATTCACCCACCTCAGCCTCCCAAAGTGCTGAGACTACAGGCATGAGCCACTGCACCCCAGCCTCATGTGGTTGATTTCTGAGCCAACTTGCATTTGAGTTCTTCAGTGCTCTGTCCGTCTGTCTTCTAGAGTGACTTTGAAAATTCTCGTTGAAGATGGCAGAACTGCCCTTCCCTTGGACTGAATGACTTCATGAATGACAGCCATTCATTAACTGGAATAGCTCATTTGGACCATTACTTTATAAAATAAATTTCTTTGTTTCACTTTATTTTCATCTTACTGTATTATTTAGATGACTAAATTATTTTTAGGTATCTTGCTAAGGGCTTAGTTTAAATTAATTCCACCAGTAACATAGCTCTGAGAATTTAGGCCCAGGTTTACTTAATTTACTATCATTGGGTTGTTTCTTTCATTTATTTATTCAATCAAATTCTATGTGTCCTCATTAAAAATTGAAAACTTCCTGAAATATGTAAATAGTAAAAAAACAGACTAGAGAATCTGCTTTTCAGAATGTAGGATTAGAATTCAAGCATGTCATATACAATATAGAGCCAAACATATATAAAACATATGAGGAAAATTATTACTCCACTCCTTAAAAAAGGGAAAACTTCTGACTACTATAGAAAGAAAATGTTCAAGTGTAATTATTCAGTATCTTCATATGCATGAGATAGCATTAATCATCTCATTATCAATTATATCAAAGCTTGATGTTGATATAAAAGCACAGAATATGAAAATTTACCAATTTCTGAGCAAATGAATAATAGAGCAAGATCTTCCAGTTTTTTATTATTGAAAAACTGAAATAGTTCAGCAACTTAGTCTAAATTTCTTGATGTATCCTCAAATGGATTAGAAATTTTAAATGTCCATAATTTTTTCTTAAATACTAATATCACTAATTAGTATACAAATAATCCAACATTATTATATGTTGTTGGCATAAGCATAATAAAGATAAGTTATATGCAAAATATTATTTATTTTTATTTTATTTTAAAAACTGAAATAAAATTGTATATATTTATCAAGTACAACATGTTGCTGTGAAGTGTATATACATCATGGAATGGTTAAATCTAGCTATTTAACAAATTTTTTACCCACGCAGTTATTTTTGTGATGAAAAAACTTATCTCCTTTTGCATTTTTCAGTAATACCTTATATCATCAACTGTAGTCACTATGCTGTGCAATAGATCTCTTAAACTCATTTCTCCTATCTAACTATAAATATATATCCGTTCACTGACATCTACCCAACCCTTCTTCTCCCTAACCATCACAACCTTGGGAAATACTATTTGACTCTCTTTCTATGAGATTAACATTTTTTTAAGTTTTATTTTATTTTATTTTTAATTGACACAATTATGCATATTTGTGAGGTACAATGTGATGTTTTAATACATGTATACATTGTGTAATGAATGGAACATTTGTGTTCAATAGAACATGAGAATTTATTCCTTCTATCTATCTGTAATTTTAACAAGTGGTCTTCTTTATTGATTGTGTTTTTGTCTGGTTCTAGTATTAGGGTAACGCTGATATTAAAAAAATTAATTTGGAAATAATTTTTTCTCTTCAACTATATGAAAGAGTTTGAGAATAATTGGTATTAATTATTCTTTAAATGTTTGGTAGAATTCAGCAGTGATGCAATCAAGTTCTGAACTTTTCTCTGATGGAGGACTTTATTACAGATTCAATGCCTTACTCCTTACTGATCTATTTAGATTTTCTATTTCTTCATAACTCAATCTTGGTAGCTTATATGTGTTCAAGAATTTATCCATTTCTTTTTGCTTATCCTATTTGTTGGCATGTAATTGTTCATAATAATCACTTACAAACCTTTGTATATTTCTGTGGCATTAACTAGAATATCTCCCTTCTCTTCTCTGATTTTATGTATATGAATCATCTCTTTTTTTTCTTAGTGTAGTTAAAGATTTGTCAACTTAATTGACCTCTTCAAAAAGCCAACTCTTTGCTTCATTAATCTGTTATTTTTTTATCTCTATTTTATTTTTTTCTCTGATCTTACTGCTATCAATATTTACTTTATATATTTAGTTGCTCTGAAGTTGGGTACATATGTATTTACAATTGTTACATTCTTTTGCTGAATTGGACCCTTTAAAATTATATAATGATCTTTGTTTCATTTTACAGTTTTTTTTTTTTTTTTTTTTTTTTTTTTTTTACTTAAAGCCTAATTTATTTAATTAAGTATAGCTACTCCAAATCTCTTTTGGTTGCTATTTGCTTGTAGTATCTTTTTCCATACCTTGACTTTCAGTGTGTGTACCCTCACAGGTGCTGTGAGTCTCCTTTTGGCAGCATGTAGTCAAATCCTGTTTATTTTATACATTCATCCACTCTTTGTTTTTTGATTAAATAATTTAATCCGTTTACATTAAATCTAATTATTGGTAAATAAGGACTTACTATTGCCATTTTGTTAATTGTTTTCTAGTTATTTTAGAGATCTTTTTTCTTTCTTCCTCTCTTACTATGTTTCTTTCTTCCTCATTTATTTTTTTTCTCTGTATACCTCTAGTAATAGTACTTTCTTGCTTTTTACTTTTTGTGTATATATTCTAGAGTTTTGCTTCATAATTACCATGAGGCTTATAGAAACCTTTTATAGCTATAACAGGTTATCTTAAGTTAGTAGCAAGTTAACTTTGATGGAAAATAAATCTTTATAATTTTACTTGAGTCTTCCACTTCGTTTTGAATTTCTGATGTTATACTTTACATATTTTTAAAATGCATGCCTTTTAACAAGTTATTCTGATTATTAAAATGTTTACTATTTTTATCTTTAAATCTTCATACTAAAGATATTAGATATTTACATATCACCATTATAGTATTAGAATATTCTAAATTTGACTGTCTAGTTAATTATAGCAGTAAGTGTTCTGTGCTCTGATGTTTTTGTGAAACTCATTCATTTAATTTTCTCTCAGATTAAATAACTCCCTTTAGCATTTCTTACAGATCTAGTGGTGATGAACTTCTTAAGCTTTTGTTTTTCTGCAAAATTATTTATCTCTCCTTCATTTCAGATAGGTAGCTTTGCAGGATATAGTATTTTTGGTTGCCAGTCATTTTTTTTTACCCCTTCAGCAGTCTGCATATATCATCCCATTCTCTTCTGGCCTGTAATGTTTCTGTAGAGAAGGCCTCTGCTGGACATATTAAAACTCCCTTTTATGTTACTTGCTTCTTTCTCTTGTTGCCTTCAAGACCCTATATTTGTCTTTTATCTTTGAAAGTTTGATTATAATATGTCTTGAGTTAGCTTCATTTTCACTTAATCTACTTGATGTCTTTGTACATTCCTATACCTGGATATTTATATTTCTCTGGGTTTGGATACATCTATTCTTTTTTTTAAAAAAAAAAAGCTTTCTACCCCCCTTTATCTTTCTCCACCCCCTCTTGAATGCCAACCACTTGAAAATTTTTTCTTCTGATGGTGTCCCATTAATTCTGCAAGCTTTCTTCATTTCTTTTCATTATTTTTTTCCTCCTCTCACTCTATGTGTTTAAATAACTTTCCTTTGAGTTTAAAATTCTTTCTTCTACTTTATCAATTCTGCTGATAATACTTATTGCAGTTTTCATTCCAAGTATTGTATCTGCAGTTTTCATTCCCATCATTTTATTTTTCATCTCTAAGATTTCTGTTTTATTTTTAAATAAATAAAAAGCTCTGCTAACTTTCTAGTTCTGATGACATTGTTTTTCTCATTTTGTTTATTGTTTCTTCGTATTTTTTGAATATTGGTGAGCTTCATTAAAAAATTATTATTTGAATTTATTGTCAGGCATTTTGTACATCTTCATCTCTTTAGAATCAGTTACTGATACTTTATTTTGTCCATTTGGTAGTGTCATTTTCCCCTAATTATTCATGATCCTTTTGGTCATGTGTTGATGCCCTACACATTGAAAAAACATTTTTTTCCAGTCTTTGCAGTATGGATTTGTCTGAAAATGCCTTCCAACAGTAAGCTTTTCCAGAGATTCTGGGCAGGTCGTTTGCTGTGGTCCTTAAGCCCATGACTCCTGTAGGCTTTTCAGTGCTAGGTGATGCCCTTCCCTCAGAACCACCATGGTTGGTGCAGTACCATACTGGAATTCCATGGGTGCTGAGGCTTGTGCAGTGCCAGGGTATATCTGCAGCCCATGGCTGCTGAAGCCTGCCAGTTGCTGAGGATTGTGCAGAAGCTATGATGACTGTACTTGGCTGGTGATGATGCAGGCCAAAGATTTTGCAGGGATTATGCATTCCCTCCTGGCACTGAGACAGGCCAGGAGGCTAAATTCATGGACAGCAGCCTGAATTCAGAGGCCTTAGGTGTCTTCCTGGTGCTGGGTTTTACTGTGGTGGGTCCAATACTAAGGACCAAGACAAAATCCTGTGCTCACTTCCCATCTTTCTTCAAGCTCATGATATATTTCTTTGCATTGCACTTCCTGGGGTTGGTGGAGGAATTAAACAGGTAATGTAAAATTCCTACCCTCTTCAGTTCATTTTTTCCTGTTATTATGCAACAACGAGGTACTGTAATCTCCCAGCTGGTTTCCTTACCTCTTCTCAGGTAGTTTTGTGCACATATAGTTGTTCAAATTGATGTTTCCGTTGGGGGAATGGCAATCGCTGGAGGGCCCTATTCTGCCATCTAACTCGACTCAATCCTAAACAGATCATTTCTAGGTTGTATATATTGAAATGTATTATTTGGTATTATGAAACATAGACTAAACCAGGTTATTGGGTCAGCTGATATCATATGAATATCCAAATTCATTAAGATACAAGTCTCAGAGAAAAAAATAAATTTAATTTATATACACAATGAATCAGGTCATATCTAAATTCAGGAGATTCAAAGCGAGTGTATGGTAAATCAGTTTTCACAATAATAAGACTTTTTTTTTTGAGATGAGGTCTTATTATGTTGCCTAGGTTGGCATACAATGGCTATCGACAGGTTCAACGATAGTGCACTGCAACCCTGAACTCCTTGTTTCAAGCAATTCTCCAGCTTCAGTCTTCCAAGTAGCTGGAACTACGGGTTCCCAGCTAAGACTACTTAAACTTTTTGTGTATATATTTGTGTAGGTGTTTACAAATAAATATGAATTTTATTAAATGACATATATTTTATATATAATCTATATACCTGAGTGAAGAAAGCCATGATAAATACATATCAAAGTGGAAAATAAACATACAATTTTGACAAGGCAACATTCAAACAAGAGCAAGCTGTATTTAACTATGTAATGGTTATATTCAAAGATAAAGTCAGAGCCAAATAAAAGGCAATATTTAGTTGCTAGGATGTGAAGTATAGAAGTATAAGGGATGTATTTGGGAGTATTCTTAATGTATGAGAACTCATTCATGCCTGTTTTTTTTTTTTTAGAATGGACTACAAAATGGGACTACCTCACACTAAAATTTGCTTTCTCATGAATAGAGATGTCTAGTATGAGATGCATGGTTGAGGTTAATTTTTGTTTTGCATGTGATGTTCTTCATGAGTATTCACAGCAATCAGCTCTAAGCCAGTATTTCACAGAGTCTGGTTTCCAAAGTAATTTAATTCCTGTCTGTAAATAATAATTTGATAGGAATACTAAAGGATAGTAGATTTGGAATAATTTAATTTCAAATCCTGTACTTCAAAAGTATGCTGGAGCCGATTTGTAGGTACCTAGCACTGAGGTCTTGTTCACTTTCACTCAGGTATGTTTAGTGTTTAGCTGTGGGAGAGAGAAATAGGTGGAGCTGGAGTTGTCTTACAAAGGATTGTGCAGTTTCAGTGCCTATACTGGCAAAAAAGGACCAAGACTAGGTGTCTACACTATGAATACAGAACCAGAGAAAGAACATTCCTTGACACAGTGCACTATCTTTGTTAGCTGCTTAATTTTTTTAATCTAAAAACATGATATGTATTATTATTTAAAAGTTTGTAAATAAGTTTTACACTAGGGGGATCTCTTATATAGTCTATTTTATGAAGCCAAATTTTATCACTGAAAAATTATTTTAAATTATTCCAAAGAGATATTTAATTAAAAAAAAGTTGATAAAAGCATGGGGAAGTGTTTGATGTTATATATACATGAATATGTAACCTATATACAGGAATGAAGAAAGTCATAAGCCAAATACAAGTAGCTGCAGCTCTGAGTGTGGATACTGGAGATTTTGACAAGGGTAGACAGCAGTAGTCAATCTACCAGCTCTAGGAGAGTCAGAGATGAAGATAGACTCACCAAGCCATGGTACTGCCAAGGTAGAAGAGGCTGTTCCTTGGAAAGGGTAGTGTCTAAGAGCTTTCTGAAACCTTAGGCACACAAATATAAGGTACATCTAATCAATCCCAAACATAACTAAAGTATTAGAAGAAAAAATAACACAATACAAGATCCCACTTGAGACCTATCAAAACCTATCTTCACAAGTATTTTTAATTTCAAGTATATAGATATTAATACTTATAATGTAGATAGCACAGCAGTAGTCTACAAATCTGAGTTTGGGAAATATTTTATATTTCAGAGAGAAGAATAAGAATAAGGAGGGGGAAGGGACAGAGAGGGAAAAAATGCAGAGTTGGGAAAGGAAAGGGGAAAGGGAAGGAGGAGAGGGATCAGAGTACTAAATATAGCTTCAGTCAGTCAAATATTCTAACTTTCTAACTTCTCTGTGTTTGGAAACTTCAGTTATTGGGATGGATCAGTCATTAGTGATGTTGTATGGCTTGAAGTTGACTGTATAAAACAGCAAACTCAAATACAAATTGAGACTTCAGTTTTCTTAATATTTCTCACAACTGATACCAGCTATGGTAACATTGTGTTAGAGTACCGCATAGTGGTTTCATTCAATAAGTTTTTTGAACATCTAATGTACTTGTCACTTGAAGCTATAGTAGAGTTCTACATTCAAAAGAAGTGCAAAAATACTGCTTTAGAGCAAGTTAAGCTATATAATTAATATATTGATAAATATATAATGTTTAAAATCTCCTTACATTAACTGACTGATCTAGAGTGTAAAAATATAATTGAAATAGAAATCTATGTGAAGAAACGTTGTGTCAATCTGAACAGGATATGACAGAGAAAGCAGTCAAGAAAAAGAAGTTACGGAAACACACAATGACAGTGACTTCCCAGAACTGTGCTGGGGAGATGGTCTCACAAAAAAAGAGCAAAGGGAAGGTTTAATCTGGAGAGTGTAGATGCATTATGTTTAAGGTAAAAATCTCAGCCTAATTCTTCTAAACAGATCCCACCGTTAGAATTGCTTGATCACTAAGCAATATCCTGGCAATTTACTTTTCATTCCACATCGCATTCAAGAACAAATGTGAGTCAAGTCAATCTTAATGGTGCCTGATTTAATGTTTATTCAGGTATTTTTCACTTAAGATTAATAACTTGGGACTCTGGTTTATATATAGTTCTGTTAGTTTATGCCAGCTGGAGACTAAAATTGACACCCACATTAATAGCAGTGTACCTACCGATGCTTTCGAACTTCTAAAAGTACATGGGAGGTACTTTTCAGGAAAGAGTTATGTGGAACAGCTTGACAGTAAAAAGGTTCTCTGTAACTTTTTTCTAACAATACACACTAGAGTGTGGAAATCAGGATAAGATAATTCTATTGAACTCTGCTCAATATGCCTTTTTTTCCTGAAGTAATAAAAGAACATCTGTAGCAGTCAATCTTGTCTATGGAGCAATTTCACCAAACAGATATTAAGAAAATCCTTTTTCCCCTTCCCTCTTTCTTCCAGAAACATTTATTGAAACCATGTAAATATTCCAGGCAATACAAGAAGAGCTGAAACTGCAGAGACTCATAAGGTTTAGTTCTATGTCTACTTTGACAAATACAGTGGACAGACTTGAAAAGTAAAAATAGTAACACATTGTGAAAATATATATAAGGCTGACAAATCAATTCTTCAGGGGAAAAGATGAAGATTGAGCAAGGTCTAGAGTCAAGCAAGGTCCCAGTTTATCAGTCTAAATGCTCTCAGCCAAAAAAAGACTCATTTTAGTACAAATCTTGTATTTGATTTTTTGGTATCTGTATGTGTTTTTTGTATATTTATGACTTTTGTTATTTGTTGACATCCTGTGAAAATATATCTGTCCATTAAATGTGTAGATGTTCCCCCTATGGCAATAGTAGATAAAATCAAAGGCATAAATAATGAAAAAAAATGAACTAAATTTATAACTCATATGGTCAGCTAGGTTTTCCAGAAATTGAAATTTATACTTATTTATATAAGGCTAAGCATATATAACAAAGCTTTTGAGGTAATCCAGTTCTCATGAAGCCTGATTTCCGAAACTACTATAATGTCAATAAATTTAAGGATGAGATGGTTTATTTCCTTTCTCTTCAGGGAAATATGCTTTATGCTACTGAATAGGGTATGAAGAATATGACAAAGGAAATTCTACTCCTATAAAGTTGTATAAATTCTGGATCTAATGAGACAGTTTTACTCATACATAAAATAATATTTTTAACAGCTTAGAAAGTTGGCTGGAAAGAGTGATACAATTTTAGATTTTAATCTATAATTTCAAAGCATTTTCCTGATGAACTCTAAAGAGAATACAAGAGTGTACCAGCTACCAGAAAGCAAATATGAAAGAAACCCCTTGCTGACAAAGCAACCTTTTATCCTTGGTATTTTATCTATGTCCTAGAGGAGATTTAACAGGCGAAATGTCACTGTGGATCAAATGTCTTCCTTCTAGAGCTCATTTTATTATATCTTAATTTATAACATAAATTAATGTCCTTAAAAGTAATAAAGTTAACAAACATGTAAATCAGATAGTGCAAAACAAACAAACAAAGAAAAACCCGTTAACTCTATGCTGATTTTCACATTCAGGGAGATTATGCAAAAGATCAAAGGGATTTAATGAGAAAAATGTTAAACTTAAAATATACAAGGTATGCATCATCTTACTTTGTACATATTTGCATTTAATTTTCATGGAGAAGGACTGTTTTATATTTCTACTCAGACACTGACTCTGGTTAGAAATATCATCTTTATTAAGTCTCAACCAGCCATCAAACAAACAAGTACATTTTTAAAATAGTATTCCCACCCTACAGGGTTCCAGTAAAGGAAATAATAAAGTAAAATATGAAAAAAAAAATTGTTCTTTGAGAGGAAGAGACCTAATTAAGAGGAGGCCCTAACAACTCCATGGATTAATTGGGAGCCAACTGAGATAATTGGACCTATGGGAGTTTGATTACACCCATCATAAACTGCTTTTTTCTCAAGTATAGGTTAAATGTTTGATGCTTTAATTGGGTGTAACTCTACAATGAAAGTAGGGATCATATAGAAAAATTAATATTTGGGAAAGCGATCTCCTGAAGTTTTCTGGCATTGTTAGTAGCAACATTTTTTTTTTCAGATATGTAATTTTGTAGGTTTTTTGGAGCCACTTTCATAACAGTGTGGTTACAATCCTATCAACCAAAATATACTTATGCTATTAAAAGTTGACCTGTAGACCACATGTAGAGGCTTTGCAATTTGAAATTCAACAAGACCACACCTCTGCAATGGAAGTTAAAATGGGCTGCTGTTTTTAAAGATGATGTCCTTAAATGTTCATTGCAACAAACATTGGCTTTCAATCACATGGTTTTCCAGGAAATAGAACCACAGAATTGTAGGGCCTAAGGAAACCTCATTGATCATTTATCTGGCCAAACCTCCTATTTTTACAGTTGTGGGATCTGACATGAAGACAAAAGGTTGAAAGTTCTAGGTAAAAGCTAGGTTTTTATTAGGGGCTGGGAGATGTAGGGGCTCATCGGGGCAAGACAGGAGGGGGCAATTTCTTTTTGAAAATAAGTGACTGAAAAAGGAGCATCCATCTGCATGCATCTTAAAATCTTGTGCTTCTGCAATACTTTATAAACAAATCTCTATTGAGGGAGGTATGGAAGTGGAAAATTGAGAGTCACCTTATTTGCCCTGGGAAATAGGGTTGATGCATATTTTAATAGTGAAGATATATTCCTTTTGTTAGGATAAAGGCAGAAACAATATTAAATTATTATTATAGATAGAAAAGATACTACTCATATACTCTAAGTAGGCAAATAGATTAGCTTAAAGAATAGGGAGGAGGGTGAGGGATAAAAGACTACACACTGGGTACAGTGTACACCGATCTGGTGATAGGTACGCCAAAATCTCATAAATTACCACTAAAGAACGTATCCACGTAACCCAAAACCACCAGTTCCCCAAAAACTGCTAAAATAAAAAACAGGATCGGTTTACTAGCAGCCTCTAGCATCTGTAGGTTTTAGTAGTATGCCCAAAAGTCTTAGACAAGCCACTGTTATCTCTTAAGAGGACAGATCTCTGAAAATGTACTGGATATTTCCTTTTCTCCACCTGCTTCATGCCTAGTAGGCTAACCATTTTAGACAATTTCAATAGGAGCCTCCTGCCCTCCAACTTTTATGGGGGGTCCAGCTAATGGGTCATCAGCAAGTCATCAGTGGTGGACAGAAATACAAGTGGGAGTAATTAAAGATAAGTCATCGATGTACTGTTCTTGAAGTCAATCTGTCCCTCCAACAAAGGCTATAGCTTCTGCCAGACAGCCTCTTCTACTCATATAGCAACAGCTCTTTTTCCCATTCTGGCAAACTCTTCCTTCTTTGTCTTTTTGAGCTAAAAATCCACATTTTTGACTCTTCAATACTATTTTGAACACTGAAGCCAGAGAAACATTTCAAAAAATATGAATATGGTCACTGATAACTCCTAAATTCTAACCTAAGCTAAAAATTACAGGAGATTCTGGCTGCTTCTCATCACTCCAGGACCACCTGAGTTCACTCCTCCTACACACCTCTCAGGACTCAGCTTACGTGTCACATTTTGGTACATCTACTATGTTCCAGTATGCCTATTGTATTCCACTATGTCTTCATAGCACTCACCTGAAATTTATTTTTATTTACTCATTCTTTTTTAAGAGAAGAGGTCTTGTTAAGTTGCCCAGTCTAGAATGCAGTGGCTATTCACAGATGCAATCATGATGTACTATAGCCTCGAACCCCTGTTCTCAAGTGGTCACCCTAGCTCAGCCCCCTCAGTAGCTGGGACCATAGATGTGCACCATTGCACTTGACTCATTTGAATCTTAATATAGTAATTTGTTTAATTAGCTTTTGATCTATAGGAGAATATGTTTCTTTTCCTCTTTCCTTTCTTCCATTCCTCCCTTCATCCCCTCCTTCATTTCTTCCTTGCTTCTAATCTTAGGTCATTGTCATTTAGTCTTTATTTCCCTTCAGTCTGTTCTTCTTTTTGTAAATAGTTTGCCATGGTTCCTGCCTTTCTGGATTTTACATTTGACAAGAGAGGCAGATATTAAACCATTAAGTACAATAGTAGTAATTCAATTACAATCATGATAAGTGCTAGGAGGACAAGTTTCAAAGTCATATACCATCTTCCTTGAATGAACATCAGAGCCTAAAACAGAAACTGGCAGATAATAAATTGACCTGCAGTGAGGTAAGGAGGCAGTGTAGAGTTTTGATAAAGAACATCAGTTGTGAAGTCAACTCGAATTAGATTCAAGTTTTGGACTCTAACTTTTGCTTCCTATATACATTAGGCAAATTGATTTATCTCCTCAATTCTCAGTTTTCCAATTATAAATGAGACTTACAAATTTTTCCCCATGGAATTATCATCAATATTAAATGAGAAAAAGTTACAGAAATCACTGAAAAGAGGCCCTGATAGACATGTTGTGCTAACATTATGGTAGTATTTTTAGAAAAGCAAAGACATCTCGGACTATGTGATAATTTTTAGAAAAAAGAACAACAAGCTCAAACATAAACCATTTATTTCTTTTCTATTTTTAGCAGACTATCACAATTTAAATTAACCATAATTAAAATTTCACAAAAACATGGAACAATTGAGATCTAAGCACAAGGCATAAGGTAGCCAACATTCTGGCATAAGGAATTTGGAAAAAATATTATATCAGCTTCAGAAATACAGCTTTATGTACAAGAAGCCACCTGGTACATGCAATAAAACAACTTTATTAATACAGTATGTTTCATGCATCAATCTGATCAGATTTGCTCTAGCAATCATCCTGTGTGCCTCAAGACACCTGCAGTAGGAGAAGAAATCATGTTCTATCCATTCTCAAAATTCCCATTTTTTGTGGCATCATTTGATGTTAATTTGCAATCCAAAGTTAACTCACATCTCATTATCATTGCCACAATTTGTTTACATGCAAGTGTTCAATTTCTAGCTCATTTTTTCCTCATTTATAAAATTATCTTTGGATTATTTTTCTGTTTAGTAAATTGTAAGCAAATGAAAGCTGTGTGTTGTTCTTTCATATTATAGAGTCTATTATTGAAAAGTTTGCTTGAAATGTCTCTGAGAAAATTAACTCACACATTATTTGTATTTTTATTTTCTATATTTTATACCACATAAACTCCTACATAATACCCATAACATGGTATGAATCTTGGTTGAAATAATAATATTTCTAAATGTCACTAAGGGGCTCAAAATAAATATAATGTAACATTTTAATAAAATAAAAAATAAAACTAAGAAAATATCAAAGCAAATCTTACAAGTTGAAAATATTTTGATTTTTCATTCTCAAATATTAAACATATAATTTTTTAAGCAAAGCATTACAAAGCATACCAGTGTCATGCGGTTATCAATATTTACATTTGGCATATTAGAGTCATTTTAATTTCTCCATTATCTATATACAGGTCCACACTGTTTGGTGGAAAGTAAAACAGAAAAAAAAAAATGTCTCACAAGTATAGTTTCAGTCATTTAAATTTCATTGATTACAAAGGATACCAGCGACACTGTTAAGCTTGATTAGATGTGAACCTGAATAAATTAAGCTAAATGTATAACTGGTGGAATTTTACTTTTTATAATAGTATGTATCCATTCAACTACATGACTGATCCTAAGTCAGCCAGCAGGTGTGTATTCCATGTGTAACTCTCCATCACATCAAAGACAAAAGAAAAAGAAAATAACATGCTCAGGGCTTTCCAATAGAATTTTCTTCAATGGAAGAAATGTTCAATGGCTGGAAATGTTCCAGATATGTGCTGTCCAATACAGTAGCTTTTAGCCACATGTGGCTATTGAGCATTTGAAAAGTGCCAAATCTCACTAAGAATTGAACTTTAAAATTTAATTTAATTATAATAAACATAAATCTGAACAACATGTGACTAGTGGTTACTGTATTAGAAAGCAGAAGATGGTCTGCATAATTGTCCCTGGACCAATTTCTGTAATTTTTTTTTTTTTTAGATGGAGTTTCACTCTTGTCACCTGGGCTGGAGTGCAATGGCACAATCTTGGCTCACTGCAACCTCTGCCTCCCAGGTTCAAGCGATTCTCCTGCCTCAGCCTCCCGAGTAGCTGGGATTACAGGAACCTGCCACCAGGCCCAGCTAATTTTCGTATTTTTAGTAGAGATGGGGTTTCACCACGTTGGCCAGGCTCGTCTCGAACTCCCGACCTCAGGTTATCCACCTGCCTCAGCCTCTCAAAGTGCTGGGATTACAGGCATGAACCACCGCACCTAGCCATTCTTGTAATTTTTACACTAACATTTGCATTGAGAAACAAGACAATTATGTCAGGAACATATTCATAATAACCTGCTTCAACCTGCAGACTACAACCCTTCCTGAGTCTCTTTAGTTATATTCATAAGGGACTAAAGACCACAGGGCACAGACTTGCTATTAGGAGAGCCAACATCTGACTCACCCAATCTTCACCTGGTGGAATAAAAAGCCAAAGCCACCTTGCAAGCCTCACATGCTTGCAGTGTCCCTATGTGAATCATCTTCTGCTTCTGTGTTGAGAGGAAGAAAGCAGCTCCCAAACAGATGGTTTATCATCATGCAGAAGAAAGAGGGGGGAAATGATGGAGTCACTTCTTTCTCCTACTCATCTACTAGATTTCTTTAAAAAAAAAAAAAAAACTGGAGGGAACTCATCAGCAAATTTTCAAAGTTATTTAACGTATGAGCAAAGCATAGAAAATGAACAGATTGAGGTGGCTGTGCACTGTGTTTATATTTTAGTCCTACTTTTTCTATAAAAGAAACCCATGTATTTATTGTGCTTCATCAAGGTACCCACATTTGGGCATTGGTTAGCCCTAGAGTTTTCATATCGATCCCTCAAGGTGATTTACAATACCCCAAATGACGTATTGTTATTATCACCTAAGCATTAAAGTGGCCTCCATTCAAGTAAAATCAGTACTCAGTGAGCAGTAATTCTGTTGTGTATAATTACAATTATCCCTGTCCTCCTAACTTTCAGCCAGTGTGCACACTTGCTCACCTTCAATCAGACAGCTTTGTTTTATTAATATCTATTCAAGTTTTGGCACTTGGTTCCCTGGAAATTTCATCTATTTTATCAACTAGCTTGTTACTTTTCTTCATTTGATTTAATTTGGATATTATTTTCTAAGTATATGACATTGAAATCTATTATAATTATCAGAATCTATCTGCATGATGATTAAGTTCCCATTTTTTATGCTGATTACTGCTAATGTTTCACAAAAGAAAGTGCATTTCACCTGAGCTGCTTTGATTTAAGGATTATGAGCTAACACAGTGTTTCTTTTAAAAATGACATAACATTTGTTTGCTTTTTAAAAAGTATCACTTTTGAAGAATAGAAAGTGGGATAAAGAGATTTATTAGTGTCTCAGGAAGCATGTGGTAAAATTAAATTACTTCACGCTTTCCATATGCCTAATGTTGCTTTCAGATTTGTGTGGAGTGTACATATAATTTATTGTCCCAAATAAGACCTTTTCAAGAGCAAAACAAGGCTTTGTTAATAATTAAGCTGGACCAGCAAATCAGGACGGAATGACCCTGGATTCAAGCATGCTTGGATACATATCTGACTTTCAAACAACACAGGTTTGAGCTGTGTGGGTCCACTTGTACATGGATTTCCTTCTGCCTCTGCCACCCCTGAGACAGCAAGACCAACCCCTCCTTTTTCTTCTCCTCCTCAGCCTACTCAGTGTGAAGATGATCAGGATGATGAGCTTTGTGATGACCCACTTCCACTTAATGGATAATAAATATACTCTTCCTTATGGTTTTCTTAACACTTACTTTTATCTAGCTTACTTTATGTTGTAGGAATACATATAACGTACACAATATATGTTAATTAAATTTTTAAGTCATTGATAAGGCTTCAGGTCAACAGTAGGCTATAAGTAGTGAAATTTGAGGGGAACCAAAAGTTATACATGACTTCTCAACTGTGTAGTGTTGGCACCCCTAACTCCAACGTTATTCAAGTTTCAACTATGTTGACCCTTTAGATGGAGACTGACAAATGGGAATAGATCCAAGCCTTTCCTGAGCACCCCTATGTTACAAGGGGACCTATTATCAATATAAAGGAACTTACATCCACCATGTTGGAGGCCCCATGCAACTGCTTCTGTTTTTGTCTCAGGTCTTTTGACACGTTGCTGTTGTTCAGGATCTCGCTCTGTTTACCCTATTCTTTAAAATGTCATTACCAAATTCCATTTCAAAAATACTCTCCCCTCTTTAATCTTCTACTGAAATATTCCTCTCTTCCCAACATCATCACCAGTAACACTTACAAAAATAATATTTTTGGCCCCTGGGTTTGCACTGTAGTTTTAGCCTCTCATTGTAGCTCATGAATATTTCTTCAAGTTGTATTAATTATTTGCATATCATTCCTCTATTATGGCAGGAGTGAGGGCTCTTCCAACGTTTGTACTTACCATGTGACCTGTCACAGTGTACCTCAACATCCTGTTCACTAAGTTAAAAAAAAAAATAGTGAAGAAGTAATGGAGAAAGTTTGAAATTACATAAGAATTACATTGAGGTTATATAACTAAACCAATATATTGTTTTCTATGTGCCTGGCACTTTGATAAATGCTCTAAAATATTATTTCATATAAGTCCAGACTACCCATATGTGACATGCCAATGATAAAGCTGAGATAAGGAAAATTCAATGCTATGTCCTTATTCATAGAAGTACTAATTGGGCAAGCTGGAGTCAAACTCAAGCCTATCAGATTTTTATGTTGTTAGTGCAATAATGTGACCAGCAGCCCCATGGTGCTTCATCTAGTCACTTCTGATAACATAAAACATCTTCCCTGGGTGGTTGATCTCTACTTTCTGTTTATCCTTTTATTTACAACATAGGTAAATCAATTTTAGTTTCCTTCACATTTTCTCATGTTCATTCAGGATTTGAGCATTATTCTGACAAATTCAGCTACTCTTTTCTATTTATCTTAGGTTTATTTCCAGTTTATTCTATCAATATTTCATGTTTTTAAATATTAGTCTCTCAGAGTTCCCTATGCAATCTCCTAGATTTTGGTAACTATTTTGGTATCTTTTTTCTCAGCGAGATTGTTCATATTTCTGCAGTTCAATGACTTGTTTTTTGTTTTTTGTTTTTTTTTTAACATTTCCATTCTCCTTGAGCAGTATTTCATTTCTGAAAAATCACCCAATCAAAGAAAATGAAATCACCATCTCATAAAAATGTTTGCATTCCCATGTTTATTACAGTATTGTTCGCAATAGCCAAGATATAGAAACAACCTAAGTGTCCACTGAGAGATGAATGCATAAACGAATCTGTGGTACATGCATACAATGGGATATTATTCGGACCTAATAAAGAATGAAATCTTGTCATCTGCCACATTGGATAAGCCTGGAGGACATTATGCTAAGTGAAGTAAGCCAGACAGACAAAAAATATATATTGCATGATCTCACTTATATGTGGAATATTTAAAAATATGTCCAATATGGCTGGCGCGGTGGCTCACACCTGTAATACCAGCACTTTGGGAGGTGGAGGCAGGCAGATCACAAGGTCAAGAGATTGAGACCATCCTAGTCAACATGTGAAACCCCGTCTCTACTAAAAATACAGAAATTAGCTGGGCGTGGTGGCGTGCTCCTGTAGTCTCAGCTACTTGGGAGGCTGAGGCAGGAGAATCACTTGAACTTGGGAGGTGGTGGTTGCCGTGAGCCAAGATCGTGCCACTGTACTCCAGCCTGGCAACACAGCGAGACTCCATCTCTCTCTCTCTCTCTCTCTCTCTTTATATATATATATATATATATATATATATATATATATATATATCCAGTATATAGAGCTAGAGAACAAAACAGTGGTTACCAAGTGTGAGTAAAGATGGAGAAATAGGGAGCTATAGGTCAAAGGATATAAAGTAGAGGTATGTAGAACAATCAATCCAGAGATCTAATGTATAACCTGATGACTATAGGTAATAAAATTGTACTGTGTATGAGATTCATTGTAAACAATTATGTTTTAGCTGCTCTAGGCACACAAGAAAGGGGTACCTATGTGAGACGATGCATATGTATGATTCCTTCATTATAGTAACCACTTCACTATCTTTATGCATCCCGTACATTAAGCTATATACCTTAACTATAGACAATCAAATTTATTACAGAGTAAAAGGAAAGTTTGCTTATGGAAGCAAATCTATTTTTTTGCCTAATTTTATTTTTTAAATCATATTTCCAAAGACATGGTTTTATATTTCATTAGGAGCAGCATCTGCTTCTTGCTTTGGAAAGCATGTCATATGAGGCTGTGCAGAGCATTAAAGAACACAAGCAACCCAGGTGCAAATCCTGACTGCATGACTCTGCTGTTGCCATTCTTTAAGCAACCAGATGCTACCTGTCTTAGAAACAGGTCCATTCTCTCTGATTAGAGTGCCATTCTTTCAGATTCCCATGTGGCCAGATTGCTCTTTCCTTGGGATATTCACTCAACAGCTATTTTTTTCAGTGACTTTCAAGACCATCTATTTAAAAATGACCCCTTCCCACTTTACTCCCTAGTCAATATTCTTACTTTACAATTCTCCATGATACTTATGAGTTTCAGTGCAATATATATATCTTATACATTTATTTCTTAGGTTTCCTCGACAATAGAATATAAGTCCTAGGAAAGCAAATTGTTTTTATTTAGCTCAGTGCTTTATCTCCAGTGCCTAGGACAGTACCTAGTACATGGTAGATATTCAATAAATATTTTTTTGACTGAGCAAATTTTGAAAATTGTGTTTTTATTAACCTGCAGTTTAGAAGACCAGTAACAAAGCCTTAACTGAAGTAATTGCATGAAGCTGTAATTGTGGAGTTTGAAATCAGACTAAAGACTGTGGGATGGGGGTGGGGATTGAATTAAAATTAACTAACAAATACTCAAACAGAAAATGACTTTCAGTGTATTAGCTGAATGAGTGTAAGTCATTCTACATTCCGCCTTTAATGGCAACAACTGTACTAGGATTCACCTCTTGCAGGGCAAAGTCAAAACATGGATTTAATCCAATTTTTAATCAGCTGTACAGATGGGTTTATTTCACAAATACGCTATGCTGCACAGATGGAAGTTCCTGAATGCCTGACAAGGTGTTAAAATAGTTACTGATATTACAAAGGAATTAAAAATCAGCATACGAAATTATAATTAGTAGAGATTTGGTCTCTGAAGAGTTTATTAACTTAGCACTTATATTTTGTCCTTGGCACCAAAATAATACATTTTTGTGAAGAAAATTTACAAGTACACATTAGGCTTATATGACCTTACATTTTTACATGAATTATTTTTTTGGCATGTAAGGACCTTGTGACTTCTATAAAATAATAAACTAGAAAAATATATAAATTCATGTATTTTAAAAGGTATTTTTGAGATTTGGATGCTTTAAGTGTCATCCTATCTAAAATATAATGATAAAAGCAATACTTCAATCATGAAACTGGCACATAAGTAATGAACTTACTTTAGTTACATAGTAATTCATTTCAATAACATCTATCACATAATAATCAGGAAGAAATGGCTGCATCTCGGGCTCAAACAATCAAAAGCCTCTAGGCACTCTGAAAATCTGTCCCAAACACCTGTGGTTCCTTATTAAGAGCTTATTTTCTTCGTGAAAAAGAACAACTATTAAAGAGATAAGATGCTTTAATTATTTTGTCCAAGTAAATCTCAATATATCAAACTTCTTAGGTTCAGAATTTGGTATTTCAATTCTCTCCAATTTTTCTAACATGAACCTATTACAACTTGCCTGGTGAGTCCTTCCCTCTTTCCTTCCAGCCCCACTCTATCTATCTCCTCTGCCAATTGCGGATATTGTTAAGAATTTACAAGGATTTTATTCATGAAATGAAAAAATCCTTAATTCCTACAAACTTGGAATTGGAAGAGTTTTAATGGCACAAGCATACCTAATGTATTTTTAAATTTACATTAAATAGTTTATTAAACATAACTTTTTCCTAGTTTAACAAAAGAACTAAGAAAGCAAGAGAGAATGCAGGAGAGATGGCTGTCAGCTGGCAGATTGATTTTTTTTCAGTGGGGTATCAATCACGGTAATCTCTAGAACTAGGTGGCCAATGTGGTAGTCACAACACGTGATTAACGAACACTTGAAATGTGACTAGTCGGCCGGGCGCGGTGGCTCAAGCCTGTAATCCCAGCACTTTGGGAGGCCGAGACGGGTGGATCACGAGGTCAGGAGATCGAGACCATCCTGGCTAATACGGTGAAACCCCGTCTCTACTAAAAAATACAAAAAACTAGCCGGGCGAGGTGGTGGGCGCCTGTAGTCCCAGCTACTCGGGAGGCTGAGGCAGGAGAATGGCGGGAACCCGGGAGGCGGAGGTTGCAGTGAGCTGAGATCCGGCCACTGCACTCCAGCCGGGGTGACAGAGCGAGACTTCGTCTCAAAAAAAAAAAAAAAAAAAAAAAAAAAAAAGAAATGTGACTAGTCTAAACTGAGATATGTGCTCTAAATGTAAAATACACATTATATTTCAAAAGAAAAAATTCAACAATGTCATTGATATTTTCGTAGCAACTTCCTGCAGAAGTGATGTAGGCATATAGGATTAAATTAAAATATTATTAAAATCAATTAATTAATTACACTTCATTTTCCCCATTCCTTTTACTTTTATGAACATAGCTACTAAAAAAATTAAAATTACAAGTGTGACTCACATTTGTGGCTCAAATTATAATTCTATTTTACACCACTGGTCTAGAGTTCATTCAGAGAGACTATCTCAAGTACGGGAGTGTGTCCTGTAAGAGGCAATTATACATAACTTCAGATAAATAAGCTTGCTTTTCTGTCATATGGTAATGGATATTATTAATATTTCTAAATTAATGACCCACTATTCAGCTGTGGCTCATTTAACATAAATTAATCTAAACAATTTCACATTTATGTGTTTTATTTTTGTTTTTCCCATTGCAAGAAAACAAACTTTTTGTAAAACAGCAAGGCAGGTCTACAACTAGAATCACAGCAGCTCCATAGGCCGTTTAGCTCATTTAAGGTCTTACTTGCTCACAGATTTCTACTTCTCTCTGCATGCTACTTCGTCTTTTTTATCTAGTACCTATCTTCTTGACTCCTCACTGTTTTAGTTCTTGTTTCTGTCAGCTTTGGCCATTACATCGCCAGAGTGCTGTTCTCCAGACTCTGCATGTGAATTTCTTTTCTTTATTGCTTTTGTTCCCAGTGTTTTCAGCCAATTCTTTATTTCATAATTTGCATTCCATAGAGAGGAAACCTGATGGTCCTTGCTCATCTTGTCCTATCCTTCCATAGCTGAAAGGTGACTGGCTAGGCTTTGTATGCTGGAGCCAAGAGAGACTAAGTCACCTTAACAGACACCTCAATCATACTGTAACCTAAAGTATAAGCAGAATAGTACTTCTTAAAGGAAGGCAGGTATATTGTGAACAATGTCATGAACAATAGAAGAAATTAAATCAACCTAATTGAAACCAATGTATAGTGTCTCCTACCAAAATCAGAAACTGATATTTATAAAAAGTATGTACAGATTTTAATGGTTATTATTTTAGGGTAATTCAAATTCATTTACAAAACAAACAAAAAACAAACACACAAAAACACTCCATATATATTACAAAATAAACAAACAAAAGGAATGAGACGATCTTGCTGTTATACTTAGCAATGCATAATGTTTGTATTTGACATTATCTATTCTTTTCTCTAAACATTATGCATCCTCTATTTCTTATATATTTAAGGATTTCCTTTAGGTACAACACAGCAGTATTAAAATACCTTTAATATTATCAAACCGTATATAAAGTCACATATTTATTTCTTTTAAATTCATTTTAATGATTGCCACATCCTTGAACATGATTTAATTTTACCTAAGGGCTGAAATATAACAGAATAAATCTCAAAATTCAAAATGGTAAAATGGGGTTAAATAATTGAGAAAACCTTCATAAACAAGTTAGATTATACATAAACTTGATTAAGGAAAGAATAGCCATATAAAAATTATGTACCGTAGAAGTTTATCATACATACAGTTTATCACACATATGTTGAAGATGCTGTTTACCTACCTCCAGAGCCGCTCTTGTCTTCCCCCTTAGTAATAGTACTATAATGTTGAGCAAGGTACATTGCCACCAGATGTAAAAGACTACACCTACCAATATCCCTTACATTTAGGTATTACCAGATGCCTAAATTTGGGTCGATAAGCTATTAGCAGAAATATTTTATGAGACATCTGAAATTTTTCTTTAGAAAAGGTTAGTTTTACCTGTTTTTTTTCCTTTGTGTTTTACCTACTTGGACTGAAGAAATGCAGTCTAGAGTTATAAAAATCCTCCTAGGACCTGCGGTGAATTTGAGAATGAAAGCCATGTTCCAAGACATAGTCTCAGTACTCTGGCACACCGGGAAGCAATCCAGAAACCCTGGACCATACGTCTTCAGACTTAATTTACATTCAGGTAAATAACCCTCTATATATCTTAAGTGAGTCTTATTTTGAGTTTTTCTATTACATGCAGCTGAATCTGTTGACAGAGTGTTACAAATGTTAAAACCATGTTCTTATTTTAATTCATGCAATTTCCTCAAAGACTTATAAATGTAAAATCCTTCCATAAGTGTCTCCATAGATGTGTATTAAAACAATCAAACTAGCAACATTTTATATTTGGTTGGGCATACACCTTATCAATACAAAACAATTTAGATTGTAAATATTATTTTTATATAAATAGCCCAGTTAACATATAGTCCTGAGGTAAATAAATTACATTGCTCTTTCCAAGAGAGAAATCATATATAATTGCCCTGATCATACTTTATAAACTATCAAAAAACTCTAAATAATAAACTTCTGTATTTTTTTAACTTTAAAGGGTTCTTCTGCATACAATCTTTCCCTTTTATTTTGGAAATTTCTCATTAGTAGTTCACTATTATTAAAAGTTATAAACTTAACACATGTAAAAATTCTAATATTGTATTTCTTTCTTTAAAAATCAGATGATGCTAATCACAGTTTTTACACCTACTTTATTCAGTTAACAGGATAGCAACTTCATTAGCCATGGCATTATTCTCCAGAAGTAAATAACTTTTCATCTAGAGTTAAACCATGTTTTATATATCCATTGGATGTTATAGGTTTGTCTAATGTTTCACTAAAATAAGCCATAATAAAAAGTAAATAAACCCTTGTCTGTATCATCTACTATACCTCTAGAAAACTGATGAGTGAAATTTTGAGTTAGAAGACTTGAGTGTTTTTAGTATGAATACTTTCAAGTTGATCTGTTGGAAGAGTGTATTATTTTACAGTCCTCTTCACTGTACCTTTACTCAAACAGGTCACTTAACAATTTCTTTTTATTTTACTGATGATAATTTTGTTTTAATTTACGTTTAGTGGATTAATAGATTTCTCTTTACTTTTTGACGTAAGAGAAGTAGAGATATCCTAGAAGCATTTACCACAGAGAATGTATATTGATCAAAACAAGAAAAGTGTCATGGTTTTCAATCCACTTCAGGTAATTTCATTCTATGAATAAGTCATAGGATATCAGCAACATTAAGGTGACATTTCTGCATATCTATCTTTTGGCTGTACCTCCTTTGATTTGTTAATCCAGCAGAAAGTTGTTGACAAAAAAGGTGAGTATTAATTCACTCTTCCACCACGTTCCCCAATTGAGGAGCGTCACTGAGTAGGGCATGTAGGGATCACCCTACATCTTGATTTTTAAGCACTGATTATTGTGAAGATTTTGTGGGTTTTTCCAAAAAAAAAAAGAATTTACTGCTTGAGACTCTTATTTATCCTACTAGGAAGAGATAGCAGTGATCCATTTTGGAGTTTTAAAAATAATATTGATAGAAGTATAATATTGCTATAAAACAACTGAGTAACAATTTTGCCCATAGAGCACTGCCCAGCAATTAAATGATTACTTTATGTTCCATTATCTCATTTAATTTATTAGTTCCTTATGGAGCAAAATTTGAATATTCATATTCATACTGTTCTGATAACCTAATCAACGTTCCCCTGGTTACATGGCTAATTAGCACCGATAGCAAATAGGTTGAATGGGCAATATCCATTCCTCTCACTTTCCTAATAGAACCCTGGTAACCCTGGTATTATTTGAGCTGTTTACCTATGTTACATACAGCAACATACATCAAGGAAAGCTGGGCACAGTTCCCTTGAGAAACCAATTTCTCATGAGAATCAGCCATGTGGCATTGCCCTGATGATCACCTCCAGTCAAGAATTAGGTCCATTATGCAAGCTGACCCAATAGAATCCAAGGAGAAGGCTTATGCTAGGAGGGAAAGCTTGCTTTTATAGACTCCTATGCATCAAGAAAACTGTCCCAATTGTCACTTGCATTCATCTTGAATGAAACTGATGCTGGATGGCAAAATATAGAAGAAGAAAGTTCTATTTTCTCAGTGATATTATTGAGCTATTGATCTGATTGCATCAAGATATTTAAGCGAAGTACACATTTTCTTATTTTTTTAAAAAGGCAGTTTAATTCAAATTTTCTATTACTTGTAGCCAAAATCATCCAATTTGTACCCCTGGCCTATCTTTCAACTGCACTACCCTGCAAGAAGGCAGGACTAGCTTTCTTTGGAAAATATCTCATTTGGGTAACTGTATAGTTTAAAGGTAGCAAATACCTTGGAAGCCCTGACAATTAAGACAGACATTATACAAACAGTAAAGTCGTTTGTATTTGAGAAAATTTAACCTTGATTAAACTTCAAAGAAAAGAAAGGAGATAAAAAATGCTCATCATGCATATTAAGGAGAAGAAAAAATAAAGCACAACTGATTATGAATCACAAGAGATGTCGAAGCATTGCACTAAAAAGTACAAAGAAGATAATACACATGATAGTGACAGATTCACAAAAACAAATCAAAATAATATGTATCCAACATCTTAACTAAGCTTCCCTAAATGACAAAAATTTAGTCAAAAAGCAATCCTGACCTTGAATAATTTAGGTGGGAAGTAGAATAAATTATGGATTCCTAGTCTGCGCTTATTTTTGTGTGCAGTTAATCACAAGACCCTCAACTCCATGCAGTACAACTTGGTGTGACTCTTGTCTCTTTAGACATTACCTCTGATGCACAAATTTAAGACAGTACACGGTAAAGAACACAGCACTTTTTATATGTGAGCCTGTATTGTTAATATTTTTCCATAGTGAATACTTTTCAAGAAAGTATATGTTAAGACAACACTGAATCTGGGCCAGGCACGGTGGCTCATGCCTGTAATCGCAGCACTTTGGGAGGCTGAGGCAGGTGGATCACCTGAGGTCAGCAGTTCGAGACCAGCCTGGCCAAGATAGCGAAAGCCCATATCTACTAAAAATACAAAAATTAGCCGGGCATGGTAGCGTGTACCTTTAATCCTAGCTACTAGGAAGGCTGAGGCAAGAGAATCGCTTGAACCCAGAAGACGGAGGTTGCAGTGAGCTGAGATCACACCACTACACTCTAGGATGGGTGACAGAGCAATACTCCATCTCAAAAAAAAAAGAAAAAGAAAAAGAAAACAAATAAAAAGACAACACTGAATCTGTATTTGCTACTTTAATTTAGTAATTATTGAATGATACTTTTGAATCATAACCCAGCACTTTCCAAACGTAGCTGACCTTCTGAATAACCTAGAGAGAATTTTTCTTCCCCTCCATTCAACCAGTTGGCGACCCAGTGCCATAACTACTTATTTTTATGTGGAATATAGGCCTTCTATTTTACCTATGACACAGTAATAAAGTTTTTAATATGAAAGTATATCAAGGAAATTAATCCACTTATTAAAAGAGGAGAGTTCTCTAAAGATAAAGGTATAGAAGTTGATATTATATAACCTTTTTGTACCCTCACTTGGGCTCATGTTTGAAACAGGGAACAGTGTGGGCACAGGATACCTAGAGTTTGTGCACATTTCTGTTGTACTGTACTGATATTTAGCAAGTGTCTTAGTCCGTTTTGTGTTGCTAGAACAAATACCTTGGGATAGATAATTATAAACACCATAATTTATTTCTTCACAGTCTTGAAGTCCAAGATCAAGGCACCAGCATCTGATGAGGGCCTTCTTGTTACATCCTCACATGGTGGTAGGACAAGAGAGAGCCAAGGTCTTCCATAATCCCTTTTTATAATGGCATTAACCCATTTATGGCATCAGAGCCCTCATCAACTAAATCCCTCTCAAAAGGCCTCGCCTCCCAACTCTGTTACATTGCAGATTAAGTTTTCAACACATGAATTTTGAAGCGGATACATTCCAACCACAGCATTAACCTTGGGTAAGTTATATGATTCACTTGACTTTCTCCTGCCTCATGTATAATATAGAATAATAATATACATGTAATAATAATTGATGGTTAAGTTGAATAGTATTTGTAAAGGCATTTATCGTGATGTCTAGTATGTTCAGTATCTTCCTATTGTTCTAATATTAGGTTTTGGAATTGGCATGCTAGCTCACTGACTTCCACTCCGAATTTCAGGTTGAAACTTCAGTCTATCATCTCCCAGGGTACAAAGCTAAACAGTATTACAGTATTCTTTTTTTTTTTTCTGGGCTCCAAGTCAATATCTTAAAGGCTCAAGGGAAAAGTCAAAACAAAATAAAACAAAAACCATCCAAACAAACTTAACTCATCCTACTACTATCCTCACAGCAGTATTGTAAAAATCAATGGTCCATCCCTGTTGTTTTTTCTATTTATTCTTTCCTCTTTCCCAGCAACACAGGACTCTGGCACAATTTCCTACAGGTAAGACTTCCAGTCTGACTAGCACATGTAGAATTGTCCTGATTTTCTAAAAATCCACTTGATTTAAGAAAATCTAGCACATGTAGAATTGTCCTGGTTCTCTAAAAATCCACTGGATTTTAAAAATCTCTCTGCTCTTCTTTTTCTCCTGGAGCTCAACCAGAAATCTCAGCAATCCTAAACCCTCACGCAACAGTTACAGCAACAAACATCTCCCACTTGCAAGTCGTTTCTCTGTGTCAATGTCGAACCAAGATGTTTATAGATACTGTCTTCTTTAATCTTCACAAAATCTCTATGGATTATATGGGTAATTCAGCCCCTCAGTAACTGGCTCAAATTCAGCAGGGTGAAATCTGACAAAATTGAGATGTGAATCAGTGTTTGACTTCGTAGCCTAGGCTCTTAACCAGCACCCTTTCACTTCAAGGCAGTCTCCTCCATGGCTAACAGTTTCTATTAACCAGGCCACTAACATTGCAAGAACTTCTATTTCAATCAGTTTCTGCTGTTTTAGTGCATATTGAGACCACTCTTTCCTTGGCTACTGGGCAAACTTAAAAGTTTACCTCCAGCTTATCAAAAGAATCTGTATACAATACGGCACAAATCTATCCAAGGTGGGTTTATTTTCTTATTTTTATCGCAGCTAAGCAGTTTTTTGCTCAGAATCTAGCTTTTACTTAAGAGCAATCAAAACTACTTTAAATCTCCAAAATAGATTATATATATATTTTCTGACCCTGAATATATTCTCCATTAGTAAAGCAAAATTTAAGATTACAACTTCCTCTCAGCACTATGTATCACTGCTTTATGCTCTATTGGTCTTACTAACATTTATCAATTTCTGTAGACCATATAATTAACTTATTTCTTTTGTACAATATCTGGCATCACAAAAGATAAGCTCCATAAGAATAGAATTTTTGTCAGTGTTGTTTGCTGATATATTCTTGCATCTAGAACTCTTTCTGGCATATACTTGGTGTCTAACAAATAAGTGAACAGTGTACAAACTGTGCTATTCTTCAGCAAAAAAAAATCTGTCTATTTGAGTAAGGCTAAAGGCTAGTTATCAATATTGTTGTCAACCAAGATTATTTCTAGGGCATCTATCTTCTAATGCAATATCTGGGTTGCAGGGTAGTTACGAGGTAATGCTAAACTTTTTTAAGGTGGCTTTACCAATTTTTGTTTCCACAATTAATAAGAATTTTACTGAAGCCACATGCAGACCACTTAACAATGTCAGACATATATATACTTTTTTTTTTTTTTTTTTTTGGTCAATCGAGTAAATGTAAAATGGTATTTCACTGTGGTATTACTTGACATTTCTGTAATAAATAATAAGGTGGGACAGTATTTTATATAGTTATAAACCTTTATGCTTTCTCCTTTGTAAACATTTTTTGGCAATTTTTTCCCCAAAATATTTTATTTTCTTCTTATTGATTCCTAACAATTCATAATATGCTTTGGGTAGTAATCATTCATGAGTTAAATAAGTTGCAAATATCTTCTAGTTTGACTTTTTACTCATTTTTCAATCACCTCTCGAAAAGAGAGGTTCTAATTTTTTGTAGTTGAATGTATTAACCTTTTCTGCATAATTTATAATTGTGTCTGCTTTATAAAATTTCCTGTCTATGAAGATATATTTCTATACTGTCTTCTTAAAGTCTATTTGTTTTGCATTATATATTTGGTTCTTTAATTCATCTATAATCAATTTTGTGTACGGTGTGAGGCAGGGCCCTATTTAATGTTTTTAGTAAAATGAATAATCACCTTTTTCATCAATAGAGTAAATTTTATACTTTTACCCATGATATAAATTGCCACTTCTCATATATCAAGTATCCCTATTTATTTTTCAAGTGCCCAATCTCACATATAATTCCAAATAATGTTCCTACCTATGGTTGGAAATCCTTAGCCATATTATTAATCTATGAAACTTTATACAGGATTAAAAAGGAAATCTCATGTCATGTAGAAGACTAATCACCTATACTGTTTTTAAAATTGTATTTTATCTTAGCCAGCCAATGTTGGCTCTCTGTGGGAGTTACAGTTCAATAAATAATCAATCAAACATAATGTAGAAAAGTTAATACTCAAAGGCAAGACAATTTCTAAACAGGCGATTTACCATTACTACACAAATTCTCTAGCTCTAAGCCTTTAGTGAAGCAGAAGCTATTGTGTGAGGTTAGCTATCATCCTACACCACGCACTGAATTTATTGCTAGAGGAGGTGGAGTAACTTCATTTTCTATTGTAGCTCTGTTCATCTGCAATAATGCAAGAGTGATCCTTTGCACATAAACACATGGAGAAATTAATACATTATAAATAAGTACAGCAAAATCAAGGTAGGTGAGTCATAAAACACAGGATACAATGTTTGACAATTATTAGATATTTGAACTTATAATGAAATTTTCAATATATTATAACTCGAGCAGTGTTTTTTTTTTTCTTTTTTTTTTTAAATTGAATACATGTTTAAAAAGGGAATTCATTACTATGCTATGCTGGTAAACATTTCAGTAAAATAATTTTAGTCCCTTGACAATGTATGAATGACAAACTGCAGGACTATAAAGATTCTGTGATTATATACACACATATATTAAGTTGGTGCAAAAGTAATTGTGGTTTTTGCCATTACTTTCAAATATAAAAAGTGATTGTGGTTTTTGCCAATGAAAGTAATGGTGTAATTTGTAAATACTTATATATTTACATGCATGTAAATAATGTATAATAATGATATTACATACATGTAAATAATGTAGTGATGGTATAATTTGTACATGCTTATGTATGTATTATGTAAATGGTATAATTTGTAAATGGTATCATTTGCCATTACTTTCAGTGGCAAAAATCGCAATTACTTTTGGATTAATCTAATAACATTTGTTGTGATTGTTTTCTAAACATATATAAACCACACTCTGTAACTCTTTTTTCTATCATATGGACTTTTCTACAATATAAATAATATAGTGTAACAGATACACACTCTGCATACCACCCATAAATACACTGCATTACGCACACAAAAAATATTTGTTTTACTGACCCAAAGTCAATAGATAGTTATTCCAAGACTCTTAAACACTTGGGTTATGAATTTTATGATAAAAATCAATATTATCCTATTTTGAAAGCTTACTTTGCTCTATCAAAGTGCTCTGTAAATTTCAATTCAAGAAACTCCAAGGGTATATTAAGGTATATTTGTGTGGTTTTATATAAGTCAGTAATTACATGTAAGTCAGTAATTGACAATATTTTTGTTGTTGGTCAATCTATCACCTTCAGGATTTACTTCAGAATCACCTGAAGAATTCCACAATAGTAGAAAACTATCCGTATTAACATATACAACTGGATAAATTATTCCAAGGACATGCCATTTAAAATGTTGTGATGTAGTCCCAGATACTCAGGAGGCTGAGGCAGGAGAATGGCGTGAATCTGGGAGGCAGAGCTTGCAGTGAGCCGAGATCGCACCACTGCATTCCAGCCTGGTTGACAGAGCAAGACTCCGTATCAAAAAAAAAAAAAAAAAAAAAAAAAAAAAAAGTTGTGCATATATATTTTATTAAACATAGAACATATGTATACATTGTACTCCTACAGAGTTAGGAGAACACAGACCATATATATGCAGCTTGTTATAAAACCCAAACCTGGGTCAGGCATGGTGGCTCACACCTATAATCCCAGCACTTTGGGAGACTGAGGTGGGCAGATCACTTGAGGTCAGGAGTTCGAGACCACCCTGACCAACATGGTGAAACCCCGTCTCTACTAAAAATACAAAATTAGCTGGGTGTGGTGGCGCATGCCTGTAATCCCAGCCACTCGTGAGGCTGATGCAGGAGAATCACCTGGACCCAGGTGGTGGAGGTTGCAGTGAGCCGAGATGGTGCCATTGCACTCCAGCCTGGGTGACAAGAGTTAAACTCCATCTCAAAACAACAACAACAAAAACAAACAAACAAACAAAACCCAACCAAACCTGTGGTAATTTGCTATATTACTACAGGTTACCTTTGAAAAAATCTGATCATTTAATTGACCATACATGTGAATGCCTAATAAATATACATACACACACACACACATATATATATATATATGTAGGTGTTGCACTTAAGGGTAGTGTGCCAAAACAGATTCGATACTAAATTCAAGTAACCTGAGTAGTTACTATAGTGCATTGGTAGTGAATAGGTTAGATATAATCACAAAAATAATTTAGAAATAGCTTATTTTCAGCAATGAATCAAGGACTGAAGAATATTTTCACCTTAGTTGATTGGATTACATCATGGTAAGATTCCTTGTGAACCAGAACAAACAGAAATTAAAACTTACATTTGCTGCCAATTTTAAAATTTCATAATACTGCACATGTAATATATGCATATATATATAAAGATATATATAAATATATAATGCATTGTCATATGATGGTCATTAGATGTAAAACCTGAGCCTACAGTTAGTCTTCAAACATCGACCACTCACTAAGCACTCATCTGGAGAGAACTTGGACTCTTCGTGTTAATTAACTTTGATTGTTTGCATGCCCAAGGCTAGTGTATTTATTCAACAAATACCTTTTGCTATGTATAGATAGAAAGATGTTTTCTGGTAAGAAGATGGAGTCTAGAATAAAAGAGATAGAAAATAACTTAGTACTACTTTAGGATGAGTCAGTGATTTTATAGGTAAAGTGAAACAAGACCCAAGGTATAAATTAATCCTAAATAACATTATATTGGCTTTAGTGGTACCACTCACTTACATTACCACTTCACTGATATGTATCTAAACAACTTTCACATTGTCTTTCAACATTTATAATGTATTTATTTGTAACTAGTGCCAGAACAGTTAATTGAAGTATTATAATATGGTTTATTGGTCCATCACCTTTTCTGCTCTTTCTAGAAAAAAACAAATATGACGATATTGTTTAAAATCAAAAGGAAAGAAAAAAGGCTATAAAGAGTTGACTAGTAGAACCTAATTTCTTTTCGAAAGAACTGTGCTGAAAACTTTAACAGCTGTTGTGCTTGATTATTGGAGCTTTATTTTCATCGGCTTCTAAAATAATGCTGTTACATTCAAGCAAGTAGATTAAATGTTATTAGCTTTAATACCTTTTAAAACAAGTAATCTGTTGAAATGATAATGGAATTCAAAGTAAGTACATTTGTTAAATTTGTTTTACACTATTGTGTTTTCCCTGTTGGCCACATGAATCTCTAAACCCAACATTGCTAATTACAATGATCATACACAGTACATGTATATGTGATTAACTTCACACTACACTTAAAGCAGACATAAAGGTAACTGAAGAACTCCACTGTCATGTATAATTCTGTGAAAAAATAATTCTATTTGCTATTTTATTTGTCTTAGAAATAAGAAAGAGATTTTTTTTCACATAAATTTATGAGCCCATTAAAATAAAAAACATAGACTGTAATGTTAATTTACTATGAGATGATAGGCATCTGGTCTAATTAGGAAGAAGAAGGAAGGAAGGGAGAAAGGCAAGAAAGAGAAAAGGAAGGAAAGAAGAAAAGAGAGGGAGGGATAGAGCAAGGGAAGAAACATGGATGGGAAAGATCCTAGAGTAATCTTTCCAACTAATACACACCAATTTAGATTTTCAGTTACTTAGGTTTGAAGAATTAGCTCCACCGTCATACATGGTTAGAGGCAAACTTTCAATACTTCTTTTTGTGTCAAGACACCTGTCTTTTTACTTCAGTGCCAGAAGGGTTTAGCATCTTGTCACCGAAGCAACACAGCCTGCACATTTATAGGTGTCACTCTCTCTACCATCTGTTCCTTAGGATAACAGCTACCATTATCACCCAACCTCCACCTAAGGCTTTAACAATCTTTGTGGATTAAAGTTCAGATCTACAAGGAAGAATGGCTGGCAGTAATGCTGCTGTTCAACTTTGCTTGACCTTAACTCTCCTGCTGTCAATACTGTATTGCAGCCTGTTAACTCTCTTTTTCATCCTATGTGTATATTGCCCTATAAAGTTCTTGATGTAGCAGTGAAACAATATAACATCTTTTGCGCTGTTATTACCATTTTTGGTCCCTTTTCACTTTCAGTTCACTAAAACACTCATGACTACATCTATAGTATCTTTAATAAATAAATTCAAAGTGAATGAATCTTAATTAGATTTCAGTTCTGGTGTCACTAATCAGACAGTTTCACAAATGAAACTAACCCAAACACACACACAGGCATACACACACACACACACACACACATTGAAATAAGAATGAAAAGGAGGGTATTGTGTTAAATGCCAGCGAAGACAGGGTAATAAAGTTTCTTAAGAATGCATTTACTATAATTTCACTTATTTTTCTTTTTAGTATAAAACGAATACAGTTCATTATCTCTTCTCTAACATGCTTGGGACCAGAAGAGTTGTGTATTTGGAATTTGTTTAGATTTTGAAATATTTGCATTATATACTGACTGGATCAGCATCCCTAATCCAACAATTCGAAATCTAAAATGCTTTGAGCATTCTTTGAGAATCATGTCAATGCTTAAGAACGTTTCCAATTTTGGAGCATTTCAAATTTCCAGTTTTAGGATTTGGAATGCTCAATCTATAATACTATGTGTAAATATACGACAAATTGATTAACAAATACTTATTGCCAACACCTTTATGAAAGGTACTACCTGACAAATAATTTACAAATAGCTTTAATCAATTAATTCCAGTCAATATATGACTGGGGGAAAATATCACAGTGCACCATATTCTCATTATTTTATTAATTTACTTTCTCTCTTTATTGTTGATATGACGCTTCCTGATTAGGAGTAGTATTTTTATGCCTGTTTACTTTTGTGGCTTTTATTCTTCTTATATAAGATATTCTGCCACATTCAAATGAAAGAGAAAAGGGAGTGTGTTCTGTTTACTTCTTGCCAATCAAACTAATAAAAATGTTTTGCAAAGATGGTAAAACAAGATAATGCTGTCAATTTAAAGCAGCTCACTACAGATGGAATGTTTGCACTCATTTTGTTCTACAACTGAACTTTCACTGTGGCTATAAAACAGCATCTCTTTGTTACTACAAACACTGAATTCTGCTGAATCCTTTTGCTTTCCCCACTGATTTGTTTGTGTGCTCACTCGCTCATGGCTTTTGGAAGGATTCATTTCCTCTCTCCTCTGGGAAGCAGTAACTGCTGCCTGGTAATGTTCTAGGATGGCTGCCTGCACACTGCCTCCTCCATTTTATAGGCAACGTTAGCAAGTTAACCCATGATTTTCAACAAAATAGATAGTTTAGGATTTTGCTTAAGGATGATATTTCCATAAAAATTAGCATGGTCTTTGGAAGCATTTTCTACCAGTTTTCACTAGTCCTTGGCTTAGGGGGCACTTGTGGCTTTCATCTGGAGTTAGCTGGCACTTACGTGTCATACCCACTCCTGATCCATTTGAATGTGTGTGAAGAAAGCTTATTTATTCAGCCAGCTCCATTTATATACAGCATTGTGGCATTTTTGTCATGTGTACAGAGGCTGGGGAAAAAGCAATGTTGCAGCCCCTTGTCTGTAAAACATGGAAGCCTACCATGGAACATGTCAAGGGGATGTTCTCATGAATGCAGTGGCGTTGCTTATAACTAACTAGTCTCTTTTCTTCAATTAGGACCAGTCATTTAAGCAGTACCCCAGTTTTCTGCTGATAATGACAGC
Source organism: Macaca thibetana thibetana (assembly GCF_024542745.1). Classification (NCBI taxonomy): domain Eukaryota; kingdom Metazoa; phylum Chordata; class Mammalia; order Primates; family Cercopithecidae; genus Macaca; species Macaca thibetana. Next base: position 46,361,221 of record NC_065594.1, read on the forward strand.
TTCCTCAAACTAGTTGGCTTCTCTGGTTTGAAAAATTAAGTAAGTGCAACTATGTTTTTGTTTGAGATGATACTGAGAAAAAGCAAACATAAGGCAATGTTTCTCATTTGATGGGTGCATAAGTAATAAACTGAACAGAGATTTTTAGTAATATGCAGAATATAGGTTCACCATAGAGAATTAATCCTTTCAACAAATACTTGTTGAGTTTCTACCACACACGTGAAAATGGTGAATAAAATATTTCTTGCCTTCAAGAAGGACAAAGCCTAGGAGACATAGACATATAAATACATCGTTATATTAGATGTGTGTTATTAATATAATAAAATTGATGAAAGTGTATTAGCGGTTGAAGAAAAAAGTAATTAGCACATTAGGAGAAGTGGGGAAATGCTAGGCAAGAATATAAACAGGAAGTAAATTTTGATTTCTGTGGCAGATGAAGACTTTAAAAGGTGGGTGAGCACTGAGGAAAACAATTCTGTGCAAGGAATGTAAGAGGTGAGAAAACATAAAGTAGTGCAATAATATAGTTTATTAGAGGAATTTTGAGAACTTCAGTAGAGCTAGTTCATAGGTTGAGATAAGGAGAAAGAGTTAGGGAAGTGGAAAAAGAAATAATTAAGGGGATAGTTCCACACCATGCAAAATAATTAATACTGTATCTCTTAGGTTACAGATATCTTTTCACTGGGAGTTATATTTTAAAATATTTGTTGCTCACATTTTTTTTTTTTTTTTTTTTTTTTTTTTAGTATTCTAGACCATTAGTTAGGCATTGCTCTAAAGACTTATTAAACCTACCCATATATAGATTTCATGGGGAAACTGGGGTATGGGAGTAATTAAAATGCAAGATAATAATGATTTATGGTTATTTAAAAGTAATTTATACCCCATAATCTAAATATATGTAGGATTCCAATTAGACTCCAGCACTTTACCATAGGGACATAGTTCTTTGAGTTGCTAATCTTTGTCTGTTTTAAGTTTATTAGAGAATACATTTCTTATAGAACATAAAGTCCTAACCCTATAATAATACACTTTCTAAGTAAACCATCAATGTAAATTTTAAAACAATTTTACATAAATTGTAAGTGGAGATAAATCACTAAGTACAATCATATGTATGCTATGGTGAATAAAACACATGTGATACTTTCTTCAAAATAACTCAACATTAAACCTCTACCATATGAAGACATGTCTTTCATTTGTACATAATATAATCTCCCATATTAATATGTTTGCATTTATAGAGTATGTGCATTTAAATAAACAAACATATTGATTCTTTTTTAAATATGGGGCATCACTATTTATAGAAAAGAACAGAAAATTGTGACTTTCAGCAGGGTCTTTAAAGCAAGATCTACCAATCTTACCTGACTAAAACATGGTGTCCTCAGGTCATACACACAGAAGGCATTAAACAATGTGTTCTGTTTTTGTTTTTTGGGGTGTGTGTGTGTGTGTGTAAGAAAGGGAAGGAAGAAAAAATAAGAAAAAATAGGGAAAGGAGGAAGAGAGTAAGAGAGAGAAAAAGAAAGAGGGGGAAGAAAATGACAGAGGATAAAAAGAGAGAAGAAAGCCATCCTTGGGAGTTCAACAAAGTCAGTCTTTTATTCCTGTTTTTCCAAATATGGGCATTAAATTAGATATTTACTACACTCTTAACCAACACCAATACAATCCTACAAAATGTATGGCTTTCTCTGCAAAACCATTAGTTCTAAATATAATTTAACCACAACGTTCTAATAATTTTTGAACATTAAATGCGCTAAAGAATTTGATTTAAAAATTGCATCTTTTTATGGCCACTGACTTTCTTGATCCAAATGCTGCTTTAAGACAGTCACTAATCCCATCTTCTCTTCCTTTGGTCTTCCTTTCTCCTCTGGAGTATATGCATTACTGTTCCCAGGCATAGGTGTGCACAGACACTGAATCCAGACAAAAGACTGATGTCCCAGAGATAAGTGTCTCACCTTTCCATGAAAATTAGAAAGAGAAAAAGCAGCTCCCCATTCATTTGCATAATAGGTAGGCATATTTGAAATGATCTCTTAGCAACAGAAGAGTTATCCTGGAGGAGAGTTTTGCCTAATGGAAATCTACCCTGAGCAACTGACCTCAGGGCTGCTTCATTCAATTTGCTTAATCTTCATCACCTTCCCAATATCAAACACCTTCATCTTAGACCCACAATATTTTCTACCCAAAGAAGGTGCTTTTAATCTGAAATCCCTGGTAGAGCATAGGCACAGAAAGAAAATGGCTCTGAATTATTAGAATTATTTGACTATATGATGTTTATTCCTGCTCCTCGTTTTTGTTTTTGTTCTTTTTTGTTTGTTTGTTTTCTTTTTGAGATACAGTCTCACTCTGCAGCCCACGCTGGAGTGCAGTGGTGTGATCTCTGCTTACTGCAACATTTGCCTCCTGGGTTCAAGGATTCTCACCCCTCAACCTCCTGAGTAGCTGAGATTATAGGCACATGCCACCAGGCCCAGCTAATTTTTTGTATTTTTAGTAGAGACGGGGTTTCATCACCTTAGCCAGACTGGTCTCAAACTCTTGACCTCAAGTGATTCACCCTCTTCGACTTCCCAAAGTGCTTACAGGTATTACAGGCGTGAGCCACCACACCTGGCCTGTTACTCTTTATTAAGATACTATTTTACTATGCTTTATTTTACACATTTCATGACTTTAAACTCTCTTCTTCTCTAGAAGCTCTATGATTTATGTCCACATACTGCTTTTCCCTAACTTGGAAAGCACTGGAAATAGTCTATGCAGTCAAATGGTCAGGAAGGTAAGCAAATTGATGGAAGAAGGGAAAGTAGTCAGCCTGTTGTGAGAAGCCTGTCACACGCATCATGCCAATGACAGATGGCGGGCAAAATGGAGACTGGGCACATATTGGTATCACTTAATAAAATCTTTCTGCATTGAAAGACTGTCACCGATAATTTATCTCCCTGATGAGTCACTTCATAAGCATATGATCTACTTTACTAGCAAGGTGTCCAATATGGAATAAACTTGTGTTCCTCTAATAGATAGCAATATTCAGTAATTATCTGCTAAGAAATATAAGGACCAGTATTAATTTCACTCATAATTTATTCTCATAGAATAAGAAATGTCTATATATTGTCTGTTTCGAGTTGCCCTTTAACACAACTTACATTTAAATTAAAACATTCAATGACTGATTTGTAATAAGGAATAATCAGTGATTTTAAATTATTTCTCTTAACTTTTGTCAAAACCTCACCTGTTAAATGTCAATTTACAATATCAGAAACCAGGTCAAAAAGTTTTATGAACCTGCTTAAAATTCGGGATTTTAGCAATCCAGTGACATATTTAAAACTCCAACCATCAGAGAGTTTTGTTGGTCAAATCGTTTAACCATTTCCTGAGTCTGACTGGTCTGACTGTATTCCACTACATCCATCATACCATCCTGGCCCTGGTCAACTGGATGGTGACAGGAACTTGCTAGCTTGTCTTCCTGCTTCCCTTCTTGCTGCCTTAGAGTATGTTTTCTACACAGAAGCCAGAGCCATCTTTTACAATTATAACCCATAGCCCCCAACTTCCTTCTTCAAAATTCTCCATTGGTTTCACATGATATTTAGAATAAAATCCAAACTATTTTTCATGGTCACCAAAGTTTACACTATTTTCCAGATGTTCCAATCCCTCTAGCCACATAACGCTCTCAACTCCACCCTTCTATCTATTTCCCTGTAATATAAACCCTGCCCTCCCACCCCTAGCCTGGGGTCTATTTCTTCTTTCTGAAGCACTTTGTCTCATGTTGTTGAAAGAATCACTCCTCATTTCATTCAAGTCTTCGTTCAACTCTTCAACAAAACAATTCCTAGCTACTCAAACTGAAATTGAACCTTGCCCTACCCCCACTGGCAATCACTTTGCACTTCATTCTTTTTTTTAATCACTACCTGAAAATATTATATATGTATGTCTTTAGTTGTTTATCATTTGTTTCCAGCACCCTCATGTAAGCACCAAGACTGCAAGGCTTTGTCTGTCTTACTGACCATTGAAATCTTCAGTGCCTAGAACAGCCTCATTGTAGATGCTTAAGCATATCCTCATATGCCAAATGGATAAATAAAAAGTACTTTGCTAATCTGAAAATGTGTAGGTTAGGATTGCACTCAGTAAGATGCATCACATGCATACTGATTTTGGTTGACTGCCTTAGTACATTTAAATCTAGCCAGAAAATCTTGGTGAAAATCAATCTTTGATTTTTCAGTCACAATATAGGTCAAATTGTTCTTTTTACAAACATATTTAACAATCTCATTATTCCTAATTTCCCTCACTTAAAATTGGGATAATAATGCTACATATATTTTAGGGTTTTTGTGAAGATCAAACCAGCTAATATATGTCAAGCAGTTAGAAAAATGCCTGGCACATCCTAACTATTCAATAAATGTTACTTCTTATTATTACTATTGCTATTTAGTTCAGTTCAAACCAAAATGCATTTGGAGCATTTTCTTTGTTTTTTGCCACAGCAAATGTATTATTCTTAACTAAAAATGTGTAGGCTGAAAGCTCGAGGAGGGGGATGTAGGTCTGTATATATCCTCAGAACCTCACACATTGCTTGAAAAACAGTAGATATTCAACAAATGCCAGTCAACTAAATTAATGAACATAATTGAAAATAAGCTTGATTTTTTCTAGTGAAGGGTAAGCAATAACATTAGCTTTATTTTGAATAATGAATGCTCCTTTCACTATACTTTGTTGGAATACCTAGAACTACATGTAAAATGTAAGTAGTGACCAATAGAAAACAAGGTGACCTTAAGTTTCTTTTTCCTGTGTGTTCTAGGACAGAAGTATAGACATTGCCAAGGTCAGAGAATCAAATGCTCATTGAGACTGATTAATAAAATTATACTTACTGATATTTACACTGTAACAAATTTCCATCTTAAAGCAAAATGAAGTTTACATATTGCTGCAGGCATTGTGCAAATTAGAACTTCATTGAATATTAATGATTATTCTTTGTAGCCAATTGTTATGCAAATTACCAGAGTGTCAGAATTTATCATTTTATTTGGTTGAGGATTAAGGGGAAAAACTGCTTTCAAAATCAAGCAGAACTCTATATAAACTAATATGTGAATTCAATAAATAAAATATAATTTCTGAATGTTCAGGATTAACTATCAGTTTTTGGTTATAAAAATATTAATCAATGTATGTTCTTCAAATTGTAGAATGGTTAAGATATATTATTAAGCAAGTGGAGAGTAATCTTGTGGCTTTTTGAAAATCTTTAGAACATTAAAAAAATCTATACAGCATGTCTTTCTACAAATAATGTAAAATCACTATAATCATTCTAGAAGTAGTTTAAACCGCACACTCAACAAATTCCAAATCATGGTAAGAAGTGTATATATATGTTGAATTTCTAATTTTCATTGTATGTAGACCAGATGTTTTTCTGTTTGTTTGTTTGTTTGTTTGTTTGTTTTAAACTAAAGTATCTTTAAGTGTTGGGGGAAATATAACTAAATGGCAATACAACTTCTAAACAGGTCAACTGTGCATAGAATTTATTAATCAGATGTTTTTTTCTCTTAGAGCTGTTTATTATTTGTTTTAGTCTGCCCTTAAAAAATAATTCTAGTTAATATGAATCAAAGTTTCATCAATACAGTTCTAATAAGTGACTTGAACATGAAAAGATCACAGAGACAAAACTTCTCAAAATAATGAATTCCTTTTGAACATACTGCCCCTGCAATATAATATGTTGTGAACAGTCAGGCACATATAAGGCTGTTGATTCATATAGGATAGTTAAAAGAACGAACAATTTCATTAATAAACACTATGCACATTTTTTCATAAAAATAGAAATTGAGATTATTCACCAATTTTACCTTAAGGATTTTAAGAAACACAGATGTAACAAATATTATTATAATGACACCTTGTACTGCATATTTCTTAAAGACAATGGAGAATCTTATTCAAATGAAAAATGTGGCAGGTACTATCCCTTTCATTGGTTATTTAATCTTATATAAAAAATGTACACTTCAATAGGGTGTTGTAAAGTTTAAAAGTAGTTAATATTTCTCTCACAAGTCATTAAACTTTTAAAATTATACTCAAGTAATTAAAAAACTATTAATATGTGATTTATTAAATTTTTTTCTATAGCATTGCAGAACTGAGAATAACAAAAAAATCTTAGAATATAATAATTTCTTACAGTTTTCTCTTTATTTTATTATTTTCTCAATTATTTCAGAGCAAGAGGTATTTTGCTAGTTAAATAGGGTGACAGTGGGGTCAGCAGCACTCTAACACTATTAACATATTATTTTAAGGGAACATTTTTCTCCCAGATTGAACCAGGTATTTAGGTACTCTAACAGAATCATCTCTAATTTAGCAGTCAAGTAATAAAGCACAGAAGACATTACTAATTTAATTCCATACTTCTAGAATTTGAGTTATTAAAGTGAAGTTTATCAATTTACAAATAGAATCAACTCTGACCACACAGCAGTGTCAAGGTTGAATTTCATTCCTATGAAAAAAATGGGTGTAATTAATTATGATGTCAGCCTCTCTAGAGGGGGCATCCTGTCCCTAGAGGTATACAACTAATGTGTGCTATTTGCAGCCCCAGGCCATAAAACAAGTATTCTTTTTCTTTTATCTGCTTTCTATAAACATGAAATTCCCAATACAGTAAATGGTCTGATTAAATCTATCACATGCAGGGATGGCATGTGCATTGCTACTGAGACAGCCAGTAAAGTCACCACCAGGTCAAAAGATAACATTTAAGAGCTAAATTAAACCAATTATCCCTTTCAACTCCCTCTAATTTCAAATACAATTATGTACTATTCTGGACACCAAAGCCTTAACGCTCCTCACAAGGCACTTAATGCCACTCCTGAGCATCCAGTAGAGACCACCTAACTCCACCAACTGCCCCAGCAGAGCTCCTGCAGCAACACTATGAAATCACAAAACCACTTGTTCACTGAAGCACTCCCCTTCTTTTGGCTGTCTTCAGCACCAGGGCAGCAGGTTTGGTTTTATTTTCCCTTTCCTCTCCATTACTCTAGGGTGTTTTGAATTTCATTATAATAATGAATCATTTCATATGCATATTGCAAAAAGGTTTAGAGACTGCTCAGTGCAGAAATGGATGGATAATGTTACAGAAAATTTGACCCATGAGAAGGAACTGCCATCTTTATTCCTTTGCTTAGTAAACTATTTTAAACAGTATCTAAAAATGTGTACCATAACTATTCTGGCTTATGGAATAATCCACAGAATATGAAGGTGCTTTCCAACTGACTGAGACAGACATGCTGTTAAGTGATCTGTGTGATTTGCTTGGTGTAATAACCAGTTGTCCCTGGCTCACTGGGTGCCAGGGGCTACTAGAACAACTCAGTCTTGAGCTTGACAGGGACTGCTGAGTGACCACACATGATTTTGCTACAAGCAGCCATTTGCCTGGTTAAAATCAATAAAATCCTGCTGTAATAGCAGCATTTGGATATGTGACTCTACTGTTTTCATTGAGAAGTCTTACTATTTAATTTACTCATACGCATCAAATTCTCTCTTTCTCTTCCCCTAGCAGGATGGCACAGTTTACTACATTGTATTTTGGACAAACACTCTCAAATAATTCAGCTGTAAACTGATCCCTGGGTTAGCAGCCTTTCCAGGGTTTTGTTTACTGAATCACCAATAATTAGATCATAAGAGTATATTTCTACAGTCACACACATGTGAGGAGAAGAGGAGACTGGTCATTTGGAATAAACAATGAGAAAATAATACATTTCAAGACACTTTGCATGGCTCCTAAATTGCTTAACTTTTAAGGACAAATTTTAAATTATTTTAACAGTTTCTTGGTTAGGGTAGAGAGGAAGATTGTAAAGGGAACATGGTTTCACAAGTACTATAAGAGATTGCAGAATTGCAAGATAAGCAGTGTCAATAAACAAACAAATTAATAGGTAAAAATAAATAAACAGCAAGCCTCTTTTGCCCAATTACTGTTCAAAGGATTTGTTGTTAACTAATTGGAATTAGTCCTGGAAGAGTTAAGTTAGTTCTCATCATAGCTCTTATACTTTTCCTGTGTGAAAATTACTTATTTCATTTTCTGCAAATTTGGGATATAAATGACACATCCCAACGTTTCCCAGAAGAGTAAGAAGAGCAATTTCAAGGCTAGACAGTTTGTGGGGTTTTTTTATACTTCTTGTAGGAAGGGTGACTACATATAATTGTTTAATTTCAAACACTTTTGAGAGTGAAAGGAAGTATTATTCATAATTACATGAAGACAATCAATACAGTTCTGGACAAATTAGGAATATATAGTCAACCAGGCAATGTTTCTCAAGGTTCTAAGGACACTGGCTAAACTTACTAACCACAGGAGATCCATGGAAGGCATACTTTGGTAGGAACATAAGAATGTATCCTATTCTACCACCTCCTTATCTTGACAGACAGGTAATAAATATGTTTCATCCATTATTTACTTACGTTCCTTAGGACTTTCAAATGCTTCATTCCATGATACTGTAAAGAGCCAACTTTGTTCAATGTTACATAAAGTAAATAGTTTGAAAAATTCAATTTTGCAGTGTTTCCTAAAGTATGGATACAACAGAAATCCTACAGGACATGTAGCATAGATCTCTAGAGATATTGTTAAGTCTTAATTGTCAAACAAGGGAATTAATTCTGCAGTCAAATGTATTCAGTATACTTAGTAGCACAGGTCCTAATGCAATAATTCAGGGATGGGGCACATTTTTAAAGAATCCAGAAGTGACAACAATGTATCCACATAGTCTTTCAATAAAGATGCAACTTGAAAACTAAAATAGGTAAAAATAAAATTGCATGTTAATCTACAAAATTAGAAATATGGATTTTCTCACTGGGAGAAGGTGAATGGTGATGTACTTTAATCCCCTTATTTACACAGGATGGACATCAGGTTCACTGACGTTAAATAACAGACTCAAAACACCCCACCAGGTACTTGTCCACTGGACCTGTAACACAACCGTGCCTCCATTTCATATCTTATGAAAGAAAAAAAATAGTATTGTTGATATAGAACATAGAAATACTCCAGTTCCTTCCTATGTCCTCAGATCAAGATGATACTATTTCTTTCTTATTTATTTTGCTACAGTATTTTCATCCACTCTGGATACAATGCAATCACATTTGAGGTTTGGCAGACTGCCCTTTTGGCTTAGCAGAGTTGATAAAAGGTTGCCAAATACCACAGTAGTTCATATTTATTTTCTTTTTTATGACTTTTTTTTCCCCAAAATCCTCTGTGCTTTTACTCAGTAAACCATCAATCAACTCTAGAAAAAAAAAACATGACTTCTTCTATGGGTTGCCAATGTCACTCTAGCTATGAACAACATGCCTTTTATGCACACAAAATATGTTTTTAATAGTTCTACTTCAGGGGGGAATATCATATTTTAGAAATCTTATGTATATATGCGTTTGTGTGAATAGATCTACATCTCTCTACATACACATAAATACGTGTTTATGAATGTGTAAACCTTCCATCTAAAAATATGTTAAAACTTATTTTAGGCCGGGCGCGGTGGCTCAAGCCTGTAATCCCAGCACTTTGGGAGGCCGAGGCGGGTGGATCACGAGGTCAGGAGATCGAGACCATCCTGGCTAACATGGTGAAACCCTGTCTCTACTAAAAATACAAAAAACTAGCCGGGCGCGGTTGTGGGCGCCTGTAGTCCCAGCTACTCGGCTACTCGGAGGCTGAGGCGGGAGAATGGCGTCGGCAGAATGGCGTGAACCCGGGAGGCGGAGCTTGCAGTGAGCCGAGATTGCGCCACTGCACTCCAGCCTGGGTGACAGAGTGAGACTCCGTCTCAAAAAAAAAAAAAAAAAAAAAAAAAAAAAAAACTTATTTTAAATCCCAAATATGTTTAAAATTTGATTTAATTTTTTCCTTTTTGAGACTTGACATTGGGAGTGGTTCAGTGTTACCAGAAAACCAACAATTTGGAGCTCTGGTAATAAATACAGAATAGCCCCAGGCGTTATAATCAAATGTGGACTAATTCATGGATTGGAAGATATTTGAATATATATAACCATCTATTGCTGCAGAGTTAGGTTTCCAAGCCAGTATCCAATGTGAAATAGACTATTGGTTACTATGTTGGAACAGGCCCATCTGCTGAACATTTGTGCCCAGTATAGTCTTGGCTATGTATGATTACCTTTGCCATTGTTGTTATGGAAGCAAAGAGCTAGACACCAACTCAACAGTTTCTACAGCCCACACATACTCGCTAACATAATTAAGGAGATAGTATAACGATTAGCAGCATTGTTTCTGGGTTTGTAGTTTGGATCTGCCGTGTACAAATTCTTGCTTACTTTAAGTGAAGCACTTTATCTCTCTAAGTTCTGTATATAAAACTGGGATAATAATATTTCCCCTACTGTGCTGTAGTTAATAAGACGAGGAAGTATGGTGCTTAGCACAGCACCTGCAGGCAAGCATTCTTCAACCAATTAATTTAATTTTCAAATATTGGCAACTTGTATATGCATAATAAATAGTAGCAATTGTTTTGCACTTTTCAAACAGAAAACAGGGCCATTTGTATCCACTTATGATAAAGAATTGTTTTTAATTCTGTCTCTCATCTCACTTCCCCTTCTACTCCTATTATATAAATAACTGAATTTGGGAATGATCATAGCAGGCACTTTACTGCTGCTTTTTCCTTAAAAATGTAGATATAAGCTCCACTAACATTCTCAAAACTCAAGTTTCATTCATAATTGAATCCCAGATTTATAGTGTTTTTTACAGTATGAAATTAGACAATCTTCAACCATCTTACTCCTATGAGAAATACAAATACAAATATACTGTAACTTACAGGATTATTTAATATTATAAGCTTAAAAGCTACAGTTTTGACACTCCACCACCACTCCTTTCCTTCACCTAAAACATACATCATTCCAGCCTACAGATTCCCAAATATATATTATCATAATGCTGGAAAGATTAAATGATTACCAAATAGCTGGATTTGTGCAACACTATTAAACATACTATTTTTCAAATTCTTCAAACTGAAAAATTTGAAATAATCTAACTCTGGTCCATCTCATTGTTTAAATAAAAACAAATATTATGGGGTGGTATATAAGAACTTGCAGCTGGGATCAGAAAAGTTTCTAGTCCATTTTTTGTTCTTCAAAAGATGTATAAGTTCCTTAACTTCTCTGGCTTCAGTTTCCTACTCTGAAATGGGAATAAGTACTGTTTTAATGAGCTTTAAATGAGATAATTTATAGAAAAATGTTTACACAATGCACAGCATAAAAAACTCTAAGTGTTTGTTATTTTATTGATATAATTTTTGAATGTTTTCAAAAGTATAAAATATTAGGCAAAGGAATGCATTATGTTTCTGTTAATAATATATTTCAGGCCTAGAATTTTTAATCCTTTTTGTTATATAAAGTATAATGTCTTAATTGATAAATGTTAAACTTACCAATTTTTCTTTACTTTGCAGAGGTGTTCATAATTATAAAAAGTTTATGAACTTTCATGAACTCATTGATGGTAAAATCTAAAGAAGTCTGATATACAGCATTTCACTATTGTCTGTTTTCTCAATGCATCCTGGGAGGTCTGGGTGTGAGTGTTACAGGGGTAGATGGGGGAGAGTTTAGCAGTCATTGCTCTAACAAAGCAGACCAGGGGACAGGTTGTCTGTGCCTACGAGTGTTTGGAGGTAGTTTCCCCTTCAATTTACATCTGAACTTAGGCAAGTGGCCATGTCTGAAGAAACACCTAGACATTCGACGTTACTATCTAATAACAAAAAATAGGTAGAACAATCATAGTCCATGAGTCCATTTTACGGAGCAAAGTAAATCTCTGCAGTTATGAGGAAAGAATTGTATTTCAGTGTTTTGATTTCTTTCTGTTATTGAAGGAAAGCAGGGCTGCTGAAATTTAATTTTAATTATTTTCTTAGTTTGATGGTATATCCTCAATAAACTATAAAGCAACGTAGACCAGCTAAGAGGTCTATAAAGATTATGGTCCCTAAAAAACATATAGGCAATATGAGTTTACTATTTGTAACAAATATAAGACATATTTTTTTACATTTACAATAATATCTTTAAAAACAATTACATAGTAATAGGGCAACTTGTTCCCAAATTATATACTGCTAAAGTAAAAAAAAAAAAAAAAAAAAAATGAAATAAAAACAGAATTAGCAAATCGTTAACAGATTTGAGGACATGTAAACCAGTTCTTCATAGTTGCCTGATAAGTCCTTCAAGTCCCAGATGATTGCATTCAATTTTGTTGAAAATATTTATATTCCTGCTTCCCTGTAAAGCACTAGTAGGCTAATTGACCACAGTAGTGAAATATGCTAGAGAATGCATATTTATAAATTGCAGTTTATTCATTAATACTCTTGGTCCTTGTTACTTAATGTGCAGACCCTAACCCAGTTGCCTCATCAGACCCCGGAAGCTTATGAGTAATGCAGTATTTCAGGCCTTGCCCAAGATTACTAAAAGCAGATTTGCATCTTAACAAGATTCCCAGGAGGTGTGTATGTATAGTATATTTTGGGAAGTCCCACTAAAGGTATTTTTATGATTTAATTTTTTTTTTTTTTTTTTTTTTTTTTTTTTTTTTTTTTTTTTTTTTTTTTTTTTTGAGAGGGAGTCTCGCTCTGTCGCCCAGGCTGGAGTGCAGTGGCCGGATCTCCGCTCACTGCAAGCTCCGCCTCCCGGGTTTACGCCATTCTCCCGCCTCAGCCTCCCGAGTAGCTGGGACTACAGGCGCCCGCCACCTCGCCCGGCTAGTTTTTTTGTACTTCTCTTTAGTAGAGACGGGGTTTCACCGTGTTAGCCAGGATGGTCTTGATCTCCTGACCTCGTGATCCGCCCGTCTCGGCCTCCCAAAGTGCTGGGATTACAGGCGTGAGCCACCGCGCCCGGCCTAAAATTTTTAAATATATTTTTAATAGAAGAGTACCTTGAGTCTAGGTGTAAAAATTGCTGTGTATACAATATATTGAATATGTCTTACCTTTTATAGAAAATTTGGTTTAAATTAATATGACAAAACAGGCAAAATGACAAAGATCACACAATCTCCATGGAGTTTGTGAATCCATTTTTTAAAAAATCTACTCTGCAATATATAACATTGCTTAAATTATTACCAAATCTGTAGTCAAAGTAGGAAAAAATCAATACATTCTAGAGATGAACTAAATATGGTAGCAGGGCTTTCTCTCTCTATGGCTTGGATAAATTGCTGCTTGGAATCATCAAGACTACTTTTGTGTGTGTGTATCCAGCAATGGTGCATGATTATAACAGTTTAGTATCTACATGTAGAGACTTTCAGGTCACTGGTTTCTAATTTCAGTGCATTTCTTTGTTTAATGTCTTGCTCTATTTACAAACTCTTGAAAGCAGGGACTGTGTTTTATTAGCTTTTATAATTCCAGCAATAGCTTTAGTCCTTGGCAAAAAAAAAAAAAAGAGGGTGCTTAATGAATATTTATTGAAAGTAACTGAAAATACATTTAACAAAGTGATCAACATAGGATCAAAGGCCTTTTTAAATTTTTTTATAAGAATATTCCATATATTGTCCTTGTCCTTAGTGGGCAAAGAAAGTAACATTTAAAAATAATAATAAGTCCAGTATGGAAAAACACACAAGACACAACAATAAAACAGATACATGAAATGCTCAGAGAAAGAAAATTAAACATAGAAGAGAACATATGTGGAAAATGTTCACCGAAATGACTGCATGTTTGTGAAATTATATTTTATTTGCTATGTTTCTTACTATTATAAAACCATGTGGGCATAATCCATTGAGCATACATATTTTATAACCATTTTATATTAGACTTTTTTTCTGTTAACTTAAAAATAGTTTTAAGCATAGGGCTTAGAATCCTTTTTTATGAACTCAATATCCTTTTTGAAAGCAGAGTGTTAGTATAAATACATAATTTTTTTATTTTAGGTGGCTTCTATGTGATATTTTTACTAAGTGGTTAATCAAAAGCAATCAGTATGGAAGGTTTAGGAGTCTTACAGTTCAAAAGATTGACTCAAGTTTAAATTCAGCCATCTCATTTCCTAGTTATGAGCCAATGGATATGTCATTTAACTTCTCAGATTCCCAGTTTCCTCATCTGTTGAAAATTAGATAAAAATATAGAGCTGATAATATTCTTGGGAATATAATAAATGTAAAGTACTGGGTGCATGTACCTCCTCAATATCAGCTATTAATATTTTTTATGCTACTCTATATATAAAACAGTGAGCACCTAAGTATATGATGAAACATTCTTACATTAAACTTCTATCACTAGTATTCTTTTTATTTAGAGCTAATAAATTAATTTGTCAAAGTTGCAAGATCGAAAATGAATACACCATAACCAGTTGCGTTTGTGTACGTTGACAATCAACAGTCCAAAAATAATTAAGAAAATAATTACATTTACAGTAGCACGAAAAGAATAGAATACTCAGGAGTAGACGTAATCAGCATTTACCCTGAGCACTACAACACTTTGCTTGAAGAAATTAAAGAAGACATAAATAAGTGGAAAGACGTCCTGTGTTCATGGGTTGTGGTTACTTTTGCGAAAAAGTCTTTCCTGCTCAGAGGACATAAACTTAGTCACTCTCATAATTGTTCTAGTATTTTTAAAAACTTCAATAGTTTGGGGGCATACAGGTGGATTTTGGTTAGGTGGATAAGTTCTTTAGTGGTGATTCCTGAGATTCTGGTGCACCCATAACCTGAGCAGTGTACACTGTACCCAATGTATAGTCTTCTTTTATCCTTCACCCTCCTTCCACATTTCCCTCCTAGTCCCCGAAGTCCATCATGTCATTCCTATGCCTTTGCACCCTCATGGGTTAGCTCCCACTTACAAGTGAGAGCATACGATATTAGGATTTCCATTCCTGAGTTACTTCACTTACAATAATGGCTTCCAACTCCATCCAAGTTGCTGCAGAGGCCATTATTTCATTCCGCTTTATGGCTGAGTAGTGTTCTGTGGTGTATATATGCCATATCTTCTTTATCCACTTGTTGATTGATGGGCAATAACGTTGTTTCCATATTTTTGCAGTTGTGAAATATGCTGCTGTAAACATGCATGTGCTGGAGTCTTTTTTCATATAATGACTTGTTTTCTTTTGGGTAGATACCCAGTAGTAGGATTGCTGGATCGAATGGTAGTTTTACTTTTAGTTCTCTAAGGAATCTCCATACCATTTTCCAGAATGGTTGTACTAGTTTGCATTCCCACCGACAGTGTAAAAGTGTTCCCTTTTCACCACATCCACTCCAATATCTATTATTTTTTGACTTTTTAATTATGGTCATTCTTGCAGGAGTAAGGTGGTATCTCATCGTGGTTTTAATGAGCATTTCCCTGATAATTAGTGATGGTGAGCATTTATTTTCATAATGTTTGTTGGCTGATTGTATATCTTTTTTTTTTTTTTTTTTTTTTTTTTTTTTTTGAGAATTGTCTATTCATGTCCTTTGCCCACTTTTGGATGGGAGTTTTCTTTTTTCTTGCAAATTTTTGTTTTTGTTTTTGTTTTTTTTGGGGGGGATGAAGGGATGTATTTTTTTTATCTTTTTTATTTTTTTTATTTTTTATTTTTCTATTATTATTGTACTTTAAGTTCTAGGATACATGTGCATAACGTGCAGGTTTGTTACATATGTATACTTGTGCCATGTTGCTGTGCTGCACCCATCAACTCATCAGCACCCATCAACTTGTCATTTACATCAGGTATAACTCCCAATGCAATCCCTCCCCCCTCCCCCCTCCACCCTCCTCATGATAGGCCCCGGTGTGTGATGTTCCCCTTCCTGAGTCCAAGTGATGTCATTGTTCAGTTCCCACCTATGAGTGAGAACATGCAGTGTTTGGTTTTCTGTTCTTGTGATAGTTTGCTAAGAATGATGGTTTCCAGCTGCATCCATGTCCCTACAAAGGACACAAACTCATCCTTTTTGATGGCTGCATAGTATTCCATGGTGTATATGTGCCACATTTTCTTAATCCAGTCTGTCACTGATGGACATTTGGGTTGATTCCAAGACTTTGCTATTGTGAATAGTGCCGCAATAAACATACGTGTGCATGTGTCTTTATAGCAGCATGATTTATAATCCTTTGGGTATATACCCAGTAATGGGATGGCTGGGTCATATGGTACATCTAGTTCTAGATCCTTGAGGAATCGCCATACTGTTTTCCATAATGGTTGAACTAGTTTACAATCCCACCAACAGTGTAAAAGTGTTCCTATTTCTCCACATCCTCTCCAGCACCTGTTGTTTCCTGACTTTTTAATGATTGCCATTCTAACTGGTATGAGATGGTATCTCATTGTGGTTTTGATTTGCATTTCATTGATGGCCAGTGATGATGAGCATTTTTTCATGTGTCTGTTGGCTGTATGAATGTCTTCTTTTGAGAAACGTCTGTTCATATCCTTTGCCCACTTTTCGATGGGGTTGTTTGTTTTTTTCTTCTAAATTTGTTTGAGTTCGTTGTAGGTTCTGGATATTAGCCCTTTGTCAGATGAGTAGATTGCAAAAATTTTCCCCCATTCTGTAGGTTGCCTGTTCACTCTGATGGTAGTTTCTTTTGCTGTGCAGAAGCTCTTTAGTTTAATGAGATCCCATTTGTCAATTTTGGCTTTTGCTGCCATTGCTTTTGGTGTTTTAGACATGAAGTCTTTGCCCATGCCTATGTCCTGAATGGTACTACCGAGGTTTTCCTCTAGGGTTTTTATGGTATTAGGTCTAACATTTAAGTCTCTAATCCATCTTGAATTAATTTTCATATAAGGAGTAAGGAAAGGATCCAGTTTTAGCTTTCTACTTATGGCTAGCCAATTTTCCCAGCACCATTTATTAAATAGGGAATCCTTTCCCCATTTCTTGTTTCTCTCAGGTTTGTCAAAGATCAGATGGCTGTAGATGTGTGGTATTATTTCTGAGGACTCTGTTCTGTTCCATCGGTTTATATCTCTGTTTTGGTACCAGTACCATGCTGTTTTGGTTACTGTAGCCTTGTAGTATAGTTTGAAGTCAGGTAGCGTGATGCCTCCAGCTTTGTTCTTTTGACTTAGGATTGTCTTGGCAATGCGGGCTCTTTTTTGGTTCCATATGAACTTTAAAGCAGTTTTTTCCAATTCTGTGAAGAAACTCATTGGTAGCTTGATGGGGATGGCATTGAATCTATAAATTACCTTGGGCAGTATGGCCATTTTCATGATATTGATTCTTCCTATCCATGAGCATGGTATGTTCTTCCATTTGTTTGTGTCCTCTTTTATTTCACTGAGCAGTGGTTTGTAGTTCTCCTTGAAGAGGTCCTTTACATCCCTTGTAAGTTGGATTCCTAGGTACTTTATTCTCTTTCAAGCAATTGTGAATGGAAGTTCATTCCTGATTTGGCTCTCTGTTTGTCTGTTACTGGTGTATAAGAATGCTTGTGATTTTTGCACATTAATTTTGCATCCTGAGACTTTGCTGAAGTTGCTTATCAGCTTAAGGAGATTTGGGGCTGAGACAATGGGATTTTCTAAATATACAATCATGTCATCTGCAAAGAGGGACAATTTGACTTCTTTTCCTAATTGAATACCCTTGATTTCTTTCTCTTGCCTGATTGCCCTAGCCAGAACTTCCAACACTATGTTGAATAGGAGTGGTGAGAGAGGGCATCCCTGTCTTGTGCCAGTTGTCAAAGGGAATTTTTCCAGTTTTTGCCCATTCAGTATGATATTGGCTGTGGGTCTGTCATAAATAGCTCTTATGATTTTGAGGTATGTTCCATCAATACCGAATTTATTGAGCGTTTTTAGCATGAAGGGCTGTTGAATTTTGTCAACAGCCTTTTCTGCATCTATTGAGATAATCATGTGGTTCTTGTCTTTGGTTCTGTTTATATGCTGGATTATGTTTATTGATTTGCGTATGTTGAACCAGCCTTGCATCCCAGAGATGAAGCCCACTTGATCATGGTGGATAAGCTTTTTGATGTGCTGCTGAATCCGGTTTGCCAGTATTTTATTGAGGATTTTTGCATCGATGTTCATCAGGGATATTGGTCTAAAATTCTCTTTTTTGTTGTGTCTCTGCCAGGCTTTGGTATCAGCATGATGTTGGCCTCATAAAATGAGTTAGGGAGGATTCCCTCTTTTTCTATTGATTGGAATAGTTTCAGAAGGAATGGTACCAGCTCCTCCTTGTACCTCTGGTAGAATTCAGCTGTGAATCCATCTGGTCCTGGACTTTTTTTGGTTGGTAGGCTATTAATTATTGCCTCAATTTCAGAGCCTGCTATTGGTCTATTCAGGGATTCAACTTCTTCCTGGTTTAGTCTTGGAAGAGTGTAAGTGTCCAGGAAATTATCCACTTCTTCTAGATTTTCTAGTTTATTTGCGTAGAAGTGTTTATAGTATTCTCTGATGGTAGTTTGTATTTCTGTGGGGTCGGTGGTGATATCCCCTTTATCATTTTTTATTGCGTCTATTTGATTCTTCTCTCTTTTCTTCTTTATTAGTCTTGCTAGCGGTCTGTCAATTTTGTTGATCTTTTCAAAAAACCAAATCCTGGATTCATTGATTTTTTGGAGGGTTTTTTGTGTCTCTATCTCCTTCAGTTCTGCTCTGATCTTAGTTATTTCTTGCCTTCTGCTAGCTTTCGAATGTGTTTGCTCTTGCTTCTCTAGTTTTTTTAATTGTGATGTTAGAGTGTCAATTTTAGATGTTTCCTGCTTTCTCTTGTGGGGGCATTTAGTGCTATAAACTTCCCTCTACACACTGCTTTAAATGTGTCCCAGAGATTCTGGTATGTTGTATCTTTGTTCTCATTGGTTTCAAAGAACATCTTTATTTCTGCCTTCATTTCGTTATGTACCCAGTGGTCATTCAGGAGCAGGTTGTTCAGTTTCCATGTAGTTGAGTGGTTTGGATTGAGTTTCTTAGTCCTGAGTTCTAGTTTGATTGCACTGTGGTCTGAGAGACAGTTTGTTATAATTTCTGTTCTTGTACATTTGCTGAGGAGTGCTTTACTTCCAATTATGTGGTCAATTTTGGAGTAAGTGCGATGTGGTGCTGAGAAGAATGTATATTCTGTTGATTTGGGGTGGAGAGTTCTATAGATGTCTATTAGGTCTGCTTGCTGCAGAGATGAGTTCAATTCCTGGATATCCTTGTTAACTTTCTGTCTCGTTGATCTGTCTAATGTTGACAGTGGAGTGTTGAAGTCTCCCATTATTATTGTATGGGAGTCTAAGTCTCTTTGTAAGTCTCTAAGGACTTGCTTTATGAATGTGGGTGCTCCTGTATTGGGTGCATATATATTTAGGATAGTTAGCTCTTCCTGTTGAATTGATCCCTTTACCATTATGTAATGGCCTTCTTTGTCTCTTTTGATCTTTGATGGTTTAAAGTCTGTTTTATCAGAGACTAGTATTGCAACCCCTGCTTTTTTTTGTTCTCCATTTGCTTGGTAAATCTTCCTCCATCCCTTTATTTTGAGCCTATGTATGTCTCTGCGTGTGAGATGGGTCTCCTGAATACAGCAGACTGATGGGTCTTGACTCTTTATCCAGTTTGCCAGTCTGTGTCTTTTAATTGGAGCATTTACTCCATTTACATTTAAGTTTAATATTGTTATGTGTGAACTTGATCCTGCCATTATGATATTAACTGGTTATTTTGCTCGTTAGTTGATGTAGTTTCTTCCTAGCCTCGATGGTCTTTATATTTTGGCATTTTTTTGCAATGGCTGGTACCGGTTGTTCCTTTCCATGTTCAGTGCTTCCTTCAGGGTCTCTTGTAAGGCAGGTCTAGTGGTGACAAAATCTCTAAGCATTTGCTTATCTGTAAAGGATTTTATTTCTCCTTCACTTATGAAACTTAGCTTGGCTGGATATGAAATTCTGGGTTTAAAATTCTTTTCTTTAAGAATGTTGAATATTGGCCCCCACTCTCTTCTGGCTTGGAGAGTTTCTGCCGAGAGATCTGCTGTTAGTCTGATGGGCTTCCCTTTGTGGTAACCCGACCTTTCTCTCTGGCTGCCCTTAAGATTTTTTCCTTCATTTCAACTTTGTTGAATCTGGCAATTATGTGTCTTGGAGTTGCTCTTCTCGAGGAGTATCTTTGTGGCGTTCTCTGTATTTCCTGGATTTGAATGTTGGCCTGCCCTACTAGGTTGGGGAAGTTCTCCTGGATGATATCCTGAAGAGTGTTTTCCAACTTGGTTCCATTTTCCCCCTCACTTTCAGGCACCCCAATCAGACGTAGATTTGGTCTTTTTACATAATCCCATACTTCTTGCAGGCTTTGTTCATTTCTTTTTCTTCTTTTTTCTTTTGGTTTCTCTTCTCACTTCATTTCATTCATTTGATCCTCAATCTCAGATACTCTTTCTTCCAGTTGATCGAGTCGGTTACTGAAGCTTGTGTATTTGTCACGTATTTCTCGTGTCATGGTTTTCATCTCTTTCGTTTCGTTTATGACCTTCTCTGCATTAATTACTCTAGCCATCAATTCTTCCACTTTTTTTTCAAGATTTTTAGTTTCTTTGCACTGGGTATGTAATTCCTCCTTTAGCTCTGAGAAGTTTGATAGACTGAAGCCTTCTTCTCTCATCTCGTCAAAGTCATTCTCCGTCCATCTTTGATCCATTGCTGGCGATGAGCTGTGCTCCTTTGCCAGGGGAGATGCGCTCTTATTTTTTGAATTTCCAGCTTTTCTGCCCTGCTTTTTCCCCATATTTGTGGTTTTATCTGCCTCTGGTCTTTGATGATGGTGACGTACTGATGAGGTTTTGGTGTAGGTGTCCTTCCTGTTTGATAGTTTTCCTTCTAACAGTCAGGACCCTCAGCTGTAGGTCTGTTGGAGATTGCTTGAGGTCCACTCCAGACCCTGTTTGCCTGGGTATCAGCAGCAGAGGCTGCAGAAGATAGAATATTTCTGAACAGCGAGTGTACCCATCTGATTCTTGCTTTGGAAGCTCCCTCTAAGGGGTGTACTCCACCCTGTGAGGTGTGGGGTGTCAGACTGCCCTTAGTGGGGGATGTCTCCCAGTTAGGCTACTCAGGGGTCAGGGACCCACTTGAGCAGGCAGTCTGTCCCTTCTCAGATCTCAACCTCCGTGTTGGGAGATCCACTGCTCTCTTCAAAGCTGTCAGACAGAGTCGTTTGCAACTGCAGAGGTTTCTGCTGCTTTTGTTGTTGTTTACTGTGTCCTGTCCCCAGAGGTGGAGTCTAGAGAGACAGGCAGGTTTCCTTGAGCTGCTGTGAGCTCCACCCTGTTCGAGCTTCCCAGCGGCTTTGTTTACCTACTTAAGCCTCAGCAATGGCGGGCACCCCTCCCCCAGCCTCGCTGCTGCCTTGCGGTTAGATCGCAGACTGCTGTGCTAGCAATGAGCAAGGCTCCGTGGGCGTGGGACCCTCCTGGCCAGGTGTGGGATATAATCTGCAGGTGTGCCCGTTTGCTTAAAGCGCAGTATTGGGGTGGGATTTACCCGATTTTCCAGGTGTTGTGTGTCTCAGTTCCCCTGGCTAGGAAAAGGGATTCCCTTCCCCCTTGCGCTTCCCAGGTGAGGCGATGCCTATCCCTGCTTCAGCTCTCGCTGGTCGGGCTGCAGCAGCTGCCCAGCACCGATTGTCCGGCACTCCCTAGTGAGATGAACCCAGTACCTCAGTTGAAAATGCCGAAATCACCGGTCTTCTGTGTCGCTCGCGCTGGGAGTTGGAGACTGGAGCTGTTCCTATTCGGCCATCTTGCTCCACCCCTCGTATTCTTTATTTCTATCATTTCTATCACTCTTCTTAAAGAGAGCTTATATTATGCTGTAAAGTTTCTATCTAAAATACACCAGAAATGTAAAGAATCTTATAACTGACTACTAGAGAGCAAAATATTTTCAAGTAGCAACTATAATTTTGGTGAAATATTTCAAGATTAAGAAAAAGAGGTATTAATTACAGAAGCTGAATGTGTATATATATACAGTGTTTTAACACAAGATATATGTTGCTATCTTCTTTTGTAGATGAAGAAACTGAAGAAATACAAAATTCCTTTTATCTAATATTAATATTATTATTTCATGATATTCATCATTGGTAATTGTCTTAACACTGATAATTATATTGAATCTTTTCTTTTTAAAGTTTGAAAATTTATTGTAGTTTCATTGAACATTATTTTAACATAGACATACTTGGGTCAAAAAGAAATGCCTATTAAAAATTTTTCTTCAAATTTACTTACAAATATAATTTTAATTCAGTAAAAAAAATTGTTGAAACTGTAAATACCAAGATATTAAGCATGCTGATTTCAATTATTAATTTACAGCATTTTGAGTCTTGTATTGACCAAAGGGAAAAACAAGTGGAAAGAGATATTCTTGCTATTTTGAAAGGAAATTCTAATTGACACATGGCCCCGAACCAGTGGATTAACAATTCTGCTATTAAAGCCCTTGTGATCCTATATTAAACACCCTCCTGTGCACCAGGTGTATGATTGTGAAAGATTTTGTAATCATGAAGGGAATAAGTAGTAAAAATATTTTACGTAATACTCCCATTCAGCTTCCATAATAATGCTATTTTTCCTATATTTAAAATGTTACGCCAAATTCTAATAGTTGCTACTTGGAAAAAGTTTTGCTCACTTCCTTTCTTCCTCTTTTTTAAGTTTTGCTCACTTCCTTCCTTCCTCCTTCCACCTTCCTCCTTCCTTCCTTCCTTCCTTCCTTCCTTCCTTCCTTCCTTCCTCTTCCTTGGTTACAAAGTTTGTGACCCAAAATATCTTCACAAGCCTAGCTAGAGTAAGTAGTAAAGGATAATTAAATATATTTTAAGTTTTTTGTTTTCCTATTAGTTACTGGGTTATACACGGTATTTGTTTACATGAGGAAGTTCTGTAGTGGTGATTTGTGAGATTTTGCTGTACCCATCAATCAAACAGTAAACAGTGCACCAAATTTGTAGTCTTTTATACCTCACCCTCTCCCACTCTTCCACCTAAGTCCCTAAAGTCCATTGTATCATTCTCATGCCTCTAAAATTGCTTATGGATTGAGCCTCTTCTTTCAATATTTTCTTATGTGCAGAACTTTCAGGATAAGCATAATAACTATGAAAGATTTTAATGGAAGAAAAGGCAGTGCCAAAATATATAATGTGACAACCTATAAAACATGGGAATAAAAATCCCTAACATTACTATACAATAAATTGTATGAGAATTGGATAGTACTAAACTAGACATCTAAGGAAAAACAGAACAAAGAAAAAGATACTAGAAGGACTAGCCACCATTCCAACCAAATCTTATTGGGTCAGTAGGATTCTAATATTTAAATGGCAAAGAATAGACACTGATAAATCACTGTGTCAAGTGCACAAATTAATGTACTCTGATGATACTAAGGAATAAATTATTCACACAAAAATGTACCTGATTTGTCTAGAAGCAATTCATTTTCTATTCTGATTTCACTGCCTAGGGCACTGCTGGAGCCTGCAGGGATTAAAAAAGTATGTGCAAGAAACAGAACAACTAAATACCATAAAATAGAACAAGGCAGAGTACTACATCTAGTTATGGAATGTTATTTCCATGAGCAGTAACATACATAAAAAGGACTTATCTTATGACCAAGTGACTACAGTGTAGTTGTTACAGAAGAGAAAATAAAGTTTAGGAAATAATTAGGAATAGGTTTATTTAGTTCCATCATTGCTCTTTGGATTAAACTTTATTTGTCCTATAAAAGCCAAGTGGTAACATCATTCCCTGACATTTATGACTCTGATGGCAACAATCACAGGCACCAGCTTGTCCCAACGCCATCCTAAATCCATGGCTAATCATTTTCAGGCTTGTCACTCTGTAGCATCCAAAATGGGGATAGATCTCCAAAAGAGCAAACCCCTCTCCCTCCATCAGACAATCCGTGTAGTTCCTCACACTTGTAAGTGCAGATTGTTCATCTGGAACAGTTCATTTTCCTATTTCCTGACAGGAGCATGAGGAATTGAATCACTGATGATTGTGGGGACTGATTTTTCACCAGTGCCAACTCTTTTCACTGGTCGGTAAAAGAGATCACTACCATTGGCTGATTCATATGATGTAATGGAACAGAGACAGTCACTCAAGGCATTATAACTCTCGGAATGCCTAAAGTAATTCCGACAGCAATAAAAATCGTATCAAATGTAACCATAAGCAAGGGAAGCATGAAGAAAAGTGGATGTATCCTATTATTTTACCAAAATATTAATAATAGAGATTATCACTGTGTAATCCCTAGTGTACAGTTGATAATCAGATATATGTTGAATGTGTAAATGAAGGAGATGAAAGGAAGGAAGGAAGGGAGAAAGGGTGGGAGGGAGGAAGGGAAGAAGGGAGGGAAGAAAGGAGGAAGGAAGGAAGGAAGGAAGGAAGGAAGGAAGGAAGGAAGGAAGGAAGGAAGGAAACAGGTATCAAGATAAACATAAACAGTATTTATCTGGATTTTATTGTACATATAAATAAAAATCTGAAAGAAAAAAGATATCATTTGATAATGTATTATTTTATGGTGCTTATTTAGGTATTACTTAGTATAATTTGCCTGTTATTCTATTCTTTATCAAATATAAGAGGTTAACCATTGTTGTCAACCATGGTGTACTATATACTATATGACAAATGGTCCTTCGAGTGTTCTTATAAAAGAACAAGGATTAGTGTGTTATTATGCACAATATAGTAAAATTCAGGTTCAAAAATAACCTAGACTTTTTAGAGAGTTGGTCTAAATAAAAATATCGGAAGTCAAGTTGAAAAATAGTAAAGGTGACTACCAAAGCACAGGCTTTAAAATACCAGCAGGAAAGAGTACAGCAAGTGACACACAAACTACCAGCAGCTTAGTCCTAATTAGTAAAACAGTCACATTAATGTGTAAATGTAGCACTGAAGTAAAATGTACAAATGCTACTGCTTTTTAGCTTATCCACTGGGGACAGGAAAAAGTAGACACCAAGGCTATTAGCGTCTGAAAAGTCAACACATAATATTTTATGGAGGTACTTAATGCTCTTTTTAGTTAACAAAAAAGTTTAAAAGATGAGATTTAAGAAAGTAGTGCCCTCCAAATAAATGGGCCTGTTCAGAATGGATTCAATAACTTCTCTCAGAGTAATTACAAATAATCACCATGGAACTTTAAGCTCCAGCAACTGCAGCTTAACTTTATATTTTCCCCTTATAATTTTCTTTAGCAGAAATTTAGTAGGCTATTATTAATTAATGCTGAAGTTTATAAGAAAAATGTACAGTATCTAATGCTATATTCTGAAATATCCTTAGATATTAATGTAAAAGCTATTAAATGTCTATGCCATTATTGTAAAGGGTTATAATTTTATCAAAATAAATACATATCAAATTAGTATAATAATAGAAGCCTTTTATTCAACCATAACTGGAACATCTTGGTTTGATGCACACACACAAAAAAACTTAACATTTATGTCTCTGGTTACAATACTCCAAATGTCCATTATTGGGCTCCTAATAAAATACCCGGCTTCCAATGAGGAAAGGACTTCTCATTTGATAAATGGTGCTGGGTAGCCATATGCAAAGATTGAAAACTGGACTTCTTCCTTATACCACATTGTAAAATCAACTCAAGGTATATTAAAGACTTAAATGTAAAACCTGAAACTAGAAAACTCTTGGAAGATAATCTAGGAAATACCATTCTGGACATAGGACTTGGCAGAGAATTCATGACATGGACACCACAAGCAATTAAAACAAAAACAAAAATTAACAAATGAAAACAAATTAAACTAAAGAGATTTTACACAGCAGAAGAAACTATCAACAGAGTAGACAGACAACCTACAATATGAGAGAAAATATTTGCAATCTACGCATCCCACAAAGGTATAATATTCAGAATCTATAAGGAACTTAAACAAATCAACAAGTAAAACAAACAAAAACACAAATAATCTCATTCAAAAGTGGGCAAAGGACCTAAACAGACAATTTTCAAAAGAAGAGATACACACAGCCAACAAGCATATGAGAAAAAACATGCTCAACATCACTAATCAATAGAAAAATACAAATCAAAACCACAATGAGATACCATCTCGCTCCAGTCAGAATGACTGTTATTAAAAAGTCAAAAAAATAACAGATGCTGGCAAGTTTGTGAAGAAAAGAGAACACTATACACTGCTTGTGGAAATATAAATTAGTTCAACCATTGTAGAAAGCAGTTCAGCAGTTTCTCAAAGAATTCAAGCAATCCCATTATTCAACCCAACAATCCCGTTATTGGGTATACACCCAAAGGAATATGAACTGACCTCCCACAAAGACACACGCACAGGTAGGTTCATCGCAGAACTATTCACAATAGTGAAGACATGGAGTCAGCCTAAATGCTCATCAAGAGTACACTGAGTAAAGAAAATGTGGTACATATACACCATATAATACTACACAGCCATAAAAAGAACAAGACCGTGTCCTTTGCAGCAACATGAGTGGAACTGTAGGCCAGCATCCTAAGTGAACTAACACATTTACAGAAAACCAAATACCACATGTTCTCACTTATAAGTGGGAGCTAAACATGGACTACATATGGTCACAAAGAAGAGAAAAACAGACATCAGGGCCTACTTGAGGGCGGAGGGACAGAGGAGGGTGAGGATTGAAAAAACTACCTATCAAGTACTATGCTTATTATGTGGGTGGTGAAATAATCTGTACACCAAACTCCATGATATGTAGTTTACCTATATAACAAACCTGTATATGCACCCCGAACCTAACATGAAAGTTAAAAAAATATAACCAGCTTCAAATGCACTAGATCTATAAATTGAACTCTTAGATTAAGAACAAATACTACATTGGGCTTGTCCTCCTAATGATATAACACAACTCTCTCTAATACAAATGCAGTTACTTTCCATGACATTATTTCAAAGTTTAGGAAAAAGTTCATTGAGTGCCACTAGGCATTATGACAGGTGCTTTACATAAATAATTTATGTAAACAAAGCAATTCTAAGCAATTATAATTCCATCTCACAAAGTGGAAAATTGAGGTGTGAAGAAATTAACTATTTCAAATACATATAAATGTTAGGTGTGCAGAATGGAACATAAACATCTGGGAGAGACTGCACACTATTTCCAGGACACTGTGATCTGGCCCTAGATTAGAAGGCACAGGTGTCTATGAAACAAACACGCTAAAGCTAAACCTGTCCTAGATCAGTAGGACTATGATCAAGCAATAATATAGTCCAGGTAGAACCCGTGCATGAATATGGGTATGCACACAAGTGGGTTTTTTTTTTCTCTCTCTCCACCTGCCCCCCAACACACACACTCACACTCACCATTCACAGTCACAGTATTTTAAATGTATTCCTTTTTTCAATTTAAATTAGCATTAATGTTCTCTTCCTACCCTCTCCAGGCCTGGAGATACTTATGCACATCCTGAAGAGAGCAGGAGGATAAATTCCTCTTTGGGTATTTCAAAAATTAGGTGTAATATAACAAATATTTTGGGTCGGGTGTGGTGCCTCACGCCTCTAATTCCAGCACTTTGGGAGGCCGAGGTGGGCGGATCACTAGGTCAGAAGTTCGGGACCAGTCTGACAACACGGTGAAACCCTGTCTCTACTAAAAATACAAAAATTAGTGTGGCGTGGCGTGGCGTGGTGGCACACACAATATTTTAAATCCCCGTGGGTTGAAATTATGTTAAAAGACACAAGTCTTTGCAAAACAAGGTTTTTATTTTGTTTTGTTTTGTTTTTGGTAAGTGTTGGTGTGTTGATGGCATTTTATGTGTAAAGGATAAAGTGAGCTGACTGTAAGTCAGCCCTCCTTATCCATGAGAGGGTTCTGCATCCTCGGATTCAACCTACTGTAGATCGAAAATAGTCAAAACAAAACAAAATAAAACAAAAACAAAAAATAACAATACAACAATAAAAAAATACAAATTTAAAAAGCAATGCAGCAAACAACTATTTGCATAGCAGGTACATTGTATTAGGTATTATAACTAAAATAGAGATGACAATTTATATGGGAAGATGTGTAAGAGTTACATGCAAATACTATGCTATTTTATATAAGGGCCTTGAGAATCCTCAGATTTTGGTATTGCCTGGGGTCCTGGACGCAATTCCACGAGGGCTGCATAGCATATTAATGAGGTCACAAAATTTTGGAATTTTATTAACTCCTTTAAGAGAAGGCAGTGTGCAGAAGACATACTGTAAAGGATACTATTTTATTTAGAAATGTTAATTTGTATAAAATGTGTTCCCTCTCATTCTCTTTCTGTTTGATACATATTACTGAACTTGTTTCTCTAATGAACCCTTCACAATATTCTACATCATGTATTACAATACTCATAGATGGAAGCTACATGAGCATATAAATACCTTAGTATTTTCTATTTTTGATGATAATTTTTATAAAATATCACTGTAATATTTACTACTTAGACTTTCTTAGTAAAATTAACTTGGTAATTTCATACCAATGATATTATGCACTTAAATTTATTTTTATTTATTTTTATTTACTTATTTATTTACTTTTTGAGGCAGAGTCTTGCTTTGTCACCTAGGCTGGAACGCAATGGCATGATGTCAGCTCACTGCAACCTTGACCTCCTGGGCTCAAGCAATTTTCCTGCCTCAGCCCTCTAAGCATTAACAAGTGGCACCACAGGTGCACGCTACCACTCCCAGCTAAGTTTTCGTAGAGAGAGGGTTTCATCATGTTGCCCAGGCTGGCCTTGAACTGATGAGCTCAAATGATTTGCTGGCCTTTGCCTTCCAAAGTGCTGGGATTACAGGATTGAACCACCACACCCGGTCTGATTTTTAATTTTATATAGATAAATATTTGATTCCAAGAATTATTTTTAAGATTCTAAAGAACTATAACACTGGGGACCAAAATAAGTATATCCAAATAAATCATTGCTCCTGATTCTAAACTATACAGTCTTTCCCCTCAATGGACAGCTTTAATTTGCTTTCTTCATTAATAACATTTTCATTTTAGAATAAATTTTTTATCAAGGTTTGAATTCTTGACTGGTTTCAGCATATTGATTAAATTTAAGTGTATAATTATGTCCCTTTCTCCTAGCCATGGGCGGATTCACTAGCTTGGGCAAATGAGAAAACATATATTTTAATTAAAATGTGTGAAAAAATAAGCAGGACTAAAAATTCCATTTTATATTTGTATTACTGTTTTTAAGTGGTGTTTAAGTTATTCTGTTTGCTTTTTCAATTCAAAACATTCAGGAGAGAAGGATTTACTTCAAATCCAAATTTAATTAGTATTTAATTTTTTGCTTTTAGAAAAAGTGTTTATACAGAATAAACACAGAAAATGACATCTTAACCTCATATGCTATGGCACAGTATCTGCAGGAGAGAACATGAAAAAAATTAAACTCAAGAATATATAAAATCAATAGACTAATAACTTACTGTAGTCTCCTTCCATATTGTAAATCCTGGTCAAGCCAGAAATATAAGACAAATCAGTGTTTTCTGTCAAAAAGGTGTGGTGATTTATTTCGAATGAAAATCCAAAGGGTTTAATTTAAATTTAAAATGGGTGTCAATATGCATGATGACAACAAAATACCTTATAAAGAAGGGGTTCATGAGGATAGCCAAAGCCAACAGGTGTATTTCCAGCTCATCAGGTCCTCCAACTGAGCATAGGAAAGATAAAATGCTTGACTGGGGAAATCATATTCTAAATACATAAAAGAGAAAGCCACCAGAACCACTGGTTTGCCAAATTTAATCAGTTGCCTAAATTTTAACAGGGTGCCCATTCAAGCTTTATTATTTACTTATGTACCCCATTGTAATACTTTCCACTTGCTTCCTCCCAAAGTAATTCATGGGGGGAAAAAAACAACCTTTCAAAAGGTATTTTTGCTTGACTCTTTCTTTACTAAAATGATTAACCTTGGAAGGACCTTAGAAAAGGGCTGGGGATTTGATTACCTCCTCATCTGCAGTCCAGATGAGTTGGGGATAATGACTTTTACTATTATAAAAAAATATGATATCTTTATTATTGGAAATGATTCAATGAAAGGACGACAATTCCCACTGGACTTTCAGGGAGTCCCTAAAAAATAGTTAATTAGGGAGAGTATCTGTTGTAACGTTTAAAATACACTTTTGAACAGGCACAGTGGCTCATTCCTGTAATCTCAACTCTTGGGGAAGCTTAGGCGAGAGGACTGCTGGAGGTCAGGAGTTAGACACCAGTCTGGGTAACATAGTGAGACCCCATCTTTACAAAAACAAAAATTAAAAAAATTAGCAGTGCATGGTGGCACCTGCCTCTGGTCCCAGAGGTGGGATGATGACTTGAGTCGAGGCTACAGTGAGCAATGATCATGCCACTGCACTCCAGCCTAGGAGACAGAGCAAGACTCTCTTTCAAAAATAAATTAAAAATAAATAAATAAGTTTTACAATAATCTCTTTAGTCTAATTTATTAGAAAGGGTAACCAAGATGTTCAATAGAAAAGATAATTATGGATGCTTTAAAGTAAACAAAAAATGCTTACCTGTTTCTCTTCATCAGAAGTAGTTTTTAAGATAAGTATGACATAACGAATAATCAATACATTTTTATATTGAACTTGTTCCAATAAGCTATTTTGTAAATATTTAGGTTAAAATGCTTATCTGACTTTTCAATGACAAATTTAGTCATCAAAAAAATAACATACATAAGCCATATTATACACTATGTACTATATTAAATACTACTGCAAGATAAAAAGCAGGTTTTGGTTTAACTTATTATTTTTTTACTCCTAGAAGGACATTTTTAGTCAATACTCCTAGATTTCTATCTTCTGATTAACTCATTGAGTATTAAAAGGTTTCCTCCTAGAAAAAGTAACGCTTATACACTGTTGGGAATATAAATTAGTTCAACCATTGTGGAAGACAGTGTGGTAATTGCTCAGAATCCTAAAGACAGAAATGCCATTCGACCCAGCAATCTTATTATTGAGTATATATCCAATGGAATATAAATCATTCTATTATAAAGGCACATGCATGTTGTAGCACTATTCACAATAGCAAAGAGATGGAATCAACCTAAATGCCCATCAATGATAGACTAGATAAAGAAAATGTGGTACATATACACCATGGAATACTATGCAGCCATTAGAAAGAATGGAATCACGTCCTTTATAGGGACATGGATGGAGCCGGAGGCCATTATCCTTAGCAAACTATCAGAGGAACAGAAAACTAAATACTGCATGTTCTCACATATAAATGCGAGCTAAATTATGAGAACACATGGACACATAGAGGGGAGCAACACACTAGGGCCTATTTGAGGGTGGTGGGTGGGACGAGGAAAATGATTAGGAAAAATAATTAATAGATACTAGGCTTAATACCTAGGTGATGAAATAATCTGTACAATGAACCCCCATGACACAATGTTTACCTCTGTAACAAACCTGCTCATGTTTCCCTGAACTTAAAATTAAAAAAATAAATAAATAAACAGATTCCCTCATTTGACAAAATTATTCTATTCCTAAGCTTCAAATACCAACTTCTGATTATAGAGCAGATTCATATTGCACCATGTTTCTAGTTATTTACATTTTGTAAATGTTTTATATCACTAGTGACTTTGAATTCTCTATTATACAGTCATAAGTTAAAGGTGGAAATGTTGATCTCCATTTTTATGTTCAGCTGAAAGCAGTATTTTGCACTGGATAAATAAGTACAATTATGTTTTCTCACTCAGATCTTTCTTAGACCTGTGGGTCAGGAAAAAAATGAAGATACTTCAGAGGATCAGAAAGAAATAGGCAACAAGAGGAAAATTGAATCATGGAAATATAGTAGCTATTTCTTTTTGAACCTTACAGAGTAATAGGGTTTATATAAACATAAGCTAAATGGACCATTTTATATTCCTCTGAGACATTCTGGGAAGCCAAACTCATAAGAGTCATACTTCACTAGCAATGGTACAACATATCTCCTACCAAGTACTTAGTAAGTATTCATAGAAAAAGTCAGTATTTTAAATGGCATCCTTAAGAGAGTAAGCCAGACCATTCATTTTTTGAAAGAAATAAATTTGGAGTGGTAAATGATGCAGGAACTTTTTGTTTTATTAAGTCATTCTAATTTCAAAGTAATTCTACAAATTATGTGTCCAGAATCCCCAACTTAAGAATAAAAATATACATTAATTATTTTCATATGAAATTATTATTATTATTATGCAAGGATTCTCATGGTTCATTCAATTCCCCATGTGCCTTCATACCATAACTGGAAATAATTAGCAACATGTCTGGAAGATTTAGCTAAGAAACATGTTAATTTTGCCTGAAGACAGTTCTTTTATGCTGCACGTTCATTTTCACAAATTTCTTACTGAGTTTGTCAATGTGATTTTTATGTCAACTGACTACTCTGTAAAATAGCTGTCTATATGAACATCGCTTTTATAAAATGTTGAGAGCTGTTTCTTTTATTATTGAATTTGATGCCTCAGCCTATATCAGCGTTTTTAATACATTGGTACAGATCAGCATGATTCAGCTCAGTAGTTCCTTGGCTTTCCATTCTTCAAGAGTTACAACTATATAATAAGGTTGGCCCATTACACACACACACTCATATATACACATAACTATTAAGAAATTTCCTCTTATATATACATTCATATAAGATTTAATTGTTTCATGTATTTATTTTTTCTTGGCATGTAGATTTCAATGTTTACCATGCTCTCACATTTATTTATAATTGCTAGTAAATCAGACATCTCTCATTAAGTTAAATGAGAGTTAAATGAACATATTTTACGGATTACCAATATTGATACCAAAGTATCAAGAAAATACTTTCAGTTTGTGACATGTTCAAAGTCATAATTATAAACAGAAGTTTCCATGATGTAGTGCTAGAGCTATACTAAACAATAGACTCGTTTGAATTTGTGATACTCTGAATTTTTTTTTTTTTTTTTTTTTTTTTGAGACGAAGTCTTGCCCTGTCACCTAGGCTGGAGTGCAGTGGTGCTATCTTGGCTCACTGCAGCCTCTCCTTCTGGGTTCAAGCGATTATCTGGCCTCAGCCTCCCAAGTAGCTGGGATTATAAGCATGCACCACTATGCCTGGCTACTTTTTGTATTTTTATTAGAGATGAGGTTTCCCCATGTTGGCCCCTGACCTCAAGTGATCCGCCCGCCTCCATCTCCCAAAGGGCTGGGATTACAGATGTGAGCCACTGCACCCGGATGATATTCTGAATGTTTAAAATAATTAACATACTTACACTCTTATTATATTAAAGGGATATATATTAAATAAAAACAAGTGAATTTTCTGAATTCTGAATAAATATGCAGTATCACATATACACTATATAGGAATTACTAATATATTTGTGTTTAAAACTATTTTAAAATGTTAACTTGTACGTGTATTTTAATATATACAAATATTTTATGTATTTTTTAGATACTGTAATACATAATTATACATATATTTAGAAAAATAAGTGAAAACTTTCAATTTATGTAAAATTATTGAGAAATACAAATGTGGTCTATCTCATATTCTCCATTAGGTTATAAATTTAACAGTACCAAAGTTGTACATATTAGAGAATTTATTTTTAGAGGCCAAACAGAAAAAAAGCAGTTCTACTTTTTTATAAATATATATTTATACATTTTTAGTTCTCCATAAATATTAAAGTGTAAGAATTGCTTTTCTGATGATCACACTGTTTTCATATAATGTATCTAATAAAGGCAGCATGTTGAGTCATGTGCAATTTTTTTACGAAAGAGAGAAACAGGGAATATACATGTACTGAACTACACTAACAGTATAAAATATAATACATAAAGATAATTCCTTCAAAATATTGAATTGTATATGCATACACTAATATGTACCATGAACATGCAGGCAAAAATAGACAGATTTTTAAAAGCAGACATTTCACAGTATAGGATGAAGATGATAATTTGCAGATGGTTCCCATAGGACGTCTTTATGTGAGTTTAACTGCGAAATTATAATGTATGGATTTTTCAGAAAAATTTACTGGTTTTTGAGATACAGCTAAAAACTTGTCCTGTCCTCAAAATGTATATTTGGTTCATCTCAGCATTGGTGCTATAAATGAAATATTCTAAATAATTCAATACAGAATTCATACAATTGTCCACAATGTTTATTGTATATTTTATTTTCAGACCATAAAAAGGCTTGTTCTAGTCAACAAAACTGATTTTTTGACCCTATATTAGTTAGCAAAAATGTCAGGTTTTTTATTTCCTTTTCTATGTAGTTGTCACATCAAATGTGTTCATCCATTCAACCTAAACTTATAAAACAGCTAATATTTATAAAGCATTCTACTTAGGCAAGCACTATATAGATTCCAAAACTGAATGAAATCTAAACTTGTTTTATAGGGCCCTACTTGTTTGGTATCAAAAAATTCTTTCATAACTTATTGTACAGTGAAAATTAATAATCTCAATAAAGAGCATTTTAAAAAGTTTTTATTCTTTTTTTTTGAGACGGAGTCTCACTCTGTCACCCAGGCTGGAGTGCAGTGGCCGGATCTCAGCTCACTGCAAGCTCCGCCTCCCGGGTTCACGCCATTCTCCTGCCTCAGCCTCCCGAGTAGCTGGGACTGCAGGCGCCCGCCACCTCGCCCGGCTAGTTTTTTGTATTTTTTAGTAGAGACGGGGTTTCACCGTGTTAACCAGGATGGTCTGGATCTCCTGACCTCGTGATCCGCCCGTCTCGGCCTCCCAAAGTGCTGGGATTACAGGCTTGAGCCACCGCGCCCGGCCAAAAGTTTTTATTCTTAATAGAAAAATGGAATCTCCTTTAAGCATATTAAATCCACTTAAATAATTTAAATCTGTTTTAGAAATACTTGCTTTAACTAATATATTTTCAAAATAATTTATAAATTTATCCTTATTGACTTGTCAAAGATAGTTAGAGCTCATTTTAAAATTTTGCCCTCATTTTTTTTTGAAATAATATATATATAGAGAGAGAGTTAAATGTTAAAAAAAAATATATTAAGGCCAGGCATGGTGGCTCATGCCTGTAATCCCAGCACTTTGAGAGGCCAGGGTGGGTGGATCACTTGAAGTCAGGAGTTTGAGACCAGCCTGGCCAATGTGGTGAAACCCCATCTCTACTAAAAATACAAAAATTAGCCAGGCATGGTGGCGGGCACCTGTAATCCCAACTACCTGGTAGGCTGAGGCAGGAGAATTGCTTGAACCCAGGAGGCAGAGGTTGCAGTCAGCCCAGATCCTGCCATTGCACTCCAACCTGGGCGACAAGAGTGAAACTCCGTCATATATATACACACATACACACACACACACACACACACACACACACACACACACACGTGTGTGTGTCTATATAGTCCAATTATCAGATGTAGAATATTAAAATATTAAAATTCAATTTTCAACTCAGCAAAACGATCAAGGTGAGACAATGGGGCATATTCCAGAAATGTCCCCAGTGAAAGTCTTAAATCTGTCTAAAAGATTCTATCCTCATAACAGGAGAGATTTTACAGCTGTTTTTGTGTCCCAGTGCCAGGTATCTCAAGCTGCAGGGTACTTCTCTTATCAGCATAGGTTATAAATTGTGAATCAGGGTTAAACTATACTAGAATAAAATATTTTGAAAGGTTTAAGATGTCCATATTGTTAAGAGAAATAGCATGTCATTTAAAAATTTTATTTTAAATTAATTCTAAATATATTAGCATTTTTAAGAATGTGAAACAGAAAAGTGGTTCTGGAATGTTCTCATTGTATTTGGTCTGCCACTGAATGACCGGGGGGGGGGCGGGGGGGGGTGGGAAAAAATATATATATATATTTTTTCTTCCTTCGAACAGGTATGTTTTTCTTACCATATTGGGATAATATTAAGAACTCATTATAAACCTTATTGTATGGACTGTAATTAACACTAATAGCACAGTGTTATAAAAGCTTTTAAAAACCATAATATAAATTTATGAAATTATCAGTTTAGCTAATAAAAATTACAAAGGAAATGATAAAAGTAGGCATGTTTCAAAACAAAATCAACATGATAAAATTCTAGTTTCTCATACATCCAACAACTACTCTACATGAATGCAGTGATTCAAGAATATGGCTGATAGACAAACAGCTTGATGCAATAAATGGTGCCGAAACAACTCACAAACTACATGGCATTATAGAATAAGGTAATTAATGCTTATCTTTAAAGAAATAATAAATAAAAAGTAACAATTTTATGTATAAATTTATCTTTTCAGTACTGAATTAAAACCTAAAGACTTACTAAAGATTTCAGTGAAAAACTACCCAAAGAATGAATATATTTAACATTCCATAATCATTTGTAGGGTGATCCGAAGATAGCTTGGATATTAAGGACATATTGTATAACACATTCAAAAACTTACAGAAGTCAGTTCCTGTGCCTGTATCCACCTCAGAGTCATGGAATGGATTCCAAAATGGCACAATGTCAGAAAAGAAACAAAAAGGGTTTCCAAGACTGCTTATCAAAAATATCATTTGCCAGGATTCCCGAAAAGATGTATTTCAAAAACACATCAAAAAATGATCTTTTTTGTTGTTTGTTTTAGTTCTTTCTTCTTGTGGCTTATGTTGATACATTATAAAGGCCATGGATAAAGTTAGAGTCCATTAATAAAAGAGATAATAAAAAGAATGTAGGTTTTTGAGGTCAGACATGTCTGAGACAAAATCTCAGTTCTGCCACTAATGGTTCCGTGACGTTAAATAATTTCATTAACACCTGTTAGGTAGTTTACTTACCTGTATAATTGGAATAGCATATTATTTTACTCAATATATATTTATGAGATTACTGTGTCCCTGTCAGTACTGTGAATCCAGGAAATGATTCAATGAACAGGACAAATGCTATGACCTTAGGGTGGTGAAGGCAATAAGATAGTAAAAAAAGAAAATATTAGTGTTATATGAACTATGAAGAAAATAATACAAAACTAAAGAGTGGGAAGAAAGGAAGATTTTTAAAACATATAGTCAGAGAAAATCTTTTTGAGGAAGTGGCTTTAAGCAGAGACTTAAAGGATGAGACTAATCATATTCTGGACAGAAAAAAAACAACAAATAGAACAACTTGGAGGCTGTAAAACCTCGATTTGCTAAAGAAACTAGCTTTGGTTTCAGCAGAGCAGTTCAGAGGATGTGTTAAATTAAATAATGACTCCTCATCCCTACAACCTGTAAATGCTACTTTATATGACAAAAGGAACTTTGTAGATATGATTAAGAATCTTGAAATGAGGGAATTATTCTGGATTGTAAGGGTGGAATATACTTGTAATCATATATATCTTTATAGCATGGAAGCAGAGGAAGATTTGACTATAGAAGAGTGGTAGGAGATATGAAGCAAGAGGTTGGAGTGATGTAAATAAGGAGTCAACAGCTAAGGATGTGGGAAGCAAGAAAAGGCAAGTAATTAGATTCTCCCCATAACACCCAGAAGGGCTAAGCCCTGCTGATACCTTGATCTTAGCTCAGTGAAACTGATTCTGGGCTTCTGACTTTCCTCACTGTAAGATAACTTTGTATTGTTTTAAGCCATTAAGTTTGTGGCAATTTGTTACAGTGCTAATAGGATACTAATGCAGAGGAAAATGGCAAAAAGAAAAAGAAAGCTTAGATAGGTAGCAGTTACCGGATCACTTGAGGCACTATAGAAGATGAATGACAAAGAGAAAAATAAAGGCTCTCAGAGGCTTCCACTAATACTCCAAGCAGCAGATGGTGATGAGCTGGACGTGGGTGGTGGTGGTGATGGTGGTTGAAGTGAGGGAAAGTTTCAGGCACCTGCTAAATTTTGAAGGTGGAGTTGGCAGGACTTGTTGATGGTTAGGATGTATGGAGTGAAGAAGAAAGCCTTCCAAACACCTAGAGCAACCAGGTAACTTTGCATCATTCATGAGAGATGGTTCAACTTACACAAAGATTTTGACAGCTGCTGGAAAGAAAATCAGAGTTCATATTTTGCCCATGTTCAACTGTAAGCAGTGAAGTCACTTTAAATGTCAACAGATGGGTAGGGAAGACTCACCTAGAGGATGACCAGGGACAATGAGGATGATATTCTTTTACATTCCCAATCCCTATGGGATACTTAGTGATACACCAGAAAGGACAAAAGATAAGAAACCTACCCCAGGGTTTACATATTTTCTTAAAACGTATTTTTTTTAAAAAGTTACCTATTTTTTTATTTTGATAAAAAATATAAAAATAGATCTCATCTTCTCTATGTCCAGTTTCTTTACAGATAAAATCACAAACATAGCCACTGAGAAATTAAATTCAAACTGACATGTGAAGTAACATCTAAGAAAAATACTGGCAGACAAAATAAAAGAAAAATACAGAATACTAAGTTTAAAACGAGAAAGTACTAATAACTATAGGGCTGAGCATCAGTGAAAGTGTAAGTGAAAATCAGTAACCTCACAGAATAAGAAGGTAAATCAAGGCACTATTTAGAACTTCAAAAGTTCTATGTGATAGCTAATTTTAATCCCCAAAGCATGATAATTTCCGCATTCCACTGATGTAACCATTGCAGAAGAGTGATATGAATTTATAACCATAAAAATGAAACTTCTAAAACATACTAATGACAATATTACCAACAGGAATAACAAATACTAGGTTTACCCCCACTTATCAAGAGTACATGCTTTTTCTACCACTATTCATATCTCTCTTGTGTCACTTAATTGACTTTTCAAGGTTAAGCCATGGACATCTATAAACAATACTGCCTATCATAAATCATCCTGGAAAAGCACTGTTTTCTTAAAGTCTATCAGATAGTACACAATGTTTTAGAACAGCAGAACAAAGCTAAACTAATTTAAATGTCCATAAATCACTGTCTTGTCTTAGTAAATATTAATACAATATATTAAGAAAAAGAGACAGAGAGAGGGAGAAACACAAAACAATGAAAACATTTCAAAAATACACTGAATAACTTATTAAACATAATTCGGAGAATTATAATGATTGCTGCTTAAATTTTGTTGTAAGCCATACGTAAAATAATAGTAATAATGATAATAACAATGTGGGGAAGAAAAAATGGTCACATACATACATATATATAAATATATATGAGCAGCATTAAAAGTATACCTTCTGTCACACTCAGATTCAGTAAGGATATTTATCTCTATTAGGTGTTATATACAACCATATAACGGCATTGATAATGGTATTATTAAAAATGAAAGATTATATGGGATTTTTTTTTTTTTTTTTTTTTTTTTTTTTTTCTGAGACGGAGTTTCACCCTTGTTGCTCAGGCTGGAGTGCAATGGTGCGATCTCGGCTCACTGTAACCTCCGCCTCCCTGGTTCAGGCGATTCTCCTGCCTCAGCTTCTCGAATAGCTGGGACTACAGGCATGCGCCACCACGCCAGGCTAATTTTGTATTTTTAGTAGAGATGGAGTTTCTCCATGTTGGCCAGGCTAGTCTTGAACTCCCAACCTCAGGTGATCCACCCACCTCAGCCTCCCCAAGTGTTGGGATTACAGTCGTGAGGTACCGCGCCCATCCAGGAATCTTTTTGTTTTATTTTATTTTTTATTTTTTATTTTTTTTAATTGTTAGAATTTTTTTTCTTTTTTTTTATTATCATAAAGTTCTAGGGTACATGTGCACAACGTGCAGGTTTGTTACATATGTATACTTGTGCCACGTTGGTGTGCTGCATCCATCAACTCGTCAGCACCCATCAACTGGTCATTTGGATCAGGTATAACTCCCAGTGCAATCCCTCCCCCCTCCCCCTTCCCCATGATAGGCCCCGGTGTGTGATGTTCCCCTTCCCCAGTCCAAGTGATCTCATTGTTCAGTTCCCACCTATGAGTGAGAACATGCGGTGTTTGGTTTTCTGTTCTTGCGATAGTTTGCTGAGAATGATGGTTTCCAGCTGCATCCATGTCCCGACAAAGAACACAAACTCAGCCTTTTTGATGGATGCATAGTATTCCATGGTGTATATGTGCCACATTTTCTTAATCCAGTCTGCCACTGATGGACATTTGGGTTGATTCCAAGTCTTTGCTATTGTGAATAGTGCCACAATGAACATACGTGTGCATGTGTCTTTATAGCAGCATGATTTATAATCAGGAATCTTTTTAAAAGGCAGAATCAAAAGATTACAAACTATAAAATTATATTTATGACAAGAAATATATAATTGGAAAAGGCAAAAATATGGGGACAAAAAACTAATGTACATGGGCTGAACTGGGATTGGGGGAGGGACTGGCTACAGAGGAAATGGAGAAAATTATTGGAGTGATGTGCTGATAGTTACGTAACTGTATATATTTGTCAAACACATTAAATACTAAAAAGGGTGAATTTTACTGTATGCAAATTATTTCTCAACTAAACTGACTTTAAGAAAAGTGAAATAAATATAAATCTCCTTTAGAATGTTGAAAAACTATAGATTTGTTCTAGAAATCTGAGGTTCTATAATTTATTTCAAAATTCAAGTTTTTAGCCTATTTTTAACTTACCAATTCTTTCTTCAGAAATCCAGAGTTTAGATTCAAAAATAGTTCATTTATATTCGACCCTAAGGCTAACACATGTAAAAATTATATAAAAGAACAGAAAATTTTTCCAACTTTTTTTCTATAGTTTTGAATTTGTTGAGGTAAGCAAAATAAAACAACAACAATGTCTAGCCAAGTGATACACATTACAAATACATCAATAAAACCTAATGTAGATAAAGCCAGTACAAACATTTGCAGCTAGAAAGAAAATATGCAACATGAACTTCGTTTCTCAGTGGTTAGCAGCATTCTCATAAAATATAATTTTAGTAATAAAAGTAGGAATATATTATATTACTTCACATTATATTCTCTTCAATATACTGTGAAGTGAAATGAACACTGGCTGATTAGACAGGTGGCTCACACCCACATGACTGCTCAACCTCTGACTTGGCTTTCGAAAAGTCTAGAGGCTACTTCATTTGAGGCACTTTGGCTGGTTTGTCAGAGGTCATTAACCCTACTTCATTACTGACTGCTCCAAAAAGAAGCAGGTCACACTAAATTTGTTTTCATAAATAAACAACATCTCAGAATTCTCAACGTTAATAAATATATTCTAATTAAATATAACGGAAACTAAAGATGCAACATTAATATATACATATGCTTACATATTGGGCACATATAACTAAAAGTATTTATATTTACACTATGAGAAAAGATCAAGAAATTAAGTAATGAGTTATGAGTCAGTGGGGATTTAAATTAAGGCCTGTTACCTAATTGTAGCTGTCCATATAGTAAAATTCTTAAGTCAGTTCTATTAAATTCAAAATGCATTAATTTTAGCTATTTCAATTTAACCATGGCCAACAAATATGTAAGTCAACTCAAGATATTTTAAATAAACAGTTACATGGTTGTTTATTTTTCACAATTGCATAAACAAAAAATTCCAAGGGGGTCTAGAAAGAGAAGGAAAGAATGAATTAAAGTTGATTAGTATATATGTAAATTAGATCTAGGTAACATTTATGCTAAATTTTAACTGTTTTAATTTTATATTACACAAATTTTGTACCTGGGGCACAAGTGCCATACTGAAAACACTAATAGAAAACACATAAAATGTGAACAGCTGCAGTTATTAAAAAGATCCCTTAGGGTAGGTCAATACACAGACATGAGTTTATATCATAGCCTGTTACACACGGACGCTAGGAGGCTTAAGGGAAATATGAGTTATAGAG
This sequence comes from Macaca thibetana thibetana, assembly GCF_024542745.1. Taxonomy (NCBI): domain Eukaryota; kingdom Metazoa; phylum Chordata; class Mammalia; order Primates; family Cercopithecidae; genus Macaca; species Macaca thibetana. The sequence goes on from NC_065594.1 coordinate 46,403,484, forward strand.
AATCAAGCTCTCCATGGACAGATGCATCTACAGATAAGATTAAGATTAATTCTTGGGCAGTGGTGTCTCTTTCTGTCATACTGATCTTTGGTGCATACTAGGTTGTTGACTCAAAGTGTATTACTATTATTTCTATTGGCTTGTGTGCAGAATTTTGCATTTTGAAAATGCATCTACAACCTCTTTTTTGTTTCTAGCTAAAAAGCTCTTTAACATCGACAGAGTACTGCATGAGATGTAGCTTCTAGACAGCAATCTTTCCTGGAGATTAAACTGCAGTAAGCAGGCATTGTTTTACTTATCTTTCGTATTTTGAATTTTTACAAGGGAATCCCAGAATGATAGCAGCTGTGACAAGCATATAAATTTGTGTTCACCATTTGTTTATTAGTTGGTTTGAGGAAGTGAGTCAGGAAGATGACACCAACACAAACAGAAATAAAACCTGGATGTCTCATGGTGTCATATTAAAGCCAAGAACATTTAAAAAGCAGAACAGCCTAATCTTCAGCTAACCTCTATTTAATTTTCACAAATAGAATTTCATCTCAAGCACCAAATTAAAACTGAGACTGAGAAATGAGCCTGTATATTAAGATGTGTCCAAATCAATTGTTGTCATGATGAGTTGCTGGTTTTCAAGCTCAGATTTACAATGTGAGTCACCAGGTTACTATATTGGGGTTAAAATTAGTGGGGGAGCATTTAAGTATGGATTTTACCCTTGTATAAGAACATGACACTGAGCATCTGGGACAACACTGCTTATAGAATTACAAGTCATTAGTGTAACAAAAACTTCAGTGGAAAAAAAAGTGCCAAAATATCTGCATAATTCGTTATATATCATTTTTTTTAGGGAATATGACATTGGGAAATGATTTCAAATACATTTCTTGTCTTTTCATATAGCTGTGTGCCTGTATTGGGTACAGATCAAAACAGAGGAGGCCACTACAGTTTTCAGAGTTTAAGGATGACAGTAACTAATCAACTGCCTAAAAAAACGTTTCTTTAACATAATAACAGTACAACCAGGGAACATTGCTAGCTGAGAGGAACAAAATTCAATTCAAGATTTAAAAAATTAATGATTTTAAATAAAAATTATATTGTTTGTTTTCAACAGAACTGAAATTTACAATAAATGAATACCATATGCAAGTTTTATACAGAGTTGAGTTTACTCTGTTTAAAGATGATTAATAACTGAAACAGAATTAGAATATTCTTACATTTAATGAGGTATCTAAAACACATTACAAAAATTTAGACACTGTATCTAAAATATCATATGTTTTTCCCTAAATCTTATCTTGAATAATGATAAATTATAATAATTATTAATACTTTATAGATATTATGCAAAATCAAATCTTTATGAAATATGAATATTTTATAGAAATATTTTTCAAACACATCTATATATGTGTATATTTAGTATACACATGTACAGATATGCATGAATAAGTGTATTAAGAATGAGTAACAGTTATCCATTTACAACCTCATTATATATTTTCCTCCATATGGGATGATACCATTTGGATAAGTTTAGGTTATAATGCTTAAATGCCTTTCCCAAATATTCAATAAAACAAAATTTAAAATGTATATTTTTTTCCATGATCGGAATCTTATAAAATAGCTGTTAATGTCAATTCAGAGATGTTTAACCATTAGCTTAAATCAGATGATTAACAAACGTTTCTCTGATCCTATGCACTCCCAAGATCTCAAGTCACTATGATATGATATCAGTTATATACTAATCATAAATAGCTCTGAACTTAATTCTACTACCTCTTGTATTCCTCCTCTACTACCTATACTTGTTGATGCAACCAACATGCCCCAAATTGCTCTGGCTCTGAATCTTAGTGTCCCACCTCTTCACATCATGACAGAATCAGCTGTCAACTCTATTTCTATCTCAAAGTTTTCCTTTCTTTTCATTCTAATTGTCCCTATTTTAAATTGTATATTATACCATGTGATCTCACAGCCAACAAATATTTCCCCTTCCTAACAATCCTGCCCATTACTGCCAGGTACATGTACCTTGAGGAGAGCTATGCTGCTCCAAACTTGCTACTCTAATGTTGTTACTGATTTCTCAGAGTAACATTACACAATATGCCCAAATTTATTTCCTTTCTTTCTTCTTTCTAACAAAATGGAACTGAATCTCTTCATTGGATTCCATATCTTGTTTTGTTCACACTGATACCTTTGACTTCTCTCGGTCCTTTATTTGTATTTCTATGCATGTAAATTCAGCTTGTTTTCAGTCAGACATGCCAACTCCTCCATAACATTTCATCTGATCCTCTTTCCACTCCAAGGTAGAGGGTACCCTAATATTGTCTTCCTCACTCACTCTGTACCTCTCTGGTGACCAGCATAACATTCTATGTTTTCTATACTGGCAGTGTAACTGTCCTTCTTATTTAGGGAGTGGAATCACATTGGAATTGGGCACAATTTCTCATCTTTGTAGTCTTCACAATGTCTAAAAGATTATATTTACAAGGGCATGTGATAGACACCTAATTTTTAATAGGTGAATGATTTAAATATAGTAATTTTTACATTTCTCCCTATTTCTTCCTATAGTTTGAGTTTAAGTTAAGAACTTCATATAGAAAAAAAGATCAAATGTTTGCAGAATAGGCCTTTATGAGTATATGATCATTAGTTTCCATATTTAAACCTTGGAGAGGACGAAGAAACCAGTTTTATAAATTTGTAATTTAAACAAATTATTTCTCGTGCTATTTAGGAAAATATGGATAGCAGCCAATCAGTGACAGAAATGACTTGTCTATGACCTGTGCTGGTTAAATAACTGATAATGAGCTGACAAATACTGAAGTTCATTGAAACTGCTACCAAAATATCTGTTTCTATGGGGAGAAAAAACTTTTGTAGAATGAAAAAAATCAAATTTTATAAATCAATTTTTTGCAATATGAAACACTTTATATATACCTAATCTTTATACTTTGATGTCCCCTCAACATTTGTTTGACAATTTGTTATTTGTTATCCTGAATCTAATTTTATATACCCATGGTCCTTTTTTTTTTTTTTTTTTTTTTTTTTTTGAGGCAGAGTCTCACTCTGTTGCCAAGGCTGGAGGGCAGTGGTACCATCTCGGCTCACTGCAACCTCTGTCCCCCGAGCTCAAGCAGTTCTCATGCTTCAGCCTCCTGAGTAGCTGGGATTACAGAGGCCCACCACCACACCCAGTTAATTTTTGTATTTTTAGTAGAGACAAGGTTTCACCATGTTAGCCAGGCTGGTCTTGAACTGCTGACTTCAGGAGATCCACCTGCCTTGATCTCCCAAAGTGCTGGGATTACAGGCATGAGCCACCACCCCTGGCCCCTGATGGTCTTCTGGTTTACGAACTTTTCGAGGAATGCATTTTATACAGTTGTACTCCAAATTACAATTTATAGATATCTTAAATGTTGTAGAATCTCACAAAAACACTAGAATGCTCTTGAACCCTTGGACATTTGCTTTGAAAGAAGTACAATGTAGTATACTGTATTGTTCATATATGTAGCTATTATACACTAACTGTAAGATGCCAATTTATTGCACATTGGGGAATCTAAAAATTAACCTTTCTCGTTGTGTTTCAGCTAGAACACTCTATGAAAAGAAATATAGCAAAGAATCAAAATGCATAACGTTTACTCAAATGCCACTAATATTTAAATACATCTGTAAGTGAAGCTTCCTACTGATCCACTTAACACTTCAGCAACAGGCTAATGAACCACAGAACGCTTTGTTTCTCTTCCTAAACTGGATGCTATGTTTAAGAGAATGCTCTCTTTTAAGTTAAAGCAGGAATACTGTTTAAGTTGAGGTCAGAAAATATCTGTCTAGTTAGCTAACTTTTAAACTTAAAAACAATAACCTAAATAATTGGGACAGATCCACCATCATTACAGAAGTGTATTTACATACGCGGGCTTTACTGGGCTTCGTTCTATGGAGAGACAGAATCCAAGGACAAGGCCTGGTATGTCCTGAGGACTGACTACCAAATTGACATAGTCACTAAAGACAATCGTCAGCCAGGCCTGGTTCCAATGGGAAACAATTTCCTCTGGCAGCTTTTAAAGTCTGTTTTTGTAGGAAATTGCCTCTTGGAGCATATAAAGCTAATTCATGGCGGTTCCCAGAACTCCCGCACACCCGGCTGGAGCTCCCCTGTGGATGAGGCTGTCTTGTTGACATAATCGAGCTCGGCTCTTGGCAAAGCTCCAGCTGTTTGTGTGGAGCCAGTCAGATTAGGCTGAAAGCCTCTAAATCTTCCAGAGTGTCCCCAGGAAGGGAATATAAAATGGTGATGGTGATATGGCAAGACCCAGGGAACACAGCAAAGTCACGACATTTGTATTTGGGTCTGTCATTGTGATTAAATAACACAGAATTTGTTAGTAGATTTAGCAGAGGTCACGACACAAAAGTGATGAACGATCTGCAGTTCTATTTTTGCCCACTGAATCTGTGTTATATGCCGGGTTAACTTTTCTTTGGGGATTTGTTGTGGTGCTACAAAACCTGTCCTCCTGCTAACCATCCAACTTTCTTTTTTTTAAATGCTAGAATGTCTATAAATATCTGAATTAATACATTTGCAACCAATGGACTTTATTTCTTTGGCACAAAAATATTAGAAAACTGTTATATATATTATATTATTGAAAGATAGGACTGCTTTTCATTTGACTATCCTCTCCCCGATCCGTTTAATACATACTTATTAAAGAAGATTGTCAAGGGCAAAAAAATGTTATTTACCTTAATTATAAAAAGCAAGGATGAAAAAAGCTTAAATATCACCCTAGACAATTAATTTGAGATAAAAGTTAAAAATCAAAAGCATATCATTTTAAAATGTAAAAGAACCAGCATATCTTTTCCCAGGTGTGAGAAATACCAAAGTTTGAACATTAAAGTAATATTAAGTGAGTAGAAACATTAGAAACAAAGAAAGCAGCAGCTATACACAGAATAGACAGAAATAAAAATGAGAAAACCTTTAGTCACATGGGGAAACAAAGTTGAAATAAAGTGTGTATTTGTTTGAATTTGATATTATCCACAATATCATATATTGTGGACACTGAAGTTCAAAACGAAAAGTGATTTCGATTTCTCTTATACTCTTGACCCCTCTTTCTTGACAATCAAAATCTGACATGAAACCTCTCCCCAAAAGTTTAGGATAAATTTGAGGACTAGAGATTCAATAATCTTTATGTTATCCAAATTTTACAAATTATCCTTCTTTTATCATATTCCTTTATCATTTAAATATTATTTTCATGTATTTTTTTAAAAATTACATAATGTTCCTTTTGTTTGAAATGTCTTGCTGATACTTAGTCTTATCTCCCTACCAAACTTGACCCTCTTAATAATTCCATTCAATTTCCTTTCTTTGTTATATTTTCACCTGAATCCTACACTTAACAGGAGCAGAAGTTAAATCTATTCTCTGTGCACCTGTATCAGCCCTGATTTCACTAAGTGGTAATTTTTACTTTCAATCTGTGTTATCCAACAGAAACTGAGCTGTTTGAAACCAGAAATGCCATTTTCCCCAACTGTTGCTACATTGTTGTCTAGAAGAATTTCTAGCCCTTTGTGGAATTTGAGTAATGTTTCCTAACAAATCCATCATGGACTTGCCTTGTTTCTGACTTTCCATTTGCTACAATTGGTGGGTAAAAGTAAAATCCTCGGTCAGATTTTCTTTTCTTGAATTCCAGATCTCTGACGTACCATCTGGAATAAGTGACTTTTTTGAGCTTCAAAACTTTCCTATAAAATAGTCTACCTCATGTAGTTCACCAGAGGAATAACAGTGCTCAAGTACAAAATTTGCTTGAAAAAGCTCCAGTATTTAAAATGTACCCAAGTACAAGCTAAAAATCAGTACCCTCCCCATCACCTCTTGTCAGCATCAACATAAGAGACCACCTGTGTGGAAACAATGAGGATTTCCTTGGTGTATGTTCTCATTGCATGGGTGGAATTGCTAAGTTATAGAACATGCTGAATTTCTGAAGGTCAACTGCTTCAGCTTGCACTTTTGAGGTATAATGTTAACTGATGCTTTTTATTTTAAAATTTTTCTTCCTAATTCCAAAATCTCCCCAAAATGAGTTCTCGTTTGAGTTTCTCTTTATTTTGTACTTCATAAATACAGAGCACTTCAAATTTCCCAGGTCCTTTTCTGAATGTTCTACAAGTGTTAATTCCCTTGGTCTTCATGAAATAAGGTACTATTAGTGGCTTCGTTTTACGGTGGGGAAAAGTGAGGAATGAAGAAGTTAACTGACCTGCCCACAATGAGGCAAAAACATATGGTGGAGCCGGAACAGTCTGACTCCAAAGACCCTGCTCACGACCGCCGCATTCCTCTGTGCCACTCTGAGTTGTTCTGCCTTTTTTAAGCCTTTACTGCCCTCCTTTTCTTTGCTCTCTTTTCCTTGTCCCTTTCTACTTCCCTTCTCCAACTCAAGTAACGAGGAAGGCAAGGAGGAGAACAACACTGTGTAGGGGACAGAAAACTTCCCTTTCTTTCTGTTCTTATTTCCAATGTTGCTCTGTTCTGATGCCTACTAAGAACAAGTGCAAAATATTTCAATTCTTTATGCCCAAATGACTTTCTCTTTAAAAAATAACCTTTCCAGTCATCTTTGTGTAACTATGAGGTCTTGGTAATATTTTCATCAAATAGACTTCAAGGAGATAAAAGCACTCCCCAGGCAATAGAGTTTCAGGACACAACTGCCAAACACACACCCAGGGGAATGAACGCAGGGTTTCTTCCTCCCCCATTTTAATCAAAGAGAGCCAGGAAACGCAACGGTAATAAGATGATGTAAATGGTATTGAATACTAAATTTTCACTGAAATGTAAAGAAAAAAATTAAACATCAAAAATTAAAATTAAAGCATAAAACATTTAAAATGAAATTAATCCACTATGCCAAATTTTCCAGTTTTGTACTTTTTACCACGACTTCCAGGTTTCTAAATATGTATTCATGTTACAGAACATATATTTCATTCCATAATATTTTTTTCTCTCCTTTAATTCTTCTGTAAATCTGAACAACTCATTACAGTCTAACTGGAAAGCTATTTCCATTCTCTTCTTGAAAGTTCTCTTTGGATACACTGCAGACATTTGAGAAATGTAGACCAGCAAAATCAATGGAGTAGTACCATGCACATTACACTTTATATTTGTAGGAGTATTTTTATTTCCCTTAATCTTTAAAAATATTCAATTCCTTTTTTAATAAAATTCATTGTCAGTGCAGTTATTTGGAAAAAAGTAAGTTCTGAATTTTTATAAATAAAATAAATACTTTGTACACATTCATATACCCACTAAGAACAAAGTTAAATTTAGCCAGGTTTTCAAAAGAGAACCTGCTCTGATATTAATAGCTAAAATGTGTTTGATATATGTTACAACCTTTTGTTCTACTTCATTAAAATTAAACCAATATTAACACAATTTTTCATGCTAGCATGAAAAACTCCAGTACATAAAAACCCATGTGAATGTTTGCATTTTAATAATACAATTGAAATAAAATGTATGAGTTTATAGCCATGTTTTATTACAAACACAGTTAAATATAAGTGCTGTGATTTTATTCTTTTTTTCATTTAAAAGGAAAACATGATGTACTAGAATTATTTAGAGCAACTCATTTCTCTCTTCTGCTTATAATGTATGATGCACTAATCTCTAGTAACAGACTTTTTATTCAAAAGGGAGAAATGATCACTTTAAAAATAATGTCACTTATTTAAATAATTCAGAACCAAAAAAAAGGCACTGCAAATATATTTTGAACTAGTGCAAAGAAACTAACTCCGTCAAATGATTATCCAATCTGTGCTTTTGTAAACTGAAAAACATATTAATGAAATTTTAATCAGTTTCCTAATACATTTTGTATAAACATTATTTATTCCAAAAGACAGAGTATTAAAAAAAACTTTAAAAATAATATTATAAAAATTTCAACATACTGATGTTCAATAATATCATCTTATAGAATATTCTGAGATATATATATATATATATAATATTATGTAACTTATTAATGTGCAACAATCACGTTGTATTTTTTATGTCCAACTAGACATCTCTCTTTCTTGGACTCCAGTTTCTTGCTTCTGAAAAATTACCTTACGTCGTCTCTAGATATTTCAACAGAATTTCCAAGATATGATGTCCCAATTTTTAAAAATGTATCCCTCAAATCTATTGTTTTCTTTTCTCTTGTGTCTTTCCTCTTTTACTAATGGCAAAGCATTTCTAGTCAGTCAGGCTACAGATACCTAGGTCATATTCTAGTTTTTGCTTCATACTTCACAGAGCGTGGCAGCCAGTCACACCAGTTACGCCTCTGAAATGTCTTCCTGTGCGATGGGTACTTGCAGCGGCCTTTGCCATTTTCTTCTTCAGTTCAGGTATCTTACCTGCATATTTTAACAAGCTTTATCTTCATCTCCCTGTCTCCACTTCTGCATCTTCAGATGTACTCACTATCATATCATCAATCATTTTTCAAAAATACCTCTATGATACCATCAGTCATTCAGTCATCTGCCCAAGTTAGCTAATTAGCCCTTCATGTCTCCACCAGGGTTTAGAGTTCTGATGTGCATCCTAAAGCCCTTGACTGGTGTTCTATCACACTTCCAAACACTTGTCAATTATTTTTCGCTGCCACCCTAGTCCTCACAGTCTCAGGGATTGCCTGGGGTTCTGAAAAAAACTGAAAGGAAAAGTTGGAACTATGAAGCAGCCATTCATTGTATTTTCTGATTCACAACTATTCAAATATTTTTCTTTCATATTTTGCCTTCTTGATCTGACTTCATGAGATTTTTGCCTCAAAATCTTAGTGCCATGGACACTACATTTGGGCATCTCACCCCACCTGGACAGGTTGTTGGCCATTCCTAGGATGTGGTCAATTCCCCTAGTCCTTGTGGTGCTCTGTTCACACCGTCTCTTCCCACAATAGTCAAGCCACTGTGGACCCAATATACCCATACAAAAGTCTGTCAAGCAATGTTAAAAAACTAGCACCATTTCCTGAATACTGAATATGTCGTCTAATATGGAATCAATTACTCAAAGATCCTTTGTATTACATCAGAAAGGGAGTATTTCTTTTCAAAGCAAAAACTCTGCCTCTTGAATAGAGTTGTAATTAGAATTAGACGACCTGGAGTTTCCTTTTGCATTTGCAAGTATTTCGAAAATAAAAATATAGTTAAATATTCAAATACATCTTAATTTATTCATGGGCGTTGATATGTTTATGTAAGGTTAATTATTTAATCAAAATAAGGTAAAAGAATTTGACAAGAGAAGTATACAGAGAACCCTGTCTTATTTAATGTATCTATCTTATTCTGTATAACCCTTACTATATAGAATCACATAAAAAGGTTAAAGAAGAAGCATTCTATATTAAATCACTAGAATTTTATATTGACTTGTGCAGCAACAAAGTACTTGCAAGGAGGCAAAAACCTAAACTGTTGAGAGAATGGGAACTGTGCTATAGGAATGGCTCTGATTTCACTCTAGTAGGGCAGTTTTTCCATATGCCACGTTGAGTGTTTCTGTTTGTACATCTGTTGCATGACAAACATAAAATGGTTGGGTTCACTATCAATTATAGGCTGGAACAAGTAAGATTTCAATTACAACAGGAGAGCAAAACAGCTGGGAAATCCCCAAAGGGAGGTGCAAGAACCAAGGGGGTGAAGCAGGCATCATAATGGTACATTGCACACTACTAATTAGAGAGAGATGAAGTCAAGTTAAAAGAAAATATACCCCTGGATGCTTTGTTTTGTAGAAGCCATTTGGGTACTGAAAACGGTACCTCGGTGGCTTGTCTCTCTCAATTCTCATGTAATTGTTGCCTCTCGAGCAGCTTAAATAAAAACTCTAGTATGAAGCTATGGGTTTTTTTTTTAATAATTTATTTTTCAAAAAATAAATGTGATTAAATCTAGGCATTTCTGTAATATCCAAATTTATTAAAAGACAGATATCTTTAAAAGGTAGCAAAATTTAAAAATGGAGAAAATGACAATAATGAGTTTTACAGCAGCCTACAGCCACCTAAATAAGGAATGCATAAATATAGGCACATATAAAAGTCTTCTTGACAAACATATGTATGAAAAAAAATCAGGGATCATTCTACTGCTATATGTACTGCATGAAAATTATGTGATTTCCCCCCACGCTTGTTTTTCATGTTTAACTAAGTGAACTAGAAGCAGTGCAAATTAAAACAGCATAATATGCTATTGAAAATAAATTCTTTTCATACACAGCTAAGATCTAGAAACATAATTAGAAATTAGCTATAGGTTATAAAATGTTAGGCAATTTAAACAGCAAATTTTCTCTTTTGTTTTCATACTCAACATATTTCATAACAATAAAGAAAACAATAATAATAATTTTAAAAATATGCCATATTTGAAAAGTCTGATCTATAATCCATTCCATCCACTTTTGTTGGAGATTCACTTTTGTTGAGCTATGTGAATATCTTACATAATAACAATATCAAATATAATAAAAAATATTATTTTGACAAGTGTTAATGGAAACACTCTAATGTTTACTGTATAGCTCAAAAATGGCTGCTATGAAATATGGAGGGTTTAACATAAATGTGAAGTTTTATCTGGAGTCCTCCCACAATGACTCTGTTGCTTTATTTTTCCTACTAGAAAAGTGTTTGGGAAAATACGAAATCACGGCATTAGTTCGGGTAAAAGTGATTATGGGGTCAGTTAAGACAATGTGAGAAAAACTATGACATTCCAAAAGGAGAAATTACAGATGTTAGAGAATAGTTGGAGGTGAGGATGAGGGGAGGGAGAACCTAGCATAACTCCAGGATTCTTAGCTTGGGAAATTAGGAGCAGAAAAGGTAGGAGAGAAAAACAATTTGATAGGAATATTAGCATGGACTTCTCTAGGCACACAATATGATATTTTACTAATGTCAAATGTAGCTTCATTTAACTTCATAATTTAAAATTATGTTTTTCCTTAATTTTTCTTCTACATGGTATGGTCATTTTTGAAATCCAATAAATCCTCATATGGTCACCTTTATGTCTGAGGGCAACATCTGCTACAAAATAATTTATCTATGACCCAAGTCTTATTTAAACATTATACTGAAAAAGAAAATGCATCTCCCTTACTTGCTCTCCAGATGTATACATAGTAAATTAATTCTAATGCAGTTTAAATCCCATTCCTGAAAGTTACTTGCACTGAAAAGAAAAGTGCAATTCTTGGCCCCTCTTTCTCTCTCTGCCCTTTTCTTTTGAAACATTTGTAGGCTTTGTATGAGACTTCCAAAAAAGCCCAGCATGGCTCCTGTTGACGATTTGCCCTCTTTTAGCCCCCAAAATTCTGTATTATTTTCCTCATATTATAGAAATAAGGACATTTCATCTCTTTTCTGAACTTAGAATAGCATAAAATTACTTCCAATTTGAGAAAAAAACAACAAAATAGCATCAATTTTGTATACATCAGTGTTTTTGTAATGACGTTAACTGTTAATCCCAAGATTTCAAAAATAAGAGTAAAATATTATATCCTGTTTTGGGTAATGGGAATTCAATATTATATATCTATTCAAAGCGCTAATGAAGAGGGAAAGTAATGAATTGGATGAGGGTGAAGGGAGTGATTTTCTTTTCAGATCTGGTAGTGTGAGATGTCTCTCTAACTCAGACGTATAGGAAGGAATCAGGCAGTGTTTCAAAATTAAATTCAGAAACATACCCAGCCTCTATGGAAACGACGAAAGAAGGGCTCGGTATGACAGGCAACAGCAAAACTGCAGCTGTTGAGATTGTGTGTGTAGCCAAGTGCCACTTCATTCTTGATCTATGTTAAGCTGACTGAAGGAAGAAAATCAATTACTATTGGCAGTGAACTTCAGGTAGACCCAGGTTTGAAATGCCAGTTTCACACAGGTGTGCACTCTCAGCAAAGATAATTCTGACTGAACATTCATTAAGAAGTAGTGCTACTGTATTCCCTGCTTTGAGATTTAAAGTGATGGTATTTTACATGTAGACAGAGACAGATGGAGAAACCCAAATATTGTAAACCTCCCAACATCACCAACAAAAATATCTGCCTTTACTAGTTAAAACTTTTCTAGAAGACTAGGCCTATTAAAGTAGTATTCAGCTACACACGTGCACATACACACACACGCACACACATATACATGCAATTATACACACATTATAAAATGCTCTGGTGAATACCATCTAAGCTTATTAAAACTAAAATTCAAAGGCCACATGCATTGAATATTTTCTGTTGCCTTCTGAGTAGAATCCACTTTATTTATTTTAGTAACAGTGTCCAAATTTGCTCTGGATAGATTCATTACTTTCCCTCTTCATTAGTGCTTGGAATAGTTTTATAATATTGAATTCCCATTACCCAAAACAGGAGATAATATTTTATTCTTATTTTTGAAATCTTAGGATTAACAGTTAATGTCATTACAAAAACACTGATGTATACAAAATTGATGTTATTTTGTCATTTTATTCTCAAATTGGAAGTATTCTCAAATTGGAAGACATCTTCACTTTCAGTCTCTGAATCTGAGGCCAAGGGCAAGCAGGGCCCATTAGAAACAGCACCTTCTGTCCTCATAGACACTAATATTTGTTCAGGGATGGCCTTGTGGCTCATTTTCATAGGGAGATGGGGTGACTATCACAGCTTATATTCTGTGTGTGTATTCTGGACAAGACTGCATGCTGAGAACATATGAACTGGGCCTACTTCTGGGGCGCCATAGCAAAGTCTTTCAAAGGAACAACCCAGAGGAATGAGGTTAAGAGATGGTACCTGGTGGTGACACTGTTTGGCTCTGAAATGAATGTACAATCAAACTGCAAGTCCACAAATGTCCTTATAAATGGCCTTTTGGGGTGATATCATGTATGTTACTGCATTTGTGGCTTAAATTACCAAACTTACTTCTGTGGTGTCCAATGCATGATGGAACTAATAGACCTGACTCTAAAATGTAACCATACTTCACTTTCTAATACATTTTTTCCAGAATATCTGAGAAACTACTGACAAAATGAAAAATGGCAATTGAGTAGTGTGTGAAATTCTGTGATTGAGTTTAGTTCTCAATCTAGTTAATTTAGAGAGGAAACCCTACAAATGTTCAAATTATGATTTAATCCTGTATTTGATTTTATTTTTCAAATTCTTCATATTCAACACCATACAAAAGATTAGTTTCTAGATTGAATCAGTGGATAAAACTTCAGAGAAATAAGAAGAATATACTCCAAACACTACAAATGGCATAAAAGTTCCCAAAATTGGTTGGGCATGGTGGCTCACTCCTGTAATCCCAGCACTTTGGGAGGCCGAGGCGGGCGGATAATGAGGTCAGGAGTTCAAGACAAGCCTGGCCAACATGGTGAGACCCTATCTCTACTAAAAATACAAAATATAGCTGGGCATGGTGGGGGACACCTATAATCCCAACTACTCAGGAGGCTGAGGCAGGAGAATTGTTTGAACCTGGGAGGCAGAGGTTGCAGTGAGCAGAGATCGTACCACTGCACTCTAGCCTGGGTGACAGGGAAAGACTCTCTCTCAAAAAAAAAGTCCCTAAAATTGACATAACCTAAGTAGCATGGTAACCATGAGTATCCAGCCTGTAAGAATTCTTTGTAAAATAGAGAATGTCTAAAAATCATATTTCATGCAATGGTTGTTTTTATTAGAGAACAGTTACCTCATCCTGCCATGTGTCCATGCTTTTGAAGTAATTTAGTCCAAAAAAAGAAAAATAAAATCCAAAAAGCACTTCTCATATTCTTATCGAATCTTAGGTAGTACGTTCATACTTTCCAGGACAAAGAAAATAAAACATTAAGAGAAAGCCCAAAAGACGTGAGCATATTGTTATGGGAAACTTGGGGTGTTGCTTCACCAGCCAGAAAAATCTATGGCCAGTGGTGCCTTTGCCTGAGTTTTGCTTGGACCCACTGGGCCCACTCAGCCTGGCAGGTTGCACTTGGCTCACGCTACCAACCTGGATCTCATGCCTGCCAAGGGCAAGTGGAGCAGTGAAGGGTATGTGAGCAAGCAAGCCTGGGTTCCAGCCACTATGCACAGCTAGGCATGCTGTCTGCGGCAGGGTGGCTATCTCCAGAAGCTCGCATGGGCATTGGTTCCCTGCAAGGCTGTGACTGGACCAGGTGTACCACAAGCAGCTTCAATGATTGGCACGAAGGAATGCAGTGGTGCCCAGAAGCCTGGAGACACCAAGAACTGCAGAGCCCCATTATGTCCCAGCCCTGCCTCAGGAAGCTCCTTGGTTTGGGCTCCCCAAGGGGCCACAGCTCCTCTCTCCTTCTTGTCGCCCACAACATGGTGAGCAAGGGGCACGTTTCAGCCCTGTTGGTGTTACAGCTCTTTCAGTCCTGCCATTTGGTGGGTCCCGAGTTATTGTCCTGCACCAAGGAAGAAGGATTTATGCGACAAATGGAGGGTAAGCAAGGTGAAGAGGAGCTTTATTGAGTGATAGAACAACCCACAGGAGACTCGCAGTAGGTAGTTCCTCTCCGCAGCCAGGGTGTCCCAACGAGTGTTCACCTCTCAGCAGAGAGGAGCCCCTGGGGTGGGTGGCTCGTCTCCACAGCTAGTTGTTCCATTGGTCCCTCAGTTTTCATCAGAGAAGAGAACACACGGTGGGTATCCCCTCTCTACAGCTGGTTGTCCCGTCTGGATGAGTTTGGGTTTTTTATGGGTTTCAGAGGGGAAAAGTGCATGCTGATTGGTCCATAGGTTCTCACTCCAGTCTGCAGCCAGGCCTCCAGGTTTCAAGCTGCCCTGGCTTGAAGGTGGGGCTTTACCAGGGACCTCCCTTTTTCTGCCCAGGAACCTGTCTGCGTCCAGCAGCTGTTCATAGTGCCCAGGCTTACGCTACGGGGCACCTGCAGGCCAGTGACAAGCTGCCCTCAGCTCTCCCTCAGCCTCCATCCCATGCTCATCGGTACCCAAAGTCCAGAGGGGGCTGAGGCAGCAGGGAGCTGGCATTTCAGCGCTGCCCTGAGTGTGTGCTCACATGGCCAGGTTGTGACAGCGCCCTGGATCAGCCTCACCTTTGCTCTGAGATCTGGCGAGGGAATCAGGGAGAGGCTAAGTAGCAGGACCAGGCATTCTGAGTCTGTGGGGGCAGGGAGGCTTCCTGGGTCCCCAAGAGTGAAGAGATGCCTGGGTCCACAGCCATGCGTTGGGTGGCTGTAGCAGCGACTGGGAAGTTAGGGAGCTTGCCTGCTCCCGGGCCCCAAGTGCACAGGGATACCTGGATCCACAACCCTAGCTTGGGCAGCAGCAGCTGTACCTAGGAGGGCCGTGCTCCTGCTTGCTCTGTGGAGGACACACTGCCAACTGCACCTCCCCCACTGCAGCTGGAATCACAGCAGTGGCCGCTCCATATGGGCTGCCACTGCCATCAATACTTTTGCCACAGGTTGTGGAACAATTCCTCCAAAAGGAAAATGTTAAGTTCTCAAACTCAATGTGTTGCTTATAGTTAAATGTACCTTACAGCTTTGTGTATTATTTTACTACTACTACTACTAATAAATAGTTATAACATGCATAAATACACTTTATCATATAAACACACATGTATGGGCCTTTCAAGACACAGATTAAGCTGGTAAATATGTATTTACACACTTCAAGTGGGGATCAGTACAACGATAGCTGATAATGTCATCCATGTATTTACAGAGTTTCAAATATGGATTATCAACAAGATGGGCCATAATACTTCGACTGGGGCCATTACAATCCAGGATGTAAACACACATAGATAATGCAGGAGGGAAAAAAGACTAAAACAAAAAAACAAACAAACAAAAAAAAACAGCTTATATACAAGCAGTGAATTAAAACTTTCTGGGAGTAAATACAGGATACTCGTATGTATTTAGAAAATGATTTGTAAAGAACTTGGAAAAAAAATTATTAAACACGTAATACCTTTTCAATAGCAAAACCTAATTTTGTTTTGTCTAAATATAAAAGGAAATCTCAAATCTCAATAAAAGTTAGTTAATACATTTTGTTAATAAGCAGATTTCAATCTTGCTGACTGATAGAATATATGAATGCCTTTTTTCACTACCAACATGTTGAACCAGACATTTTTTAAGCCACCTAAAATACTAGAAGTGGAAAACAATTAAGTCACCTAAAATCCTGTAGATATTTCCTTCATATTTAAAAAAAATATTTTTAGGAATATGATTTGTATTGTTTGTCTCGTGAGAGTTATTACATTCCTTTTTCTTTATTTTTCTCTTGTTTTATATTTTATCTTTGCTTTCCTTCTCTTCCACTTCTTGTCAGAAATAAAATTATTATTCACTATATTAAGCTAGAGTCTCTTTATATCAGATGAATATCCATCTATGAAAAACATATGCCTATGACTAAGAAAGTACAAAGTTTTTAAACACTAAGCAAAATTGTCAACAATTTTTAAAGAATACTTACTTCTTCTTGATTTTCTGTGTAAAGGCTGTAATAGTTAAACTTGCTATGAAAAAGAACAAAATCTTCCTCTGGGCATTCTATCAATTTCTCTCCCTTTCTCATAATACACACACACACACACACACAAACACACACAGAGTATATCACTAAATCCAGTTTTTCCTGATAAATAAGATAACTTATTAAAAGCTGACTTCAAAATTCAAATGAATGAGTTCCCTCATTTTTTTGATCAGGTAAATAAATAAATATTAGAAACTATACACATGAAATAAAAATATCTAAATAGCACATTTTATAAGTTTAATACACTAAACCTATTAAGTAACATCTCTTTTAGAAAAGATTTGCATTAATGTTGTCACCAAAAGATGGATTTAAAATTATTTTCCTACATCTAAATATTAATGTAAAGCATTCAAGTTGTTTTTTTAATAAAATTTAGTCCATAATAGTTTGTTTTCCTTTTTACTATGATTATAAGCCATTTTAAAGTAAGAAATTTGCTATTTGACTCCAACAAGTTTTTATAAAATACATTTCTATTCATATGTATTTAAACTACATCTCCCCCCTTATGAGGGGGATGTGTTCTAAGACTCCTAGTAGGTGCCTGAAACTGCAGATTTTTTTTCCTGTACATACACACATACACAATATGTACGTACATATTATTCCTATACTTAATTTCCTGTACGTACATACATAAAGTTTATACATTAGGCACAGTAAGAGATTAATGACAGTAGCTAATAATAAAATAGAAAATTCTAACAACATACAGTTCAACAATTTCACAAAAGAAGATTCATTCTTACAGTAGATCTTAGCAATCTCAACATACTATTTTTTTTCCTTATTAATTCCAGAGCTTTCACCTATTTACTTAAAAGGAAGTATTTTATGACGTCTTTTTGACATATCTGAAGTGCCAGTATCACTACTCTTGAGCTTTGGGGGCCATTATTAAGTAAAATA
The DNA here is from genome assembly GCF_024542745.1 of Macaca thibetana thibetana. Taxonomy (NCBI): domain Eukaryota; kingdom Metazoa; phylum Chordata; class Mammalia; order Primates; family Cercopithecidae; genus Macaca; species Macaca thibetana. The sequence goes on from NC_065594.1 coordinate 46,421,146, forward strand.
AAAGTTACTTGAACACAATCATTGCAATACTGCAAGTCAATCTGCTACTAAGTGACAAGCGAGTAGGCGGCATATAAAGCCCAGAGACAGAAGATGCACATGCCACCTGGGATGGACCAGGACAGTGTGAGATTTCATCACGTCACTTAGAGGCCGCAATGTAGAAGTTATTGTTTATTTCCAAAATTTTCCATATAATATATTCAAATGGTGGTTGACCATCGGTAACTGAATCTGCAGAAAGGGAACTCTTTCGTAAGAGGAGCCACTATGACTATTTGTGTGTTTGTGTGTGTGTGTTTATAACTGTGCTGATGTGTGTTTATGTTTTTAGTTTGATTGTTCCAGCATCTCTGATTTCTTATTACCCATGGCTTATAAGAAACACAGATCTCCTGTATTTCAGCATATCTCCTATATTCAGTGCCTAAAAGACAAGTAATATTTGAATAAAAGTTTAAAAGAATGATTTTCCCCTTCTATTTTGCTATATTAGAAGAGAATATTAAAAGTATTAAGCTAAATAAAAATAAGCTATATTTATAATTATGGGACATTTACAATTTAGAAATAGCTAACATATTTTTTAAATTCTGCAATTACATTTTTCACCTCTGCTTTTGCTAAAACCAGACGAGATTATCTTCAAGTGGCCATTCACATTTTATTGTTTCCTTACATTACCAAAAGAAAAAAACTGTCATTTTAATTGTTTGTTAGAACCTGATCAATCAAACATTTACACTTAAAAAGCAATAACAGCAGATCCCAAGTAGTATAATTTAATTAGTTGAATGTGGGAGTATTAATAAAAATCTACACTGTGTCACTAATGGCTAAATATAAATAGCACTCTATAACCCAAATCTTGTCATCAGTATGCAGTTTAGATAACATCACATACTCTGAGAACATGATTTCTAGAATGTATAAGAGGAGCCAAAATAGGCCCGGTGCGGTGGCTCATGCCTGTAATTCCACTACTTTGGGAGGCTGATGCGGGCGGATCACGAGGTCAGGAGAGCGAGACTATCCTGGCTACCACGGTGAAATGCCGTCTCTACATTAGTCGGGCGAGGTGGTGGGAGCCTGCAGTCCCAGCTACTTGGGAGGCTGAGGCGAGAGAATGGCGTGAACCCGGGAGGCAGAGCGTGCAGTGAGCTGAGATGGCGCCACTGCACTCCAGCCGGGGCGACAGAGCGAGACTCTGTCTCAAAAAACAAAAACAAAAAAAAGAGGAGCCAAAATATTTTTTCATTGGTTATAAAGAGCTTACAGTGACTTCACTACCAAATATTCTGTGTGGTCTCCTTTAAGTTAAAAGTTCTAATACATTAACGTTTTAGTATATGATTCCTTTGTTGCAACTTTTATCATCTGTTCAAGTCATAATAATTGAATATACAAAGATTTTTATTGCTTAATTTTTCTTCCATGGTAATATATTGATGATATATGGTCATTTGACCAATATTACTATAACTACTACTACTAAGTACAAAATGCAGTGACATTCATCTGTTCTGTTAAACTAGAAAGAATACTTAATTTCGAATGCATGTGGTTTTGTTAAATTATAGGTTGCAAGACATTCTTCTTCAAAGTACAATGAATTTGATGAATTATCTATCGGGTTTGCATCTACACAGATGTTCTATGGGACCCCATGTGATAAGACATTTAGGGATGATATCATATGAAAATATATGACAATATATATGACTATATATATGACAATATATGACCTCTATGACAATCAGGTAGGTAGGTAGATAGATAGATAGATAGATAGATAGATAGATAGATAGATAGAGAGATAGATAGAGAGATAGATAGATAGAGATTGCAAGTCTTACCTGGGAATGCCTTTAAGGCATGAGTGGGATGGGAGAACTGTGCCGCTTTAAGGTAATCAAATCTAGGAGAATCAGTAAATGTAACATCTAGCCTCAGGGAAGAATGTGTGATTAAGTCATGTGAAGAAGGCAAAGAAGCAGAAATCAGAAGTGTGTAATTATGACTCGGACTCAGTGCCAATGAGAAATGAGATTGGAAGAAGTCTCTGGTAATGAAAGGAGCTACCAAGAGATGCTGCTTTTAGTACCCGTAAGTCTTCAAGAAGAGCTACCGGAAACAGACATTGCTGAGAATGATGACTAACCTTGGTGCTGGCACATTAGCATACAGGGAATGTCAGGTCAGGCTGCATAGATGCCTGGGCACAACTGTTCTTCAGCATGCATCACTCTTCAGGGAAGGAAAGGGCAGTCCCTAATGGCCACTTAATATCCTGGGAGAGAACTAGATAGCTGTTCTTGCAATTTTCCACTTGCCAATTTTCTTTTTAGTGGCACAAAATTATTGTTGTAATAATAAAATTATTGTTGTGTTATAATATTACAACAATAATTTTGTGCTACTAAAAAGGAGGTGCAGAAATCTTGACTGATTGCTCAAGAACACTAGAGTGACACCACTAGATAAACATATTATTTTGACGGTAAGGTGCAACTATCAGAAAGTAAGTTCAATTGACCAGGCATGGTGACTCATGCCTGTAATGCCAGCATTTTGGGAGACCAAGGCAAGCGGATCACCTGAGGTCAGGAGTTCAAGACCAGCCTGGCCAATATGTGTGGCGAAGCTCCGTCTCTACTAAAAATGCAGAAACTAGCTGGGTGTGGTGGCAGGCACCTGTATTCCCAGCTACTCAGGAGGCTGAGGCAGGAGAATAGCTTGAACCCGGGGGGCAGAGGTTGCAGTGAGCTGAGATCGTGACATTGCACTCCAGCTTGGGCAACAAGAGTGAAACTTTGTCTCAAAAAAAAAAAAAAAAGTAAGTTAAATTAGCAACATAATAAGAAAAGACATTAAACAACAAGGCACAATTATCATTTCCTTTGTTCAGAAGGTTATCTGATAAATTTAAAATCTATTGAAGCTTCACCTAAAGACGATAGCAAAAATGATTTCTTCCCTTGATGTGAAAATATATTCCAGTGATTAGCCCCTTCGTATTTGCTATTTTTCATTTGCAATGACTGCAAATTTTGATATGATTGTACATTGAGCTAAAGCATTAAAGAAGTTTTAGTTCAAACAAAGGAATCAATCTTTATAGGAAATATTTCTGTTTGAAAATACACCCAGCTGATCTTTCAGATATCTTACGTGGAGTCTCGTGTTCTTCTCAAGTTATATCACAGTGTTAAATGCTTTGAAACAGTGTACTTATGGACAAGCTAGTCTTTTCTGAACTGAAATTTTGGACCTCCTTGAGGAAATTCTGCCTCTGCCAACTTACATATTTTCAAAGAAATGTTGAATCAAACCAATAGAAATCTAGTTTAGGTTCTTCTAACATCTTTTGAATATGAGGCAATGTACCTACTTTCAAAGAACTTGAAAATATAAAGTATAACAAAAGACAGGAAAGCATTTGAGAAACTCTTCTAAAATACATGCTGCCCTTAGACAACTTTCCTTTGAATTCTGTAACAAAAGCGTTAGTATCTAGAAATATTTCAACCTATTAGAGAAAAAAAAAAACTCCTCTGAATGAATTGCAAAATTCTTGTCTGTATTATAAAGACTCACAAGCTCTTTAAAACAGAAATATGAATAAATTTATCGATAAAGGGCCTATTCAACATGTAACAGTAGGTTTATACAATGATGAATTGCAAAACTTCTCAAAACATAAATTACTTAAAATGAACAGTGATTTTAAAAAGTAAAATCTTTAAATTGTATGTCCACACTAAAAATTTAAGAGTTAAATTACACACATCTATAGGAACTATGTATTGGTTCATCACTAGGAGTTTAGATTCTGAAGTTAAACCGACTGAGTCATATTTAACACCCACCCCCACCACCCTCACACGCACACATTTTATTGACCTTGAACAAGTTATTAGGTTGGTGCAAAAGTTATTGTGGTTTTTGCCATTACTTTTAATAAGTTACTTTATACTTGGGTTTTTTGACAACCAATGGCTTATACTAATTTGTCTTAGAATTTGTAGCACAACAAAATGAGAATATATTAAAGTTCTTTTCTTGATCTGCTAAGAAACATGACAAAATACTGTAAACTAGGTGGCTTAAAAAAACAGAAATTTAATTCTTACAGCTCTAGAGGCGAGGAAGTCCAATATCAAGGTGTCAGTCAATCTGGTTTCTGGTAAAGGTTCCCTTCCTACCTTGCAGATACAGCTGCTTTTTCCCTGAGTTTTCATATGGCCTTTCCTCTGATTGTGGATATGAAGGGAGAGCTCTGGTCTCTCTTCTTCTTCTTCTTATAAGGACTTTAATTCTATCAGTTCATGGCTCTACCCTTATAACCTCATTTAACCTTAATTACTGCCAAAAAGGCTCTATCTCCAAATAGTCACACTGGGGGTCAAGGCTTCAACACATCTTTCTACAATGTAGTAATAGTAGTCCTTAATCTTCAAGCAATAGTAGCTCTATATGTTGACAACTATTATAATATTGATGATGATGATGACAATGATGATAATGATAATGTTGCTTACTCACTAACAGAGGGACATCTTCCCAGAAAGTGTCATTCAGTTATGTTATCTGTTAGACAATGACTTACTATTTTCCCTCCCAGTCTGTTGATGCAAGTATTATCAATCATCCTCCTCTGATCTTAGTTTCTCTCTTCCGGTTCTACTTAAACCCCATAAAGGTAAAGCATTTAATGACCAAATTATCAGTTAAAAGAGAAAAAGAAGGTGTGAACAAGAAAGAAACATATGTATAATCTCTCATTTTCCTCCTGAGAACTGGGGCTGAGAGGAGTAAGTTCTCCAAGGCCAAATTCACAAGACCCCTTCCCCCAAAATGGCACCCTTCTTACCAACTTCCTCTTCCTAATGGTGCGATCAAATATTTTATAGAACTTGTTTCTGACCTCTCTGAAATGTTGATTGCATTCACTTAGGTGTATTTGTAAGTAAAGTTTATTTGGTAACATTCATGTATAAACTTCATTTTCTTTTATGCTGTAAGTCACATGACTCAAGTAGAGGGTGTACCATATCATCTCTATGACAACTACCTGGGATACAGATTACAAACACAGATTCCTGAACTCCATAGCAAATCTACTTGATCAGACTATCAGGAGGTGATGTCCACATATCTATACATTTTTTAAACAATAGTATCCTTAGGTGATTTTTATTTACACTAAAATTTGAGACACAGCAAAAGCAGAAGGAAAAAAGAGGAAAAGAGAAGAACAGAAATAGTAAGAAATTTGAGAAACTTGTTTCTTTTCATTAACAACACTAAATACTCTAATTATTGATGCAATCTGAACATTAGAGATAAGAATAGAAATTATAACTTTAAAATCTGTAGAATTATTTTCTCCAAAACAGTACAGAAATGGTCAAAAACAACAAATGGTGGTTATTAAAAAAGTGAGTTTACCAGTCAAAATCTGAAGTCAGTAGCAATAATAATAATAATAAAAGATACTAGTTAGGTAGTATCTGATTCTAAGAGGATCTAAAGAGTGCTAAAATCACTAGGAATCTTTCTGGTCTCCATTCCTTATTCTCGGCTACTTCAGTCTTTCCAAATTTCAGATCTCAATGTTTCCTTCTTTTCACCTTCTCCTGCCCCAAAGTTTCTGGAGTCCCATCCATTTCCTTTCTCAGACCTCCAGCAATGCCTTTGATCTGGAGGACTCTCCATACCTGCTGTTTGTCAAGTCAATGTGAGTTCCTAATCAATTGCACTAGGGATATATATTTTTAGCATTTCAACTAGGAACTGTGTTTTCTCAAGGAAACATTGTTGTAGAAGGTGGTTCCAAAAGTGCTATTGGTGTTCTTTTTCCAGTGCAGTTTCACTATGAGATAAATGGGCTTAGAGGGGATAGTTTAGGACACGACCTGATGTGTTTATATAGAAAATTTCAAAAAGACTCGCTTACAAATAAACCTTGGGATAATGACGGATTCATAAATCATTTCCTTTTTTTCTCTTCAGGAGATAGGGTCTTGCTATGTCACTCAGACTGGACTTGAACTCCTGAGCTGAAGCAATCATCCTGCCTCAGCATACTGACTAGCTGGGACTATAGGCACATGCCACTACACCCAGCTATGAATCATTTTTAATGCAAATATACATTGAGAAAACTATGAAACTATTTAAATGATGTAAATTGGAGAAAAATATAACCTCACAAAATATACAAAGAGGAAAATATTATTTTACATTTCAATAGCATATTCAAAGATGTGAGGTAGGCCGGGCGCGGTGGCTCAAGCCTGTAATCCCAGCACTTTGGGAGGCCGAGACGGGCGGATCACGAGGTCAGGAGATCGAGACCATCCTGGCTAACACGGTGAAACCCCGTCTCTACTAAAAAATACAAAAAACTAGCCGGGCGAGGTGGCGGGCGCCTGTAGTCCCAGCTACTCGGGAGGCTGAGGCAGGAGAATGGTCTAAACCCGGGAGGCAGAGCTTGCAGTGAGCTGAGATCCGGCCACTGCACCCCAGCCTGGGCGACAGAGCAAGACGCTGTCTCAAAAAAAAAAAAAAAAAAAAAAAAAGATGTGAGGTAAAACTTTGAACATGAGATTCAAAAATCAAAGCGGCACTAAAATGTAAAATGCTGTTCTTTTAGCCTCTAACATTGCTCTATTGTGAGTAAATGAGTATTGTACTGCTTATAATGAGAAGTATAGCATAGTGGTTGGAGCTTTGAACTTTAACAGACATTAGTTCGAATCCTGGCTAGTCCACTTCTAGTTGTGTGACCTTAGTTTTATTTCTTTAAGCCTTTACTTTACTTTGTCTATAAAAGAGCAGTAAAGTCATGGTTGTTAAATGGATGTAAAGTCCCTGATCTGCCATTTACGCAATAAATACTTTCATTATAATATTTTATTATAAAATCATCTCTGTTCCATTGTTCTCCTAAATGGTTCTGAATAAAGAATCTTCATTGTTCATGGATTCCATATTCGTGAATGTATATACTTGCTAAAATTTGTAATGCCCAAATCAATATTCATAACGTTTTGGCAGTTATTCACAGACATGTAGAGCTCTGAAAAAGTTGAATCACGGATGCACATGTTCCCAGCTGAGGCTGAACAAGGCAATGCTGTTTCAGCTCTCATATTGTAAACAAGTGTCTTTTTTAACGTCTATTTAGTGCCACTTTTTTTTTTTTTTTGCATGGTGTTGCTTTTGTTGGTGATTTTGCCATTTGAAATAGACCCCAAACATGGTGCTGAAGTGCTGTTTAATGTTCCTAAGCACAAAAACTCTGTGATATGCCTTACAGAGGAAATGTGTTAGATAAGCTTTGTTCAGGCACGAGTTATAATGTTGTTGGCCAGGAGTTCAATGTTAATGAATCAACAGCATGTGTGAAATAAGGTGTCTTTAAACAGAAACACATATAAAACAAAGTTATGTATTGATTGATATATGGAGATGTAATCAGAGTTTTCCAGGAACCTAACCCTTTATTTCCTCTAGGAGCAACGCTTCAGAATTCACAAATACAGAGTTTGAGGTGACTTTATAGAACATAACTACTGCGTATAACAAGACCTGAATGCATTCCTTTCTAAATGGAAATACAAACAAAGAGTTTGAAAATTTAGGTGACACTAAATTCCTCTTTCTTGTACTTCATAAGTAATGAAGTATGAGGAAATTATAAAAGGTGTAAAAGTGGGTTTGGCATTATGCTACCAATGCTAATTGGAAGATGACTAGTCTGTGCCCTTGGATCATGTCCTTCTGATTCTATTGTATTTAACAATAATGTGAATTTGGTCCAGGAGAAAGATGCCATTTCTCTCATTCACTACGAAATGATAGCATAAGATGAGAAATCAGCTCCAACCTTTGCCTTACAACTAGTATTTCAGAAATGAATAATGGATTACGGATTGCTGTGTTGCAATAATGTCTTGATTGATTGTTTCCTTAATATGTGCTGAGTGCTGACAAAGTGCAAATCTCCCAATCTGCTGTGACGGGACCACTGTTATTAAAGAGTACAGTTATGCTTTTGGAGCCTTCATTCATATTCTGATTTTGCTGTACTTTTCTTGAAGAAATATAAACAGTTCTCTAACTGACAAAGTACTGAAATATATAGTGAACATTTATTGAGCTATTATTCTAGACACTATGTTAAGGAGTATATATATATACACATATGTATACGTGCAAATATTCTCATAGCAAATCTATTAATTATGTGTTATTATTGTCCTTATTATCCCAACTTATTGTGAGTTAAGGAATTTGTGTAAAGTGAATGATTGATAAAGCTGGGAAGTCAAACCCTTAGATACTGTACTGGTCTACTGTGCTTTCTGTTCTTTTCACAGGGAATGATAATTTGTTGGTATTTATATATGCATAAAGATAAAAGCTCATATATTATCTTCTTGTTAAAAATGAGACATTTTTATCATGGAAAAGATCTATTGAAAGGATAAAACCTTAGAAATTCTATAAATAACTTCAAAATAAAAAGACATGAAATCATGAATCTCAAAAAAATGATGAACATAGTTTACTAAGTTTTTTTGTAGAGAGGCAAATAGAGAAAGGTGGATTACTTGAATACATTATAGGTGTAGGTTTTTACTTTAATAAATACTGCTTTACTTTCAGATTTTCTTCAGTCCTTTTACTTTCCACAATAATAAATAATTTACTAACTTCAATAACGAATATAAATAGAAACCTTAAAAAATGATAGTGTTTTGATAATTTCTCACACATTGAAGCATGTTTGACAGATAATACATTAGTTTAAACTAAAGGTTTTATTACCATCTTAGAGACTGTAAAAGAAGAGTAAAATACACTACACATCAAGGGGATATGAGAAAGTTGCAAGTAATCTCTTTTCAACTTAGGAAAGCAATGGGAGTTCAAATGCATGTAAGACACTGAGCCTTACAGAATAAATATGAAACAAAGTAATAATTACTTTCTCTGATCACTTGAAAATAGGTTATCAACCACAATAAATAACTTATTTTGAAAAAAAATAGTTTATGCCTTGAAAGTATTTTTTTGAAACCTGTAGCAACAATAACAGGAAGTTCATTTTCTCCCAGAGTTTTTTTAGACACAGGATATGTGTGTTTTCTTATTATCCTTCCTCTGAAAAATCATGAGTTCCCATTAAATTTTTTTATAAAAGGTTTATCCACCCTGTCCCTTTGATTAGCACTATTGCCAGAGGCCTACAAATTAGCAGGTGATGTAAGCCTGCCATGGCATTATAAAAATAAAACTTTTATTGTAAATACGGATTTTCAGTAACTGTCTTAGCATTGATATTAATGGTATCTTATGCCAGAGGTATGATATTCATTACTTAATCTCATCTATACTTACATGCTTTCACCAAAATAGTGTTTCTACAATCATATACCCTAATAACCAGGTACAAGTCTTTTTACCTTGAAAAGGAATGGATTTACCTTGTAGGAGGGGCATACACTATTAAATTTTTTTCATATAAAAATAAAGTCTCTTAAAACAACACATAATTGAGTATAAGGAATCTGTCTTTCCCTATATAATATTCGACATCTTAACCCATCAATCTCTTCACTTTAAAATAATTCTGTATTTTTTAGTCTTTTTTTTTTCTTTAACTTTCTATTTTTCAAGAATTTAATCATTCCAATTAAATTTCTCCAGCCATGATGCTAAATTCTCTGCATCTGTCTTAAATTCTAAGGTCCCTGAATGTTAACAATATTTTACAGCAATGTCTTTGAAGAGGTCAGAGGCTATTGAGAGAGGTGTGCTTTATTATAAGTTCACAATGTGTGTTTCACGTTTGAAGTTCAAAGGACTCATTTGCCTTGGAGCAAATAAGCATTATTCTATTGGTACATTTGGTTTACTGAAATTCCTTAGAAAACAAATGAGCAGTCAAGAATTTTTTTCATCTTACTGATTAGCAATAAGTGTGCAAAGGAGTGAGAGTGGAGGGGGTAAGAAAAAAGAATCTTAAGAAACAAGAAAGCAGTCTATGAAAATGCAGCTTCTCTACTTGCACATTGCAGAAAATTGGACTGCTAAAAGCAACAGTGTCTAAACAAATACAGAACTTTATTCATATTGACCTATTGATACCCATTAAATAAATAAAGTACATATTTTGCATCAGAAGTTTAAACAAACTCATTCTTTATTTTGGTACTGTATATTCATTTATTTTTTTTTCTATGTATAATCCTCCCATTCTGCCTAGATGAGTGATTTCAGATTGGTTAGTATTATTTGACAGGGAAATGAAATGTAGTACACATAAAAGCTTCATTGATCATTTTGTCCTATAATTATTTCTTTGGAAACATGATCCACACACTGAAAGTACAGCACCTTTTCCTCCCAACTCATAGACATACTGATACCATCTGCTTTATCACAGCAGTATCCCCAAAGCCTCAAAGTCAGGGACAAAACAAAAAACAAGCCCTCAATCATTGAGCTGCGTATCTTCTACCTTGCGCCTAATAACCCAGGAAGTATCCCACTATCAATGTGCTGGGGTGACTAGACTCTGTGGAATCTTCCTTTCATCAAATTAGTTAATGTGCCTTTAAAATAGCATCCTTACTAAAATAAATAACACAATTAAATTACTAAAGTCACCTCTGCCTCTTCCCAAAGTTTAAACATTGTAAATTTATTCCACTTTTATTTGATTTGTTTTTTCTCTTTTGGTTCCTAGAGATTACACTGTGGAGAGTATGCCCTTAAATAACAAGCTCCATAAACCTGATAAAACAATAGGATAGTTATTTTCAAAAACTTACTGGAGTTTTCATTTTGTTTATTTTATCTAGAAATTAGTTTTGATCCTTATAAACTTTGCTTAAAATATGTCATTGTTCTTCTTGTGGTACAGATGAAATGTCCAAATTCATTAGATGACATACAAGGTTACAAGTGGCCTGTATTCCTGTCTTTTCAAATCTATCTTGTGCCATGTCCACACCTAACACCATTGGGCCAGCCACTTTGATTACTTACGTTACGTTAAGCCTACACGCATTGCACATAATTTCTCTCTGTCATTTCCTAGCTTCTCCTTCTTCCTCCCCTTTTTTTCCCTGAATGCTCTTCTATATCTTAAGAATCAGTTCAAATTTTAACATATCTTTGAAGCCATCTCTGCCCTGCCACCTTCATGTCATGGCGGCCGTGAGACAGAGTTTGCTAAGTATTTCTGAATATTCCCAGAAATCTCTATTTTATTAATATGAATCTAATAAAAATGTAATTGTAATAATTCCCACAAGTTGTAATTATTTGTTTACATGTCTGCCTCCTTGATTAAGTAACAACTCCTCATATGTCTATTGATATTTGTTTCACAGGGCTTAGAAGAATGTCTGGCTGACAACAGACACTTAAAGCCTCATAAAGCCCCTTCTGTTCTCTCTCTGACTTCCTCTGATATCAATTTTATGATGTCTACAAAATCACTACATCGTTTTATTTAATATTTTACAGTAATTATTGGTATAAATGTTTTGAGATGTTCAGTGCCCTGAATATGAGCTGCTTGAAAATATCTCGAAACAAAGACATTCATTTACATCTCTGTCCATGTCACCTTCCTGAACATGTAGACTTGATAAGTCATTATTTTTATAAAGAACAACAAATGGCTGTCATGTTAGTTTGTACATTTGAAAGTAGAAAATACAAGTAAAACTCTTTCTTCTCCGAATCACGAATCAGACCTTTCTATTTGCAGGACACTCGGGACTCTACTCCACCATTGTTAACATTTTCTTTTTGGTGTAGTAATAGGCAGTATGATTCATCATTCCTTTGACTGTCATTTCCTCATATTAATTTCTATTAGTGTTTGTATTTGAACAAGAAGTGTGTTTGAAATGCCAACACTTAACCAACACTTCAGCTTACATACAGTTCAAGGGTAAAATTTAGGTTAAGTTGATTAATTGTATTTATGCAAAATCTTATAAAAACTATCTTCGGGTTTTACAGTCACTATTTAAATGCTCACAGGAAAAGGAAGTCTGCATGTGTTTTCAAGCACAAAAATCATTTGAGTGCAACTTTAGTGAAGAAATTTTGTGATTAAACCAGTATATAATACTGTTTCAAGTAAAGTAATATAAAGTAACCAAAGTTTAATGAAGTAATTTCTTCCTTTATCAATATTAACCTGAGTGTGAAGGCATTTATAAGCACAAATTTTAAAATTATTTTGAGAAAATACAGTATAAGATCAACTATATAATCCCTGAAGAAGGTACATGCGGAGAATCCATGCTGTTGTCACATAATTATTGATTGCTTTGTAACCCTTTAAGGAAATGCACCCCTACTAATACAAAAGTTAACTTGTTTGTAACCTAAGAAAGCACAAGCCATTGTAATGAAATGGATTTTCAAATTTTAAAAGTTTACAAACATCTTCGCCCTAGATTTATTATGACCTGCTGTATTTTTAGGTCCTTATTAGTCTTTTGCAGTACAAGGTAGACTGAGTTACAAAGAAGTATATAGGGAATTATGCAGTAGGCCAATCATTCAATGTTATGTAAATGAAATGAGGGTAACACACTCAAGGATCCCAGAGCAAATAAATTATATTTCCAAACAATGCCAATGTCTACTGCAGTCTAACAAAGCCTGTCGTGAGTGGCATCTGTTTTTGGCTAGGGATAAAAAGGAGAATCTTCTCACTCCTAACCTCCAGCTATGTGAATGAACCCACAGTCCATAAGACCTCGCTCTACCTAAAGCTATATAAGCATTTGCAGCAGCTTCTGGAAAGATGCCACTTCTCTGCTTTATTGGCTGGGGGAGGGGAGGGGTGGCATCAGGGGAGCTACTACCTTTCTCCCAAGGTTCAGCTTGCTGGTGAGCATAGCTGACACCAGTTTCTGGCCCCAATTTTATAGGAAGCTAATATAAGGAGGCATCATGGGAGGCTCCTGTCAGTGCCACCGCACTTGATCTGTAAAGACATGGAAAAATTCAAATTCCAAAGCTGTCAGCTTGCAAACTTTCAGCAAAGAGAAAAGCCTCACTTTAAGAATGTAAACAAGGACAGTGAAGGTCTTGCTATCTAAAGATATCAGCATGCAAGAAGTGCTCTGGCAGCTTGAACACGCTGAGGCAGTGGCAAACCCCAGCGCCCTGTTGTGAGACTGAGCCTACCTTAGAGACTCATGGCACTATCTTCTTCCTGCTAAGTACTTTACCTGTGATTGCAATGGCAGATTCTTCAAAAGAGTGAAACAGAGGTCTGACTCTTTAGAAGCAACAGCAGTCTCTCTGAAAGAAGCAGTTTGGCATTTCCAGGGGAAAGGTCATTTCTTTACACCTCTGAAGAGGATAGATAACAATAATAGAAAGAATATCAGGCATGAAAAGCTATATTTTCCTAGACCCCTAAAGGAAATCATGACACAGCTGTGAAGCTGGTACTATGAGCCAATGCACTAATTTATCCCACTTGAGTGCATTGACTTTCCTCTTCTGTGAACTGGCATCCCAGCTGGGAAAAGAAATGTTTACTGAGACTTGCTGAATTGTATTTACAGATCTAGTGGCTTCTTCTAAGTTGCAAAGAAGAGGTACCTCTAGTATTGGTGAGATATGGGGTGGTGTGAAAATCACCCAAATGTACTTGAAAGATAGTGCTCTTGTGACCCAAGGAAGGATAATATCGAGTTAAGTGCGGCACTTTCAATTCATCCAGCATAAATACCAGTGCCAAGGCAATCACATGGAGGGCCCTTGGGATACTGGGGTGATAAATCAGAACTTGGAAGGAAGCCTCCAAAATTACCCTGATTGCAGTTCCTAAGGAACAACTGATTGAGCCCTGTATTAGAAAATTTCCCCATCAGAAAACAGAGAAATATTTTGTCACACATTATCTAAAAGAGCTGCATTGTTACAGACATTCCTATTCAATTATTTATATATCCTCTTTCTGGTAAATCTCATCTGATTCTCTCTCCTTTCTAAATGTCATGAGTTTTACTCTCCCACTTGCACTGATGTTAACATTTGAAGGGGGGAAATGTTGTACTTAAGTTTAATAGATTTCATATTTAATAATGTAGTCAATAAAGTCTGTCCACTTAATCAGTCAAAGGCTATTCCATTCTGGACAGTAAATGCCTCCAATGGGCTATGTTGCTTCCATTACATACAACTTACCCATTATTTTTAACTCTCAGAAAAATATTTTAATATTTCCAGAGCTTTACGTGTCTATAAATAAATAAAATGGGACTGCTTTCAAAGAAATGAAATAGCACTGGCATTATACTTCATACACTACCATTAACAAAATCACAGGACAAAGAAAGAAATTCACATCTGTATTGAAGTGGACGATTTCAAACTCTTGTGGAAAAAAAAAAATATTGTTATAAATTTTTATCTCCTCTCTTTTCTCTTGCAATACCCATTTTATAAAAGAAGGACTGCTGCAAAAGGGAGAACAAAATGAGAATTCCATAACCCAATTGTGGACTTTAACAGTCTCATTTGTTGTTTGTGTCACATTCAACTTACAGCAATATACCATCATTAGTCATAGCAATATTATTCTAAATAATATCAGCAGCATGGCTCTGTTATCTTTACATTAGCTTTGTAGTCATTTAAATAATATTTTCTCAAACTTCAAATACTAGTACCTAACAATCTTTGGAGAAAGGGATGGTGCATGTCTAAGCATTTCTTTTTCTTATCTTGTGGGTGTTCTATTAGCGCAAAAGGAAGCGCATGCAAGAAAAATCACTGCAGAAACCTTCAAGTCAGCAAAGCATCTACTCGTGGCATATGTCTATAGTGTGTGGGTGTAGGGTTGTAAAGCATAATATGTCTAGCAATTTTCAGAATTGAGAAATTGAGAAAAATACTGTTTTGTTAATTGAGAACATATTTCCCTGTTATAGAGGAACAAAAAGAATTACATTCCCCGCATCATTGCTTATCACGGACTCCCATATTTTTCTGCTGTGTAGACAGCCTGCACCCAAATGCCTGTTAAATTTAAAACTCTTACTTTAATTTGATATGGATAGATGCATTTTACTTTTGGTAGTTTTATAGTAGTGCAATGAAAATTAGTTGTTTATTCTTTATTAACTGTTTTTAAACTATCTGAAATGTAAACTGCTAAGAAAATGAAGTCCCTGTTTTCCTAATATACTGAATTTCAGTTGAGGGTCCCCTTCTCAGAAAGAATGACCCATGACTCATCATTGCTGTGTCTGTCATTCTCAATTAATATGTATGTGCCACTTATTCTGTATATTTTCATTTTAATAAACACCCCAGTAGAAAGAATAGTTATAAGGTAGAACGATTTTTAAAATAACAAAAGAAAAACTAAATATTGAAAAATGTATTCCATTTTTTTCTGGATATTTGGGAAAATAAAAATTTGTGTTTATTTTTAGCAGTCCATCACAGGTAAGAAATTCTTATCTGTACAATATTGCATTTGTCTTAACAGTGGAATGTTTGAAAGTCACATTTTCAAATACGTAGCATTCTATTTCTTTAAAAAAGTTGATACCTTTTAAATATGTAAATATTTGTACTTAGAGGCTAATTTAAATGTACCATAGTGCTGCAGTAGTGTTAATAAACAAACAAAAGCAAGATATAAATAAAAACTGCTTAGATTTTAATTCTGGATCTGTCCTCTCTGGTAATGAAACTTTTAGAAAGTTGCCTAATCTTTCTGGACTTCAGTTTTCTCATCTGTAAAACAATGGAAATAATAGTAACTACCTCAAAATTTGATTTTGAGGATTGAGATAATGCATGAAAAAATGCACTTAGTATACTGCCTAGCAAATAACAAATGATCATTAAGCAAATCCCAGAAAGTCAATTTCTAAGTTTCAGTTAAGTAAAACATATGATTAAGCACATTTTGCAACTGAATTGGTATAATACCAATTTTTATTTGTTTGTTTTGTTTTGTTTTGTTGAGACAGACTCTGGCTCTGTCCCCCAGGCTGGAGTGCAGTGGCCTGATCTTGGCTCACTGCAAGCTCCGCCTCCCAGGTTCACGCCGTTCTCCTGCCTCAGCCTCCCGAGTAGCTGGGACTACAGACACCCACCACCACGCCTGGCTAATTTTTGTGTGTGTTTTTAGTAGAGACAGGGTTTCACCGTGTTAGCCAGAATGGTCTCGATCTCCTGACCTCGTGATTTGCTCACCTCGGCCTCCCAAAGTGAATACCAATTTTTTTTTTTTTTTTTAATGCCACTTTATGAACTGTGACTCGCAAAATTTCTAGGGAAATTATGGTACTATAAGACATTGTATTAGTCCATTCTCCTGCTGCTAATAAAGACATACCGGAGACAGGGTAATTTATAAAGGAAAGAGGTTTAATTGACTCACAGTTCAGCATGGCTTGGGAAGGCTCAGGAAACTTACTATTATGGTGAAATGGGAAGCAAACTCGTTCTTCTTCACATAGTGGCAGCAAGGACAAATGCCGAGTAGAAGGGGGAGAAGCCCCTTATAAAACCATTAGATCTGGTGAGAATTCATTACCTATCACGGAGGTAACTGCCCCCATAATTCAATTATCCTCCCACAACACACGGGAATTATGGGAACTACAATTTAAGATGAGATTTGGGTGGGGAAACAGCCAGAGCATATCAGACATTATGGGACATTATAATATAAAGATAGTTCACAGGATTATGAGAAGTCATAGTGAAAACACTCTGCATGGCACTTCTCATTTTCTTGGTCACAATGGCAATATTTCTGAGGTTCTTCTGTCCTTGGCCCATTCAGTTCCTGAGGTTCACGCCAGACACCTCCCTCTCCTCAAAATGGGGGGATGGGTGTGAAAAGACAAAAGCAAATATCAGATGTTTTGAAACAAGACCAACTTTATTCTAAAATCTTCATAGGCTTCTTTTTGGTTGTTGTGTTATCCTTGAAGTTCTTTAATAAGATATGTGATTGTGGATGATTTACTCTCAATATCTCATTACATCACTATCAAAACACATTTCAAAATATATTTGGACACTTAGAATGTTTCTGTTATATTTCACTTTATCCAAAATGCATGAGCAAACTAATTTTCTCCATAGTCAAACTCTACCCACTTTTTTCCTGCCCCCAAAATTTCTCATGCAATTGTCTCTTTCCTACTAATCACAAGGCTAATTTGGTGTTTTGCAGGTGGCTAGACTGCACTGCTTGTTTGTTTGTGTTTTAGAAGTGAAACTAGGAAGCGTTAATCAGATCTGAGGGTGTTTTATTTTGTGCATCGTTTTAAAAATGCAAATAAACTTTAAAGCTGACCAATTGCTTGGAAAGCAGCAAAAATGAACAGTTGTTGAACAAAGGTGCTAAGAAAGAAAACCTAACACATGTTCTCAATCACTTTGTCATGGTGAGAAGCTGGAGGAAAGATGAGAAATACAGAAGGAGGACAAATACAAGATAAAGAATTATGCCAAGATCTTTAAATCAAATTCTTCCTATTAAGTTTTGCAAATATATTAAAAATTAAAAGTGTATTTCCCTAAAACAGAATCTTCATACTTTTATGAAGTTTTTGCTTCATAAAATAAAATTTTATTCTTTTCCAAAAGATACTGTCTAAAGAGTTTGGAAACATGGCCAAAAATTTTAAAATGAATTTTTAGACATGGTTAAAATATTTGACCCTTAAGTACACTACTGGCATATTAAAATCCATTGTACTCATTATGGGCATTCATGGACACTTCAGGTATATGGACACACTTGTCTCACAAGAGAATACTAATAATGTACCAACAGGCCATCAATTCCAGAATGTGGTATTTCGTTTTTTGTTTTGTTTTGTTTTGTTTTTTGTATATAGTCAAATTGTTCTTTACAATTTTAAACATTTATTTCCATGCTGTCATTATAAATTGAATTTTGCTTTACTAAAATGACTAAATAATTTTATTTGAGTAAGTAGAACTTACGAACAAATTTATCTTTTGATCCTTTTCAGCTTTTCTTTTACAGATGCAGCTTTAATTCTTTGATTTTTCCATTGGTCAAAAGTATTAGATAATAGAGATTTGACAATTTCCAGTGGGTCTCTGCCAAGACACATCACAAAACGTATCTTCCCTCTGGCATAGGTATGCCTGATGAACGTTACAGGGACGGATGTGGGATATGTTGGAACTGTCCACTTCCTACACAGTGTGCTGTGGTAAAGCCTCATTAAAGTGTGGTAGAGATCACTTTAATTTTATACTTCTTTCAAGTTACTTTCAAAGTAAACTCTTAAATTATGGCAGCTGTAACAGAATTTACATGTAGTAACATTAAGCTGTCGAGTTTTTTGAAAATGCACCCTTTTCTGTCTTTACAAGTAATTTGAATGAGAAATGTATATGGTCTGTGTAGAATTCAAGGCTATCCTTAAAGTTCGTTGTATCACATTCATTAGTTTACCACACATTTGTATTTTTATTAAACTTTTCCATTTCTATCCAAGAATAAATTGTGAATAGAAGTTGTGTGGCAGATTGCTTTGCTGTGGTGGGAGAAAAGTGAAACAAGAACATGAGAGAAGAAAAGGCGGGAATATATATGTGCACACAATATTTGTCGACTGAGAATCACTTTAAACCTGTTCATCACTCTGTGGGGGCAATATATGATGTTGGAGACAAAAATGTAAAACTTGCTCTGCTGTGCGCGGTGACTCACGCCTGTAATCCCAGCACTTTGGAAGGCTGAGGCTGGCAGATCACGAGGTCAGGATATCGAGACCATCCTGACTAACACGGTGAAATCCCGTCTCTACTAAAAATACAAAAAATTAGCCAGGAATGGTGGCGGGCACCTCTGTATCCCCAGCTACTTGGAAGGCTGAGGCAGGAGAATGGCGTGAACTCGAGATGTGGAGCTTGCAGTGAGCCAAGATCGCGCCACTGCACTCCAGCCTGGGGGACAGGGCAAGACTCAAAAAAAAAAAAAAAAAAAAAAAAAAAAAAAAAAAAAAAAAAAACTTGCTCATGACTGGGCATAGTGGTTCACGCCGGTAACCCCAGCACTTTGGGAGGCTGAGGCAGGGGGATCACTTGAGGTCAGGAGTTCAAGACCAGCCTGGTCACAATGGTGAAACCCCATCTTCACTAAAAATACAAAAATTAGCCGGCCGTGTGGCAGGCTCCTGTAGTCCCAGCTACTCAGGAAGCTGAGGCAGGAGAATCACTTGAAGCCAGGCTACGGAGGTTGCAGTGAGGCCAAATTGTGCCACTGCACTGTAGCCTGAGAGACAGAGGGAGATTCTATCTCAATAAAATAAAATAATAAAATAAAACAAAACTTGCTCACATGTATGTGGATACCATCATTTCACAGTAGAGAGATATATTTCTGACATTTCTGAAATCCAGTAAGTCTCATAAGAAAACACAATTCTTCTAAGACAGTGGCATATTATTACTGGAAAACCAAACACTAACTGTGGATGGTTTTCAAATTGTTTATGTTAATGACCAAATCAGTTTCTTGTGACGTGGTGTTTTGTTTTTTTGTTTTTTTGGTTTTTTTTTTTTTTTTTTTGCATTTAACAATTAATAGCACTGAGGGCTGGATTGCTCTTTCAGTTATGTATTTTGAGCTTTTTATTCTTGAACTCACACAGAAAGAGCAAACTAAAAGATAAATGATCATTTTCTTGTTAGTGGTTATATACCCTAAGGATCCATTGCAAAGTAAGTGTTACTCACGGTTGGTCTTCATTTAAGTTAAAATCCCATTAAACTATTTCCCAGTTTCTACTGAGGCACATATCTAATGATTATTAATGTTCTCTCTGGTGATGTTTATGGATGCAGAAACAGGGAACAATTTGTCTCAATAAGAGAGACTAAGACTGTAGAATGATATTTGGGTATCTAAATATTTAAAATACCTAATTGCTTATCTCTAAGTAATATATCCTCCCTTTAGGGAGGCTGCAGAGTGTGATGTTGAGCTACTGAAAATTACATAATTTAATATTTTCATATGAACAATCAAATGCAAAAGATAAAGCAGAGGTATGTATGTTTGATGAGAATACCTTTGAAAAAAACTTAAAAATATAGAATGTGCTGAATAATTGACAGTGGAATGAAAAATAATTTATTAATCCATGCTAATGAAAAATATAGCTAAAATGTATTATCAAGGGATGTATATTAACCTATCATCTTTCTTTGGCAACTTAGGTTTTGCTATTACCAAAGAGTAATCCTTTCAAATACCATTTATAACGCACATAATGTAAATTTATGACGTAAATAATTTTGTTGGGGTCAAGTATAGAATCTGATCCTACAAGTGTTATGAACTTTTTGAAAAAAATCCAGTTTTTATCCTTCTTTCATTGTTTTTCATTTTCCTCTTAAAATGAAGCATAAAAAGCCTCCTGTTCTTTTTGTAAGTTGATGGGCAAATTAATGTGGATTTCAATTAATTTCATTCTGATTAATTAAAAGCATACTTTATAGTATGTATTCATATAAATATAATTGGCAGATTGCTGAAATATATATTATTTAAATAATAAATTAGCTAAAATTAAAATGTCTCTAAATAGGTTTCCTAGACTGATTTACTGCCATAATATAAATGATGAAATGTAATGAGTGATTCAAATTTCACTGATATAAAATGACATCTGACAGTTAATACTGGGTTCGTGAAACTGCTGCTAAAATGTAATATACAGTATAAATTTAGCATGGCTAAATTCAATACTAGTCTATGAAGATAACAGTACAACTGGGCAAATTAGGTAATTTTACCGTGACAAAATACTATAATTAGTTTTATAATCACATTTATTTACATGGTGAATTTCGATAACATTGACTAACTCGTTTTTAAGTCATCATCACATTTTTTCTAGAAGATAATATACAATTATAATGAAATACTAGAATCATAATCATTGGTGGTGGTTTTCATATTCTCATAGATATATTTACACAAATTTACCAATGTACTGTTACATATTTTTAATAAATATTTGAGGAACATCAACCATATGCAAGAAAAATATTAAGAACTGTGAGAACAAAAATGTGCTGGGTGTTCTGTGGAATGTGTTCATACTATTTATCTGTCATCATGGAAAGAAAGAACATCACAGACATGAGTCCACAGTAAATAAAAACCAAAGATAAATATTTTACCTGTGAAATTTGCCAGTGAAATAAATTTGCAGTAAAGCACAATGATTAAGAGACATATGACATAAAAGTATGGAAAGATTAGATTGAATCCTAGTTGGTAAATTCCGTTCACTTGAAGGCGAAGTTGGGAAAAATTAGTTGTATATCAGACTTAGTGAACAGATATTTATTGCATGCTTACCATTTGCCAGACACTCTGCTAGGAATTGTAGTTTTAAAACATGAGAAAAATATGATTATCTTTGAGTAACTTATAGACTAGCATGATAAATATACACTTAAGGACTGTATATAATAAAGTAATATAAGCAAATGTGTTATGCTGTGGGAAAAAAATTTATTAATTCATAGGTTTGGCTCAACTGACTCTACAATGAAATTCAGATTACATTAAACCACACAATATTTTCAGTTATGAGTTTACTCAAAGAAAATAACTATACATTCTGTATCTTTTCTCAGTCTGACCTGTAATTGTCAGTCATGGTTCAAGACTGCCTATAGTAAGATGTCCTTCATCACAGTTCCTGGTCCCTCACTGTGGGACACCTGAAGAGGTGATTGAAAGGTGACAAAATTAAAGCTGAGTTTAACAAGTAACAGTGGTAACAATGAAGAGTTTTAATAGTGTCCTTGGATTAAAAGAAACTTCATCACCATCATCATTGTCAAAACTGGCATTGCTTGAAGGCTTACCATAGGCTAAATACTACTTGCATTATTTATTTTATTTTTGCAACCCTTCTAGGGAAGAAAACTGAAGCACTTTTTTTCTCTTCTCTTTGAAGAGAGGTTAGTCAAATAAATTTCCTAAGGTTTTACATCAGAAGCAAGAGAATTGGGATTTAAACATCGATTTCTTGGATTATAAGGACTGGAAGTTCCCTTTTTAAATTGTCTGGTTTCCCATCTTTACTTTTTGCCCACATGCTGTTCTCTAATAGAAATATTTTGAACAATGATAATATTGATGCAAAAACCTGAGGACTTATTCTGCGTATCTGCATGTTTAATTGTTATAAAAGAACTGTTAAAAATTAGACTGATGTTTTTTTGCTGGTCAAGTATGTGTTCATTCCACTTGAATTTGAGAAACCACATCAACACCACCACGCCAACCCCCAGCACACAAACATATACACATTCCCTGTCACCCTTTTCTTACTTTGTACACTACTATTTCCTTAGTAGCTAAAAGAGTGGGCTTAGACTAGAGAATCAAAAATATTTTGGGATGGAAGGAAAGAAGAGAAGTGAAGGTGAGAATGGGTCCATAGAGAGCAATCAAAGTCCAGTTCACACATGATACTCTTAAATTCCTCTTCACGCAGAGGAGAAATTGAGCATAAAGAAAAAGGATAATAAGATGATCATGATGGTATACCGTAGTTAGTCCTTCTGTTACTTATTGTTTGTTACTTATCACTTTTTGTGATGGTTTTCTAATTCATCCTTCTGAATCAGGATAAGACATACTTTAATCCCTCTGTCCACATGCAGCCAGAGTGGTCTTCTACCATATACGTATGGTACTGCCACTAACAGCTTAATGTTTACATTATTTATATTTGTTATATGAGAAATATCTTGATCTACCCTTGTGCAAATTTTCAGACCTATTTCCTGGCATGCAGACAAAGTCAAATGTATTTTCTAGCCAATGCTATTTCAATTCCCCCGACAACAATTCTTATTCCCTTTGTCTGAAACATACTCCCCTAATTTCACTGCATAACAAACTCAACCTTCCAGGCATAGGCTGAAATTTATCTCTATGGAATACCTTCTCCAAGCCCCACAGTTAGAATGAGCCACAGTTCCTTTCACACATTCCTCTGGAATATTTGTAAAACTGCATTTTGATTATCTTAACATACCTGTCTACTACTAAGTAGTAGTAGACCTGTCTTATTGCTACTGTAAGACTTTGAGCTCTTACAGAATTGTCTGAAACAGCACGAGAGACTGAAGAGTCTCCATAAAGGACATATGATTAAATTATGAAAGTATATGCCAAATCTGAGGACAGTGTCAAAATTAATGATGTTGCTGATATATTGTAGATCTTTGATTTCAATATGGTGAAATATAGCTTTCATTATGTGCTGCAACAATGTTATTGCCAGATTTGGATGAGTATTAGTAAAAGTAATTTATTTTCATTGAGTTAGTGAGTCAATTCATAGGGCAACATAAGATTCTACTTTTTTTTCCCCTCAAGAATTTTCACATGCCCTTTTCAATTCTAATTTTGATGGATAAAGTTGAAATAATTTTACTATATCTGGCTGTGCCCATGTCTTTGGCACACATATAGCAAGGATACAATGTTTGGAGAAGCATTAAGCATACAGTAATTCTTTACAAAATCATACAGTCCTGGGAAAAAGAGCATAATAAGTTAAAAAGTTTAAAAACAGCATGAAGAAATTTTATTAAAATTTAATAAAGGCTTTTTTTTAACAATAAATAGCTTCCTGTATTTATTCTCTTAAAACATTATTTCATATTTTTCATATTATATTCTTCAGTGAGGACAACTGAATGCAAAACTAAAAAATCAATGTGATATTTTAACACAGATATCCCATAGATCAAATTCTGTGGGATTCAACTTTCAACTCTTTGAAATTAAATAAATGTGCTCAAATATATTGGCTAATTGCATCTCCTCTACTTCTCCCTCTAATTATATATATACTCAAAGATTGTGCTCTTCTGAAATCAGAAACATTTTTGAGAAACAATACCTGTAAACTTGGATTGAAGTGTCTGAAAGGATGATGGCAATACACACACTAATCAAATATAAGATAGCTCACACCATTTAGCTATTGAATGATGATAGGAAGAAGATAGCTTCTCATTTTTAATTTATAAGTCTAAAACTTGAGTTCTAATATCTAACTTCTTAATGTGTATATAGATGCATTTTTAAAAGTTACCTTTAAATATTATGAAGCATTCCTTTTCTCCCATTTATCCTGAAATACATTACTCTGGCAAGAAAAAAAATAGTCAACCTAAGCCGTGTCTGAATAAGATCTTATTTTTGCTAGCAATATTCATGCGTCAGTCTACTTTGTTATTTTATGTTATAATTGCCTGCTATGAAATGTCACCCAATATCTATAAAAACATTTAAAATAAAAATTAAATTATAGGGGGAATGACATTTTTATATATTTAAAATATGCATAAGCTATTTTCTCTCTACTTCATCCTACATTTAAAGTATAAAATCTTAAGCATACATAGGAGAAGTAATAGTGAATGTCAAACAGTCCAATTTATTTTTAAACACGAGAAATGCATTTCCAAGGACAAGAAACTCTTTACTTACCAAGTCAACCTGTTCCATTGTGGGCTTGATATTCTATTGTGGTTCTCCCTATTTGAAAGATTTGTCTTTCCGAGTTGATGGGTGCAGCACACCAACATGGCACAAGTATACATATGTAACAAACCTGCACGTTATGCACATGTACCCTAGAACTTAAAGTATAATAATAATAAATAAATTTAAAAAAAAAAAAAAAGATTTGTCTTTCAATGTGTCAGGTTTTTCTCCTAATCTCCCTGTACAGGTTCTATTTAATGTTATAAATGTGTTTACTACACTTCCTCAAGATGATTTTTTTAATATTGAATGATACATAGACAAAACATAGCTCCTCCCACACTCCCACTCCACTCCCCAGCTTCCCAAGCCTTCCCGTTTTCCAGATATACCACATTCCTGGTTGCCACAGGAAATGGGGTACAGATTGCTTTGCTCCAAGTTTTCCTCCTTTGTACACACTACACTCTAGATATGCATCATTGAAAACTTGGTGCCCAGAATTGAATATAAAACTTTATATATGATCTGGCCAACCTAATTTAAGGTCAATCACATCATTAAATTTCATCTTTTCTTTTCTTTTCTTTTTTTTTTTTTTTTTTGTTGTTGTTGTTTGTTTGATATAGCATCTCACTCTTTTAGCCAGGCTAGAGGGAAGTGGCACAGGTATGACTCACTGAAGTCTGTGTCTCCTGAGCTCAAGTGATCCTCCCACTTTTACCTCCCAAGTAGCTGTGACTACAGGTGTGTGCCACCAGGCGCAGCTGATTTTTGTATTTTTAGTAGGGACAGTATTTCTCCATTAAACTTCTTAATATAGATTCTGGGCATTTCCTAACCTGATGTAAGAGAATATTATCATTTTCAGTAACAATCTAAACTTGCTGGATTGTAATAGATTATGACAAACTCAGCCCTGCAAATCTTAACATCGTATTTACTGAAAAGCTAGGTCAAAGGCATTTTGTATTCACATTTTCCTTTCGCTCTAACTCATATTGAACATCACATATAAGACTGCTATTTTTTGTATTTTTATTGTAGTCACTTAAAGATATTTTTACCCTGATTCTGTCATCTGCCTTGTAGATTTTACTTTATACTATGTGTAGATATGATAAACATACTTTATGGATCTTTACCAAAGTCAGTCAGTAATTAAAATAAGGCCAGGCTATACTAAAGGCAGGGCAGCACTGTGCCCCCTAGTAAAATTTAGAACTCCTTTCTCTTTACATAGCTATCTCACTGTAAAGATTACATTAGAAAACTATGAGAAGTAAAGGAGGTGAATGAGGATACACAGGGAAACAATTGGCATAAGATAGGTGCTCAGAAAATATACTTAGCATCATTATTTTGGGCCTAAAACAATACATAATTCTCATTTAAAGAGATAAGATGCATTTCAGCTGGCTATCTGAAGGCTTGAAGGCTTCTGTAAATATCAAATCTTCTGTGAAATTGTTAAACTGTTTCAGACTTAAAATTCCATTAATTTTTTTCTCCATCAGAGTTTTTGAGGTAAGGAGGCAGATAATATATTGTGTGTACAAAAGCAGCAGTGTGTGCATGTGTGTGTGAAAGAGAGAGAGAGAGAGAGAAAGAGAAAGAGATGTAGGAGGGGGAAGGAGGAGGAGATAATGAGAAGTTATCAGAATTTTGGTATCTTAGGGGAATTGACACTTCATAAATACATGAAATAAAAAAAATAGCTTCAAGCCACTAGCTACCATCTATTGTACCACCTACAGGGTCAGTATCAACATCTCCCCTAAAGGAGCTAGACTTGATTATGAAATTTTTTCAAATATGATGCCAGCGGCATTCAAACAGCAAGATGACTTTGATAATTCAAGTAGCATAATTCAAACACATGGCTCATGAATGAGGGATTACAATACCACAACCCACTGTGTAAAAATCTGGTTACAGAACTCTGTGTGTGTGAAAAATTAATTTCATATTAGATATAGATCCACATGTGTCTTCTAACAAATTATTTGGAATATTCAAGCCTATGTTATGCTTGTCTTCTGATGCACTGTGGTAGGAAACTGTGCATCCTGCTGTTAGGTAAACATCAACATGTGTGGATACTCATTGAGTGCACATGATGCCAGACACACAAAGCATACAAAGCACAGGGGTAAAGGGCTGCTTTAAACATTTTTCTTCTTTTTTACACGAGAGAGTTTGGGCAGTTTCCATTCCAATGTCTATTTCAGTGAAAAGAACTGCACTATGTATTTTTAAATGTCAACCAAGGAAAAATTCCCACTTACCATAAGAATCACGTTTTACCCTGACTTTTCTATATAATCCCATATGTTTGTCATCTAGATTCTAAAAAGTAATCTTTCTCTAGTTTTACAGCTTACTGCTAACAATTTACAGTTGTTTACAAATGCTAAAGGGTGAAGAGACCCCGAACATCTATTCATACTGGAATGTATAGATTATTAAATTTGGCAATTTGGGAACTGGAATATATATTTGCCTTTTTCCCTAAATACTGTAAACACATGTTATGTGTCAGGCAGCATGCCAGGTCCTGAAGTCCTACCCTTCTCTTGAAAGATGGCCAATTCTAAATGCCTATGTTTTATAAAACGTTGAGTTTGGACTTTAAATTTAGACACTGCTGACCAACAAAACAACTCATCAAGACATTAAATATCTTCATTGCAAACTTGGCTATCCATTGTGCCATCATATGAATGATAAATGCATTGATAAGTGTCTAGTGTGAATTATCACAATATTTAGTAGTTGATAAAGTTATTCATTAAAATATCATCATAACTTACTAAAACCAATGGCCAGAGTGGATTACACTTAGTACTATAAATTACAGTGAATAATATCCATCAAGAATAAGAGAGTAAAAAAGTAAAAAAAAAAAAAATTACTCAATTACTGTGTATCTGTCTTTCTTGGCATAAACATAAGATCATAACTACAGATCGGATATTCAGTTACTGCTGATTAAGAATGAAAGTATGGCATAACAAATAATCTTGCCATAAAAGGAGTAAGGTAAAAAAAAATTACAAAGCATCATGTTTCACATTGTTAATTCAAATCCGATTTATTAACTCTAAATTAAAATACATATCTCTGCTCTTCAGCATGTCCAAAAGACCAATGGAACTTATGTTTTAGTAGAATGAATTTGAGGACATGTCTGTTTATCCAATATTAGATATCATTTGATTTTTGTTTTTGCTTTGTAGACATGATCTTCATGGGCAAGTTTAGGTTAAGTACAGTGTCTGTAGCTTAATTCATAGTCAAAACCAAAAGTGAATCATGAAAAAATACATTATTATGTCAGAGAAATTATTTTTGAAATCAGTAGAGAAAAGAGACTTCTAGAGTTTAAAATGCTTTAAACATCAGCAGGCAAAATACAACCTTACAGTAAAGAAAATTTGATAGATTCACAAATACTATTTTATTAATATGGTGATATTTTTCAATGTCCTAAAGTTACATATATCTTTGGAATATTGTCCAGGAATTCAGACAACTCTCACCACTTGATATTTGATCCCTCTCACATATGGTAAGGGTTTTACAATCCTACTATGAAAATAATACCTATCTCATAGATTTAACTGAGTAGATTAAATATGACAGTGTATATGAAAGCTCCTGACAAGGTTTGATGTTCAATTAATCTTAACCAAATTGAAAAAAAAAAAATGCCTTAACTGAAAGACAGAAAAGTCAGTCTTTTAACCATCAAAAAATATATTTATCTTTAAAATAATAAAAGAGACCACTGTATGCTATTTTTGAAAATTTAGCTTTCTATTATTTCTAATACTACACATGGTCTTCATGAACAATTTTAGGTCAAGGACAGCGTCTGTAGCCTAATTAGTAGTCAAAACTAAAAGTAAATCATGAAAAAATATATTATTGTATCAGAGAAATTACTAGAAATAGTATTAGAAATAATAAAGCAAAATTAAAATATATATATGATGTGACTACCATTGGATTACTTTCTCTCCTAGAAGCTTTAGTGGGTTTTATTGCTATTATTTTTTAAGCCTCGAACTTTCAAAGCTTCCCAAAGTACTTTTAAATTCAAGGAGAATGCTGAGTCATAAGTGGCCAAAGAACAAGAGAATATGAGCTTACATAAGCCTTGGAGTCACCAGCTTCAGTTAAACAGGCTTTTAGGAGTTTCCTCTGGGAAAATGTGCCGGCATTCTGCCCATTCTGAGATTCAGAGATTTGTGAAAGCAATCAGATAATTTTTACTACAGTTTTTCCCTCTAGGCATCTTATGGTTAGTTTTATGTTTAAACCAACACCTCAGTCAAGGAACAACATCTTCATTGGACTGTACCTTTCAAGTACACAATGTTTGATGTTCATAGAGGGAAAAAATATTCTTCAACTCCTTAGAACCTACTTTTTCTTTTTCTTTTCTCTGGTGGGTGGCTCCTGCGAGTTAAAATACCTTATGTGGCACTGTATTCTTTTGAACTCAGTAAAAAAAAGGGAACACTTCCTCACTTCAATGACTCCCACCAGCCCTTTCACCTTACTGTGTGCTTAAATTAACTTTTAGCTTGCTAAACACAGAACAAAAATTAGAGAAGACAAAACTTTTCATCTAATACTCTCTTTTCCTTGATCAGCATTTGACACCAGTCTTCAATCTAAGAGGTTTTTAAAACCTTCATGAATGTCTTCACAGATAGTGAAAGATACAAAAATAATGACTGAGTTCTAAGGAAGAAAAAAGAAGATGCAAAGCATGAAACAGTGAGATGAGTAAAGGCAATCCAATTTATGAAGAAGCTAAATGTAAGGGCCGTGGGACTAATATTATTATTATTATTATTATTATTATTTTATTTTATTTACTTATTTTTTTTTTTTTTTTTTTTGAGATGGAGTCTCACTCTGTCGCTCAGGCTGGAGTGTAGTGGCGTGATCTCGGCTCACTGCAACCTCTGCTCCCTGGTTCCAGCGATTCTCCTGCCTCAGCCTCCTGAGCAGCTGGGATTACAGACGCCCGCCACCACACCAGGCTAATTTTTGTATTTCTAGTGGAGACAAGGTTTCACTTCGTTGGCCAGGGTAGCCTGGAACTCCTGACCTCAGGTGTTCAGCCCGCCTTGGACTCCCACAGTGCTGGGATTACAGGCATGAGGCACAGTGCCTGGCCGGGACTAATTTTTTAAAAAAGAAAAGAAAATCTTATATTTGGGCCTTGAACACCTGATTTTATCTTTAATGGAGAATGATGTTGGGTACCATCATGGAGACAGAAAATGAACACCTAAGTTGTAGCATCTTTGGACTTGAAAGTGGACTGTGAAATAGGTGCAACATACACTTAAAATAGACAAAGTGTAAGATAACTCTATTTATAAACAAAGGTATCTGCAAAGGAAAATCATTGGGAATTTGAGATTAAGGAGGAATCTTGGTGGGCTTAAAGTATAAAAAAGCAGAGATCAGAAGGTAAAGGATGTGGCATAGGACAAGCAAGAACACCAGAAAGACAGCTTCAAGTGTTTTGTAAGGGTTCTTTTCTAATGGGTGGCCACTAACTGGGCAGTGCATCATGACCACAGTAAACAATTAAAGAAATGCATGCATCAATGTGACTAACCTACGATTATGATACACTGTCATCAGCATAACAAGGAGGAGGTATCACTATAGAAACAGTAAAGCTCTTATGTGTGAAAGGTATGCTTCTTCTATGGAGTAGAGAGTCATTTTGGAAAAACACTTAGCGCTCATTTAAAAAGAGTAGAGAGTCGTGCCTTATTCTTGAGTCAAATAAAAAAATCTATACATATGCACAATTATTAATTATATTTCTTTTATTTTGAATTTTGTCATGTAGAATAGTAGGAATTCCCACTTTCCAAACACTAGCGGAAGCATTCTCTAGGGTGGCAGAGAAACAAACAAATACAAATCTTAAGCTAATTTTACAACTGGCTACATAATTGCTTTGGCAACAGTCATAGACCAGTCTCTACTCTAAAATGTATTCTTATATTGAAAATAGATGGTTAAGGAAAACAATATGCCTAGAATGAGGGAGCCTAGCAGAATAAATACGATTGCTTTCCTTGTAGTCCCCCGTGGTTGGCTGTCATTTTTTTTCTTCTGTGAGCTATACATACATACATACACATCACTACAGATGACATGATAGCTTTGGAAAAGAAACTAATGCACTTCCAAATATCAAATAGCAATTTAGAATTAATTATGTGTAAATAGCACAAATATGAAAGAAGTACATTTCCTCACCTTGTTCATGTTAAAAATAACCTCAACTAAAAGATATCTTTTAGAGCCAAAAAATGGCTCTACTCATTTTGTCCAGACCTAGAGATAGGGAGAAAAAAAAAAATGAAAGGAAATCTCAAAAACCCTTTTGTAAGACAACACAACAAATGTCTAATTGAATGAAAAATCATTAAAATTAAATTTACAATAGGTTGAACAATTCCTAACACTATAAAATTAAAAAGAACAGGAAATGAAATAAGACCTCCTTTAGACATTACTGACATATTTAAATAATTTAAGTTGCTTGGCTTGAAGACAAAAAGAAAAAAAAAAAGCAGTTTATTACAAATGAATGCAAACAAATCCTGGAACCAAAACACAAACAGAAGGAATATAAGCAAATCCAAAAAATGCTCCAGGGTACAGGACAAGAAAGAAGATGTTTTTATGGAAGGAAGAATAGCTGCAAAGCATTCAACTCAATGCATAGCTGCAGTGAATAGAACAAACCAGAGGCTGGCTGCATTGTGCTATTGAAGTACAAAAGAATAAATCAAAGTAAGTAGAATAATGATAAAACACTGGTTGGATTCATAGTACTTACTATATAACTAGTACTTTGTTAGGAAGCTATGGTGAGGGCATCACTTTTAATGTCCATGAGACACTAAACACAGCTGCCTAAAAAGCCCCTGGGTACAATCATCCTATGAAGTTCAAGCATAAGACATCATCATTTGTGAACAGCAACAACTTCAAAATAGATGAGAATTGATGACGGATGAGACAAGTGCCTTTCAAATGAGATAGTCTATTCTTAGTAATTGAAAACAGGCAATCATTAGCAGAAAGATTCTGAAACTTCATTGGTTTACAGAAAAATAGTAGAAAAACAAATAATTACATTTCCGGATAGGAAAATCAGCTTAAATATAAAGAAAAAAATCTAATTTTATTCAAGTATCTTTCCCAACCTCTATCAATTAATATTTTCTAGTCTCAATATGAATAATCTTAATTGACTTAAACTATCTCAAGGTCTGACCCCCTTCTAGGTCTATGCATGAAAAAGGGATTCTTAGCTGCAACATGAGAAGAATTAACTCACAGTGTATTTCATTGACATGATATAAATTAAGGCATAGAATGGGCACTAGGATCAAGGAACATATTAGGTTATTTCCTTTAACTTGTCATAATAATTCAAAAAATTAACCAGAGAGCAATTGCTTATTGCTTGAAAATTTCTGATGATATTGAGTATGATGTTGTTGTAACAATTGTAGATTCTATAGTCACAATTCAAATCCCAACACCAATCCTGTTGTATGACCTTGGACAAATTACTACACCCTTTATACCTCAGTAATCTCCTGTGTAAAAAATGAAAGGTGGTGATACATTTTGAGTTTTCAATGAGATAATTCAATAATTCATGCAAAGCATTTCAGATATACCTGACAATAATAGGTTGTCAACTAGTAGTAGTTAGACAGTCATCTATATAATAGTGATCTAATAAATGCAGTTAACTGAACTATTAGTCAAATATTATAACTTGCAGTTTTGATTTATGATTTAGGGAAGGTGGTTTTATATTAGTGTGTTAATCCATTTTCATGCTGCTAATAAAAACATACCCAAGACTGGGCAATTTACAAAAGAAAGAGGTAAACTGGACTCACAGTTTCATGTGGCTGGGGAGGTCTCATAATCGTGGCAGAAGGCAAGGAGGAGTCAGTTACATCTTACATCTTACAAGGAGTCAGTCACATCTTACATCTTACATGGCGGCAGGCAAAGAGAGAGCTTGTGTAGGGCAACTCCCACTTTTTAAAACCATCAGATCTTGTGAGACCCATTCATCACCAAGAGAACAGCACAGGAAAAACTCGCCCTCACAATTCAATAATCTCCCACCGGGTCCCCCCAACAACACGTGGGAATTGTGGGAGCTACAAGATGAGATTTGGTTGGGGACACCGAACCAAACCGTATCATTCAATAAGGAATATATAATAATATATGATTCTGAAGCATATTACTTGAAGATATTTCACAAACTACAATTACAAAATCATTTAAAATGGGTTATTGTACAAGGTGTGGGAAAATAATGTAAGTTTTCTAGAATTGTATTTCTGAAACTCCAGAATTATTTCCAATGCCTTCTATAAATATCTAATTTGTGTACATTCTTGAATTCATAGTCATAGAAATGGGGCAAAAGAAATAAAATAAGTGGGTATATGGAATTTGGGGAAGGAAATATCTCTAGTGTTATAGGGAGGTAGAACAGGAGAACTTTATAGGTTTGTCGAAGATAACCTTAAGCAACGCTTTACAAATACATGACCTGTTCTTAATTTAGTAGTGACACTATTTTATGTATAAAATATTAAATCTGAGTGTAACACAATCCTGTCTTTAAAGTAAATTTATGCTTATGCAAATGTAACTTACTATTGTATTGAATACTTGGGCTAGAGAGCCAAGCTGCCAAATTCAAAAACAAGTCATGTTCTATTTTCGTGGAACACTGGTGTCTCAGAAGTTCTCTTTGTGGTAATGTCATCATTTCTGAAACTAACATTTATCTCATGTGCCATGGAGAAACTCTGGTTAACATTCTCAAAAACCTAAAAATATTCTACTCTTGTCTAAATTGAAATGCTTGATTGTCATAATGTGCCTTTTATGTCCTTAATGAACTTCTCCTCCATAAATAATATTTATTTGTGATGTCAGAATGGTGCCTCTTCCTCTCCAACACCAGGCAAATGATGCAACAAAACTTTATGCCACAGTTTTGCTCCTGCTTTCTCCTTCCAGCTTAACTTAATTGTCCCTCTCTACCTTTCCAAATTTTCTTCCTCCATCAAAACTTGGCTCTGTTTTTCCATTCTTTTTTATTTTGTTGACTTCTTGTTCCTGTACTCTAAATTGATTGTATTTATACTTTAATTCCATTCAATACAGCATATAGTTGCCCTCAAAATGTCATATATGTAAGTATAACTTACCCCCAATCAAACTATCACTTTGATAAATTTAATACAAATTTAATTTTGTATGTCATCAAAACATACTCACAAAGCAGTCACTCAATGGCAATGTGTTCGCTGGTTTAAATCCAAGGTTATCAGCAACTACGTTTTTACTATGACACAAGTTAATGGGAAAGAAGCCCCTTTATAAGAGGATGTTTAAAAATATATAAATCTCGTGAAACAAAACTGTCATCTTCAGTTTTGTTTAGAATATTTAGTTTAGAATATCTTCAGTCGGCAAGTAAAATATGGCTGTTTTGTTAGAGGAAGAGACACCGAGGTATTCTAGATTCACTGGATACCTGACACTGGGACACATTCTTTCAAATAAACAAATGCACACACACACACACACGCACACACATGCGCACACACACACATTAGTCCTGGTCACTATACACATCACAATAGATGTGGTCACTGTGTTAGGATTTTGTGGTTGCTTGTTTGTTGCAGCTGCTTTTCCACAGAACACCTTCTCATTGGACATTGTTTGAGAAGTGCTTACTTCTCTCCTGCACACAACTGCATGCTTACACCTTAGTTCCTTCATTTCTAACCTGTTGTTCCCTTCACCTTGAGCGTTTTTTGTTGTTGTTTTGTTTTGGTTTTGTTTAGAATATCTTTCTAAATATCTTTCTAAATAAATATGCACAAAATACCTCAGTGCATAAGGTCTATCAGTCCACATTATCTTAGTTGAAGATAAATCATACTGACCTCACGAAGTCCTCCACGTTTCTTCCATTTTATGATGTCACAATTCACAAACTCACAACTTCACACTATCTAGAGAATGACTTTCAAAGTCCTTATCATGATATTCAATGCCCTTCAGTGTCTAGATAAAATTAAATACTTTTTCTCGTTTTTCTCATCTTTTACTTTCAACACATGCTGCACACATTCAGTCCAACCAGGGTTCTTCACCACCCCCTGAAGCCCTGGACAGACTTTGATTTATGCTTTTTCCTCTGCCTAGAAATCCCTTTATATATATCTACATCACCTCTAAGGCTCTGATCAAATGCCACCTGCTCTATGAATGTTTCAATTATTTCTAGAGGTGAAAATAATAATTTAACTCCTTTGTAAACCTTGAACACAGCTGTAAGTTACATAGAGACTAAGGCTGGGTTTTAACTCAATTTTTATTATGCTTACAGTGTCATAGGTGTGTTGCCAGAGGTATAATCAGGACTAATGTGTGTGTGTGTGTGTATGCATGTGTGTGCGTGTGTGTGTGTGCGCGCATTTGTTTATTTGAAAGAATGTGTCCCAGTTTCAGGTATCCAATGAATCTAGAATACCTCGGTGTCCCTTCCTCTAACAAAACAGCCATATTTTACTTGCCGACTGAAGATATTCTAACTCAGCCTTTCCCACATTGTGTTCCGTGGACTATCCATTAAACACCCCTTGAAATAATGGTTCTAAGCACAACCATTTATTTAATGAGGGAATGCTCCTTTTATGAGAGAGTAATAATATACATTAGTTTATTAAAGGAGTAAAACAAAAGGCCTTCGAGAAAGAAACCTGGGGTTTTTAATATTTGCCTTTGTTACACTATGATGTGGTCACTGTGTTAGAATTTTGTGGTTGCTTGTTTGTTGCAGCTGCTTTTCCACAGAACACCTTGTCATTGGACATTGTTTGAGAAGTGCTCACTTCTCTCCTGCACACAAATGCATGCTTACACCTTAGTTCCTTCATTTCTAACCTGTTGTTCCCTTCACCTTGAGCGTTTTTTGTTGTTGTTTTGTTTTGTTTTTGTTTTTTTTTCTTGAGTCCAAGTCTCACTCTGTTGCCCAGGCTTGAGTGCAGCAGCACGATCTTGGCTCACTGAAACCTCTGCCTCCTAGGTTCAAACGATTCTCCTGCCTTAGCCTCCTGAGTAGCTGGGACTACAGGCACACAACCCGCCCAGTTAATTTTTGTATTTTTAGTGGAGATGGGGTTTCACTATGTTGGCCGGGCTGGTCTTGAACTCATGACCTCATGTGATCCGCCTGCCTCCGTCTCCCAAAGTGCTGGGATTATAGGCATGAGCCACCATGCCCGGCCACTTTAAGCATTCTTGCTCTTAATTTCCTACCTACTGAATTTCTGGTCATTATTTAAGATCGTTCTTAAAATTCATCCACTACTGATTCTTCAACTTGGCCTCTCTCAGAATCCAATTGTTTCTGTGTATTCCCATAGCATCTGTAATATAGTAAGTAGCACATTGCTGTTAGAAATTTTAACTTTGTCTCTGATTCTTAATTTGTGTGAGTGTAATGTCCTGCACTCTCCAAGCCATCCAAAGTCTTTGCAGCATTGAAAGAATCTTGTGAGTTAGGATGATTTTCTGTGGATGTGTGTTGGGAAACTGAGTTGGTGGGGGTGATGTTCATTTTGAAGGAGTAGAAGGTAAATGGAAAAATAGCATAAGAAAAGGATTCCAAAGCAAGATGGGCTTTCCTACACTATAATATTTTTATTAGCTAACATACTGAGAGTTGGCCAGACCATAAATGATTCTGTGGACTGACCAAGTTTACAACATTTTAAGGTATTCAAATAGAAGACATACCTTTGAAGAAGAAGAAAAGGAAAGAAAGGAGATATGCCAAATGAATGTAATTGATTTAAGTTTCATCTTCTTTTTCATCTATCAAAACATTACTGCATGAAAGAGAAATTTTCTTTATGATAAATTTAGGGAACTACAAAAAAATGACAAGTTACATACTGTCCCTCTCAAAAATATTTTTAAGCATTTATATTCTTATATTCTATTACTGCCTATCTCAGTAAGTCTTTACTACCTGAATATTATTTCTGATTTACAAATTCATATCAGCAATAAAATTGATTACAATTTCTCTCTCCTGATAGTATACTTCCTGTACCACAATATACCCTGAATTTTTCTATCCTCTGCCCCTCACTTTTTCTATCTCATTTGCCTAGATGGTACTACTCCCATGGTATCTTTTTTTCCTGATTAAGCTCCAATCTTCTGATTAGCTCTCCTAGTATTCTCTGATGTTCTGCTCAAATCACACAACTTCCATGAGACACTCCTTGATAAATCAGCCTATTTCTATATCAACTTCTACTCTTCTTCCAACTTTTTGCCCTGTTGCAGCATGCAATGAAAATGTATGTGTAGGATCTGTCTCAAGCTCTAGGAAACATGAGTGTAGGACTTAGGAATTCAATAAATACGTATCTCTAAAATGCCTAGGAAAATATCTATGTGTAGCAGTACATAAGCAATATGCTAGTACATGTATGTTAAATTGAAGAATAAAAGAATATACTTAAATAGCTGGGCTATTCTGTATTAAATGTACTTAGTTTTGAGCAATGTTGATATAAAACAACAATTTATATTATATAATATTTTTAAGATTTTGAATTCTTTATGAGAAAGAGAGAAAGAGTTCAAGTAACAATTGGGATTATGCATTTATATTGCCAAACCAGCTAATGTTCCAATTCACTAGCTGATGTTACTGAATTCTAAGATGCTTTTAGTTTAATAAAGGCCTTTTAGTCTCCTACTTGGTAAAACTTAATTTCTCCTCTATATTTATTTTGAAACTTATAAGAATAAAATTTGAAATAGAATGGAAGAATTGTAATACCACTGATAGTAAATGGAGATATCTGCTGTGCTCCAAATACCTCAGACCCAGAAAGAGCATATACTTCTTCTCATGAAACTGTTTTCTTTATCCAAAAACTAACTTGTATTTAAGGATGTCTCTGTTAGACTTCTCCTCTATTTTTTGCATATGTTTCATGCTCTACCCCATAGGATCCTCTGGTATTTTAATAAAATATCATATCTTTTCTCATTAGTGAAGTCTCCTCAGCAGGAAAAGCTTTAACCATGGATCAATTTTCACACCATGTTTCAATGGAGAACATGAACTCAGGTACAGTAACCACACCTGACCTTCTTACTGTTTTTGTTCTGTTAACTCATTTGCCTTTGTTAGGCCATTAAACCTATAAAAGGAAATTCTCTGTTTAGCTCTGTTTTTTATAGGGCAAAGAGGTCACTAAGCTCAATCTCTAATCTGTGTTTTTCAGAGTATAACTGACCAGTTTCCAAAAGGGTTAGCTCACCCTGAGGCGTTGCAAAAAAGGAAGAGAAAATTGGGTGAAAGAAACGCCCCTTCTCTATTTACCTTCCAATCTCCCGCACAAAACAAGCAGAGTTAAAATCAGAAAGGAGGCTGTGAACATGAGTCTAGGCTACATAGGTGTTCCTCAGTGTCTGCAGCTGCAGCTTCTACTGTGAGCTTGCTGGAACTTGATTCTAAGTGGCTTTGAAAAGCCACTGAGGAGTTTGTGTTAGCCAGAGGCCACGAAAGCTGCCATCCACAGCTGAGTGATTCTCTGTTCAAATTGGGTTTATGCCCAATTTGAACAGAGAATCTGTTTTCTTCCTTTCAGTTTCAAAGGGTACATTTCTGTATGCACCCTCATTTGCAGGGGTGAACTGGGAACAATAATGTTCATCTATGAAAGAAATCATAATGCTAATTATTATAACCAGGTGTCAGTAAACAGCTAAGTAGCAGTGTGATATGGACGTGTGTGGGTATCTGAAGAAGCAGGCATTCTAGCCCCTTCTTTAAAAGAAAGATATTTTTCAAAATTATTTAACATTCAGGAGCTAAATTCTTCAAATTATAAAGTGACACCAAACTATCTGAATATTCTACAATTCATGCACTCTGAGATACATATACCTTTATGATAGAATTGCCATGTTTATTTAACACAGTCTTGAGGTAACTGAATACTCCCCAATCTCATTATTTCTTTTAACCTTTCTCTATTCTATTGTGCTCGCGCTCTCTGTCTAATAACCCACCAACAAATATAATAACACACACACACACACACACACACACCCCATGTATTTCTAGACAATTCATTAAATTATTCCAGAAAATCTTCTAGCAATGCCTTTTTTTTTTTCTGGATTTGCAATTTTGGCACCGCATCACCAAGTTCACATCCTGGACCATGCCTTCTATTAGTGAATGTCTGGGCAGTCTCCCAATAAAGCTGAGCAGCTTCAGTATCATTAGTGGGATGATGGTATTTCAGTTCCTCTTCCTTTCATTCCTCTTTAGTTTACTATCAGTGCCACTGAGCTTAATGAACCAAAACGCCTGCTTATGCATTAAAAACGGAGACATGCATTCTGCCCTAGAAAAAAAAAAAATGCTACATTCTACTTTCTACAGCAGAGATTTTTTTTTAACAAAGTAGGAAAGGAAACACAAGTATATTTGTATAATGTGGAGATGTTAGTAAAGGCATTTTGAAATTTTCATAGAATGAACTAATTTGCAACTATAGAAATAGCATGGGCTTATAACAATATGAAATCATGAAAGTATTATCAGTACTAGCTGCTGCTATACCTAAGCACTAGTTATGTTAGTATTAATACACTACTAATTTACATCCAGAAGTGAGTATTATGTAAGAATTATGTTATAGAATATTACGGAGATCTTCCATTCATATCTTTATTTCACATCATCTCTGGTATTGTAAATAAACTAGACAGTAATTTAGAAGTTAAAGAATACTCATATGGCTAAAGTTACTTAAAAAAACCTGATTGCAAAATGTTAATGTCATTTTTCCACATAACAAGGATATCGAAAAAAGTCTATTGTTACAAACCTAAAAGTAATAATATTGCTTTTAAATCAAGAGATGATCATATGTATAATGTGGATGATAAAGGTACATTGTTATACAGGTAGTTTTCTGAAATTTTATCACCATAGTTTGTAGTTTTTGAAAAGTCACTCTATGATATATCAAATTACTGTGACATGGTTTTACTGAACTCAGCTTGCAAACACCTCTGGCTATTATGCTAATTCATTTTACTCACTTGCATCTCAGTGAGAGTGAAATGGGAAACTGGCTTCTCAAAATTGTCATTCTCATCAACTACATGTTCCCCAAACTTAGCTCTGCTGCACACTCAGAAAACGGACCACCGGCCAGGTCCAGTGGCTCATGCCTACGATAACAGCTCTTTGAGAGGCCGAGCTGGGAGGATCACTCGAACCCAGAAATTCAAGACCAGCCTGGGAAACTTAGTGAGGCCTCATCTCTACAAAAAATATTAGAAACAAAAAATAGCTGGGTGTGGTGGCAAAAACTTGTAGTCCCAGCTACTTGGGAAGCTGAGTTGGGAGGATTGCTTGAGCCTGAGCCTAGGAAGTCAAGGCTACAATGAGCCATGATCACGTCACTGCACTCTAGCCTGGGAGACAGAAGAAAATAAAATATAAATTAAAAAAAAAAAAAAAATCAGCCTGTCTCCAAAAAAAAAAAGAAAAAGAAAAAGAAAAGAAAAGAAAAAATAAGAAGATATTAAAAAAGAGGAAAGAAAATGGGAAGGTAAATCACAGAAAAGGGATTTTTGAAGAGAAAGATGGGCCTTAGAAGAGTTGGCATATTTAATATCTGCTGAGGCAAAGGGCAGAAAAGGCAGGGTTCAGAAAAAGGAGGCAGAGAACAGGAAAGACAATCTGAAAGTGTCTTGCAATTTTACTTCTTTCTTTTAGTAAACAAATTTTTATCTGCCTTTCTCTACCAAGAAATGCACTGCACAGAGCTTGTGAGCTTTCCCAACATTCAGAAACTCTTAAAAGCAGTCAGGGCTCCTCTTTACAGAAGCTGTGATTTTCCTACAATAATTTTCTATACTTGTGCCAAAGAGCTAAAAATAAAAATGACATAAGAAGTTTTGCCACAGTGAGAATCACAAGCTCAATTGTAGAACTGAGTCATCATCTTCAACTTTGAGGAAGATATATCCAGGTTAGGAAATTCACTGTGCTGATTGCCTTCCTCCTGCCTGTGCTGGTTGATATATAAAGTCTAGGGTATGGTTATCAATAACTGCTAGGAACTCTGGCCATAATCGAGTAGATAGCTGTAAAGTACTATCGTATTGAGAAAGTAAATGTAGTAAGAACCAAAACAGGCTGAGGTTTATTGAGAAAGTCCTGATTACTGTGCAGACTGAGTACCTCTGATCCGAGGCCAAGGCCGCAGAAAGCAGTTATAGAATTTATTGGGTCTTATTTAAACTAAACATATATGTAGCTTTCTCCATTTTATTTCTCTTCATCATGTTTATCACAAAACTTCTGTCTGTTTCATTCTTTAAGTCATTCATCACATATCTCAAGGTCACGAGCAAGCATCAGAGGGCAAGTATATGTGCTAATTGATTGCTTCTATGGTTCTTATGCCTATAGGTGCTGGTAAATGAGCTTTTTGTATTTTCAGTGAAGTGACTCAAGTGGAGTAGAAACACTTGTGATTTATGTTAATAAGATACATAAAGCACACTGTTCCCCAGAGATCTTGGTTCCCTGCATCCCAAGCTCCATGTCACTTACTCCATGGTGAAAATGAGAACTTTGCCCTCCGATTGCTACTACCAGGAGAGTAAACACTCTTTGGTTGTAGAATTAAAATGAAACATTCTGCAGTATAGAGTCAAAATACAGAACCTCTCTTTTCTCTTTCTGCCACTGTACTATTGCATTTTGAGAAAGAGGCACAATTCAGTAAAGCAAAGTTCACTCCTACTGAGATGCTTTTTACCTGACTATGTACATCGCTTGTTGGTGAAAAAATAGGACAATTGCCTCAATTCTGTGAAGCCATGTGGATGCTGAGTTTGGAGATAGCATTTGGATATATTGATATATTGATTTAAATCAAATACATTTCTCTGGGTAACAGCTTCTTGCTCTTCTTAACAATTCAGTAAACAAAAAGATATGCAAGCAAACACATTTTGTTATCTATAGCAACGATGGTCTCTGTTTTGTATTTCTTAGCAGAGCCTGGGTATCTGGGAATATATTAGGTTTGTAAATTATCATGTCACTAATGAAAGATGTTAGATGTTCTCTATATGGAAAAGAAAAAACTCATTCTCTAGGGTTATAATCTTACTTTTCTCTTCCTGCATAGCATCATTATTCTATTGCTCTGCCAGTAATGACATCTTACCTAGCTACACTTTTTAAAATGTCAGGTTTATTGGGTTATGATTTGCATATAGTAAAATTCAACCTTTTAGGAGTAATTCTATGAGTTCTGAAAAACACATGCAGTCATGGAACCTGACTAAGACACTCTTAACCTTCTGCTCAGCTTGACTAAACTTTAGACAGACTTCTTCCTAACT
Organism: Macaca thibetana thibetana; assembly: GCF_024542745.1. Lineage (NCBI taxonomy): Eukaryota > Metazoa > Chordata > Mammalia > Primates > Cercopithecidae > Macaca > Macaca thibetana. Next base: position 46,463,324 of record NC_065594.1, read on the forward strand.
GTAGACTTCTGTATTTTATTTATTTATTTTTTTTTTTTTTTTTTTGGTTAAGGCATTTACTCTGGAAAACTTGCAATTGTAAATTCTTTCTCTGCTCTTTTGAGAGGTTGCTGATTGTCAGTTTTACAAACGAGGATGGTCTTTCTCAAGGACCTGGAAGCCATCCCTTTGAAATGAACTCATCAAGAAAGATAGCACCCCTATCTCCTAGTCTTAGTGGGAAGGCAAGAGCCGAACTTTGATAAAAAGGCAATTAGCAAACTCAGATGGCCTAATCACATTGACCAATGTCTCACCTAATAGCCTCCAACATTTTTCCACTAGTTTAAGAGCTTAAAAACTCTCCTGCCTTTTGTTTCTACTGATCTCAGTTCCACCTCTCTCACCTAATGCAGTAGCCTGGAATAAAATCTCCCTTGTCTGTTTAACTCTGTCAGTGTAATTTTTCTTTCACAGACCACCACTACAATCAAGTAATAGAACATTTGTATTGCTTCAAAAACTTTCTCTGTGCCCCTTTGTATTTAATGCCTTCCTTCAATCCCCAGTTCCTGGCAACCACCTATCTGATTTCTGTCCCTATCACTTTGCCTTTTACAGAATGTCAAAGAAATAAAATCATGCAGCATGTAGCCTTCTGTGTCTGTTTTTTTTGTTTGTTTGTTTTTGTTTTTGTTTTTTTTTTACTTAGCACAATAGTGTTGAGGTTCATCCATGTTATTGCCTGTGTCAGTGGTTTCTTTTTACTGCTGCATAGTATTATATTGTATACTACCACCATTTGTTTATCTATTTTTCCAATCCATATCTTGAATATAAATTTGGCTATCTTTATTGTATCAATACTTGTCTTATTTAAGATATTACTTATCATACTGTGTTTTCTAAATACATTCTTAATCAAGACTGGACTCACCAAAATGGTTCTTTCTTTTTCCTTTCCATGGCCTCAGCTGAAAGGCTTCTTATATAACTAGGCAGATAAATGGATGAACAAACCAACCACCACTTTAGAAAAATTACTAAACCTCCTGTGAAATTTTGGAAAAAATACATGTCTACAAATTGCTTAAAACTAAACAGTAATATAAGATTTGCTGAAATTTTATCCTAGCTGTTTGTTTTAGATAGATGTTATGTCCTAAATACCTACTGAGTCAAAACTGAGATAATTTAGCCAGAAAGTGCACTTAAAAGTAGCTTGGCTTCCAGGGATAAATATGGAAATAATTATACAGCAATAGAAGAGTATTAGAGTATGAGATCAGTTTCAAAAAGTATAAACATCTTTCCTAACATATGCTTTTTAAAAAACAGCATTTCTGCATGTGGGCTAAATTCATATATTAAGTATATTTTAAATGAGTAAACTTCCTTATTTTATAATTCACTATATACTCTACATATATTATATTTTGTTTGTTTGTTTGTTTTATGTTTTGTTTTGGTTTTTGTCTCATCTTCAGACCTCAGCACTGAATGGAATTATTTGAGAAAATGTGAGTCCTGGATATCAGGGCCCTGCACCTTCTGCAACTAGAAAACAGAATCTAAAACAGTTTGTGCCGGCATTCCTCTCACTTTTATTCCAATTTGAAGATGGAAATAAATGATGTGGCATATTAAAACTTGAGATATTATAATAAAGTATCAATTAAAGAATATTTTTCCTTACCTCTCTTAATACCCTATGAATCTAATTAGCTAGTTTTTAATAAAAGTGGCCACTGTGAATCTACTTACATTACGTGTGTGTGTGTGTATACTCCTTATTATGTGTATGTGTATATATATATACACACACATAATGTAAGTAGATATTTACATATATAAGTAGTTTACCTTTACAAAATATACTTTAAACCATATAAAATGTACTTTTATGATGTTACAATTAATAGAATGTCCATAATAAGATGTGCATTTTATGAAAAATTCAAGCTTTTATACATTACCTAACAATGAAGCTGGAGTGGCCTGACATCGAAAATTTAGCTACATGTGTGTCATTCTTCACTATAGAGCACTATTTGTACAATCATTTCAACATATCACAGCATTTGGGCTTTACTACATTGTAAAGTGTTTAGAAACCAGAAAAATTATGTTTATCTTATTTTTTAAATATTGGCATAAATGGAAAAAAAATGATAAGACATGTAAGTCCTTTAAAAAAAAAGATATTTTGGCCGGGCGCGGTGGCTCAAGCCTGTAATCCCAGCACTTTGGGAGGCCGAGACGGGCGGATCACGAGGTCAGGAGATCGAGACCATCCTGGCTAACACGGTGAAACCCCGTCTCTACTACAAAATACAAAAAAAAAAAAAACTAGCCAGGCGAGGTGGCGGGCGCCTGTAGTCTCAGCTACTCGGGAGGCTGACGCAGGAGAATGGCGTGAACCCGGGATGCAGAGCTTGCAGTGAGCTGAGATCCGGCCACTGCACTCCAGCCTGGGCGACAGAGCGAGACTCCGTCTCCAAAAAAAAAAAAATAAATAAATAAAAATAAAAATAAATAAAAAAAAAGATATTTTATAAATGGAAACAATATCAAAACCAGGAAGGCTTTAGACTGTGTAAGAAAGTCTTCGGGCTTCTGCTGTTTGAATGAATATACATTTGAAAATAATATGCTGGACATATATTATTGAAGATTATATCTAAAATACAACGTAGAAGTGGGGACTTTAAAAAATACTTTTACCTATTTCATAAGTGTGCAGATAATATGTACACATATATACAAGCACATCTTTGATATCATATATTCATGTCTTTTTAAATTTCTGATTTGCATGTTGTTTAAAAATGGAGGATTAACTGTACTTAAATTTTAAGAGTCTTGATTATAATATTAGAAAATCTGTTTAATCATATAGGATCATTTATGACCTATGCCAGCATTCTCCAAAATAAGTTGTATGGAATATGTGTTCTTTGAATATCATTTATAATCAAATAATTTTACAAGTGAGTGGGTTAAACAAATGTAAATAGATTAATTTACTTTAAGTTTATTAAATGCATGTTTATGTAAATCTGATTGTGAATCACCGGTTGAATCCATTGAGGATGAACCTTCTCAACTTCATTTAGACAAATAATCCATGAAACATATGTCAATAAATTCTGATTTAGGATTGGAATTTGGTCAAACAGAAGAGGTAACTGATGAAGTAAAACAGTATTATATTACACTGTGAGTCAGAGGGCTGGTCTCCAATCCTGGGTCTGCTGCCATTTTTGTCAGAAGCCTTAGATTAGTGGCAAAGAGCACAGCTTCTCTGGGGTTTAATCCAGCATAGCCCTTTATCTGCTAAATGACTGTGCAGGTCATCTCTTGATGCCTTCACTTATTCAACTGTAAATAAGAAGCCATAGGAGATTTTACCTTTAATTTAATTAATACAATCAAGTGTTTTAAAGAAATATGTGATAAATAAGAAGTGGTAGGTAATTATGAGCTATTTTTTTGTCAGTGGTTTTCAAACTTTGGACTTGGACTTACAATAATCAACCCACACTGAGATGCAGTAAAAACACACATGCACACAATAATATATACAACTAAAATAAAAGTTTAACTGAAATAATACTTTGCTATGCTATATGACATGCAGTCTAATATAACCTAATATTTTTTATTCTCTTCTAATTTTTCACATGTTCCCGTTGTTTCCACATGCTATTCCATTCTAACCTATTTTTTTCTATTCTATACAATCTATTCTATTCTACTTTCTTCCATTCCATTAAAAATTGTCCTCATCCTCAGGTTTCAAGACATTAATTTCACTGTATGACCTGCTGAACATCATTTAAATTCTATCTTTAGTCCTTCTGTTCAATTGTCTCATAAAATCCATTAGCTATTTCAAAAAATGTAAAAACACAATTCTAATATTCAATTTCAAACTCCATCTCTGACCTGTGGAATGTGGATCTCCTGGTAGTTTTGGCCCCAGAATCTCTCTGTCTCTCTCATGCATAAGTTTCTGTAGACATCAAATAATCTAGGTTTATTCTAATTCCAAAATTGAAGAAATAAATGACATTTAAAGAGAAGCTCGGCCGGGCGCGGTGGCTTATGCCTGTAATCGCAGCGCTTTGAGAGGCCCAGGCGGGCGGATCACGAGGTCAGGAGATCGAGACCATCCTAGCTGACACGGTGAAACCCCGTCTCTACTAAAAATACAAAAAATTAGCCGGGAGTGGTGGTGGGCGCCTGTTGTCCCAGCTACTCGGGAGGCTGAGGCAGGAGAATGGCGTGAACCCGGGAGGCGGAGCTTGCAGTGGGTCCAGATCACGCCACTGCACTCCAGCTTGGGCGACAGAGTGAGACTCTGTCTCAATAAAAACATAAAAAATAAATAAAATAAAATAAGGAGAAGCTCATTGCTTACTTTATTCTTTTTAACGATTTAATCTGTATTTAATATATGCACCATACACCTACATTCTGACATAAATACCATGTCTGAATTATCTAAACAAAAAAATTAAATTCAAATAATTTTCCTTAACAATTAGAATGATTACATTATGCTTCCTATTTGTAAATAAGCTTCTAACATTTTTCAACTCAAAATTATATAAAATTGAAGTATAAGCTAAAATCTAGTCAACCCTGAGATTATATAGCTTATGTGAGCTGCATTTTTTTTTTTAATTTCATGGTCATAAATAAGTGTATCAGGCAATTTAAACAGATATAACATTCTTCTGCTATATCCAGACTTTTAGATACAACAGAGCCAATGATAAGAATAGCTATAACTGAACCTCCATTTCTCCCAGAATTTGGTGAGACACCAAACAATATCTCAGAGCCTCTGATGTTATTATTACATGTGACTATAGAGTATGATAATATTACTTATATTTTATAAACCAATATATCCATTGCAAACATCCAAAAGTCTATTTTAAGTTTAAAATATCACTCATTATTAGGATTTGTAAAACATCTAATATATACATACAATTAAAATTGTATCATAAAATATGAAGTTTTTTTTTTTTTTTTTTTTTTTTTGCAAGGTCTTGCCCTGTTGCCCAGGCTGGAGTGCAGTGGCACAATCTCAGCTCACTACAACCTCTGACTCCCGGGTTCAAGTGATTCTTGTACCTCAGCCTCAGCCTCCCAAGTAGCTGGGATTAAAAGCATGTGCTACCATGCCTGACAAATTTTTCTTTTTTTTAGTAGAGACAGGGTTTCACCATGTTGGCTAGGCTGGTCTCGAAGTCCTGACCTCAAGTGATCTGCCCGCCTTGGCCTCCCAAAGTGCTGAGATTACAGGCGTGAGCCGCCATGCTTGGCCAGTATTAGATATCTTGTATTAAAAGATTATTTACAGTCAGTATTTTGAAATTAGAATGGGTATTTTATAATATGAAATGTTTATGTGAAAATATTTATTTAATTTGATTTGTCAATGTGTACTTCTAACCATAGGTACTTTTCATTAGATTTCTAGTTTATGTGGATAGTAGGTAAAATGGGATCTCACAGTTTTCAATCATCAATGACTGAAAAAAAATTCATTCATTATTACATCAATATAAGCACACTTTTCTAAAAAGGAATAGTAACTTTATATTTTTAGTTTTCCCATGTCTACACCCTTCTCACATATATGTGGATGACTTTTACTCCTCTCCGATGTCTCCAATATCCTGAGATTTTTAGCATCCCAATATTATTCATGACCATGTTCTCTACAATAGTTCAAATACAAGGCTTTCCGGCCAGCTTTCACATTAGTATCTATGCGCATGTGTAGAAACTTCTGAAAACTCCACATGTTTACATTAATTTCATTAGCAAATGCTTGAGCAGCATTAATTATAAGCACATGCAACTTCCATGGATTTTAAAAGAACTTCCAAGGCAGCTGTATTTTCCTGTCACTCTCACAGTCTGATATTATTTATCATCATTTCATGTGTGGGTTCCACATTCATCCAACAGATATTGATTTACACCTTTTTTGTACTCTACATTTTAGTTGTTTTGTTATATCTTTAGGATCCTTCAGTGAAAGATACTACGGTTGTCATTTATCTGAAAGGCTCATTCCCCCCTCTCTTTGTGCTCCATTCTCTCCACGAACAGCTGCATCACAGCTGTCATGCTGAATGGTAAAGATGTCTTTGGCTGATAAGCCTATGCCTGTGGCACACAGAGTGGCTTCAAACAACTAATTAGCAGGAGCTGGGCCACAGCGAGGTTTGGTGCTGTCCATCAAGCCTGTGACCAATGCTGACACCATCAGCAAATCTGTCAAATGCGGCTCTTCCTGTGAATAAAACCAAGCCCACTTGTTTTGTGGTGATGAAAGAATTGGCAGAATGTGTTTAATAAAAAGTTAAAGAAGGTGATGACCAATCTTTATAGAGTGTTAAGTAATTGAAAAAATACTGAACTGGTGGAAAATTTGATAACTGATTTATACACGGGAATTCAACTAAAAATGTCTCCATGAATTTACAATGAAGCAATTCATAAGGCCACTCACATTGCTCAAGTACATTTGTTTAGCCTCAGGAAAACACCACAAATGTATGCTGTTTTTAATAATAAGTGACTTACAAAAATAATAGTTATAACAAACCTGCATGTCCTGCACATGTACTCCCGAACTTAAAGTATAATTTAAAAAATAAGAAGCTATGATCATATGTAAAATTGGATATTAACATTTACATACATATGCAACCATATACCAGATTTACATAATTGTAAAATTGTTATGTATAATAATTTCTATAAAAATCAAAATCTATTTGTAGGAATGTATCTGTAAATATGCATATCTGCATTTAAAATTGTTTAAAAGTTTCAAAGCTGACTGTTGAACACACATTGCAAAACATTATATAGTCACTGTTCTTAACAACTAAAAATGTGTTTAGCTACTATACTAAGTAAGAATGCAAAGTTTAATAGTCACTGCAGCTTTACATTTTGAACCACGTCTTAGATCGGAGCCAGGAAAAAGGTCTGCATTGAGGAGACAAAGAGCCAGTGGAACTTTCCTTAAAATTTGTATGTCCTCTCCTGACACCTGGCCTTCACACAAGATTTAAGTAAAATTATCATTTTTCTACCAACACATCACTCCTGAACATTCACCTTGTAAACTCTATCAAGTCTTATTTTAACAATATACTTTTCCCGTGCTATGTTAAATTGCTCTTATGATGTGTTCTTCCTGCATCTTGAATATCTCTTATTTTAGCAGTGCTTACACTTTATGGTAACACGTTGATATGAGTATACTCCCTTGGACTGTAATATCTGAAACACAAAGAATCATGTTTGTATATACAAGTGATGTACTTGGCATATGTAGCATTGCCTCTGGTATACTTGCTGGATAAATATTCATGGAAGGAAGAAAGGAAGGGAGGGAGGGAAGAAAGGAAGAGCGGGAGAGAAAAAAGGAGAGACAGATTAATACATGACTCATAGACTGGGTTCAGCATAATTATGAAAAAAGAGAGGTTGGATAATTTGTTTCCCCTCCAAAGAAGTCTCAACTTTGTGTTTGTGAGCAAAAACAGAGGAAGGGATGTCTAGTACCCTATCCATGTTTACTTGATTTAAGGAACATACTGACGGCCCCGTTTACAAAATGAAATCAATTCACATCAGAAAGCAAAGATATGTAGTATAGAGCTGACCAAATATGTCTGTTTTTATATTTGCTTACATCCCTCTTAAAATTAACACAAAATTTTCTCAAGCATAAGTTCAATAGTCTGAAATAAACCAACAATCATGTTTCTAGAAAACTGTATTATACATAGGCATTAGTGTATGTAGTGTTTCTATACTACTGTAGTATAAGTTCTTTAAATTCTTGGTAATTTGTTACAAATTCACATATGCTTATTTCGCAAGCAATAGGATCCTGTCAAATATTTTAAGGAATTTTTTGAAAATATATCTCTATATAACACAAATTTTACATAACAGATCTATATTAAGTTCAAAGATTCCTAAATGCTATTTGGAATTGTAGCCAGAAATTGTCCTGCGATTTGTTAGAAACTATTTTCCAGGTCAATCTTACCTAAAATGGCATAAGATCTTTGACTATTCCCAGTTGGGCATGTCAGGGCTTAACTCTAACAATTCTCCAATCCAATATGTATTTTATTTGTCATTTTTCTGAAGTGCAGTTTTGGAACCTTCATGGTAAAAGGGTGAAAAACTTCTTTATCTAGTGAGTGAGCCAGACTGACACCCAACATGCTTTCTCTAAAACTTGTCATATATGCAATGTTTCACAGTGACTGAGATGTAAAATATTGCTTATCATTTTTCTTAATTTATTGTACTTTGGAGAGTGATGTTACTAAAAATTTAAATATTTTAACATGTTAGGAGTTATTCCCCAAATATGCATGTATGTAAGTATGTAAATAACATGTACGTGTGGGTATATGTATCATTTACTACCCTGGGGTTTTCCAAAAAGCTGTCCTTATGAAGAAAGAAAAAACTAGCTTGTGAATTAATTTTGTGTTATTAGCAAATAGCTATTAATTGTAAATAACTTTATTACTCTAAAATATAATGTAAAAATCTTCAGAGAATTATTGCAAAATGATTTACCTAATTATTTTAATTTTAAAGCTGATATCAACAGCAACACCTATTCTAAGGACTGAACATATTTATTTGTGTACTTGTACATAATTATGTAAATGTACTTGGGTAATATGACTACATAATCATGAAGAACAGGAAAACACAGGTATGTGGTATAATATTCATAATACAGCAATAACAGGAAAATATAGGTGTGTTGTATAATCTTCATACACTAAATCAGATCTAATGTATGAATATTTTTTTAAAAAGAAAATAAAAGACCAAGTAAGACAAAAGCAAAAGTGTTTTGGCTTTATATCTTTCATATTTTAATATTTAAAAGTAGCAGATAATGTTACCATGTTGCTCCTGCTCCATTTGGTATTATTTAAACAATAACGTTCTAGACTGTGTAACAAACTGAGCCCCATTGTCCTCTAGCTATCAGTGTGTCCTTGGTTGGTGATCTAGGCTCAAGATCACCTAGGCACCTATAACTTTATCTTAATGGGGGAGGAAAATTAGACTTACCTTGAAGACAATTGTCTTGAATTAGGTATCACATAAAAATAGTTTAATACATTGTAGTTCTCCTCTCACACACTCCTCTTACTCACCATTTGACATATTTTAATTTTATTAAATATTTCTGTCACATGACACAATTGGCAATTTCATGAAACTCATGGTAATTTAACTTCTACTCATTTAATGAATCCAACAAAACTTGTGTTATGAATTTACATAAAAGGTCAAAAATATGTTCCTTATCAAAATGGTTTTCTCAATTTTTCTGTGGAGATTTATAGCAGTGGCCTATCCTGGGATATCTTAATCAACCATCTGCACCCATGAATTTCATACTCACGATAACTCCCACATTTCCAAAGCCTAGAGGCTAAAATTCACACTTATTTTAAAACCCTTCCACCAATCTCCCTAACTCTTAGAGCTAAGATTTCCATCTGACATTGATTTTCGGATTTCACCCCTACAAGGGAGAAGTCTTATCTCAAAAATTCATACACTGAACGCTAAACCATTTTGTAAAATATTATTTAGCTCAAGCATCAAAAACAGTGACAGGGAACAGCTACTCATACTGAGATGCAGTCTTGTGTGAATTCCAGTAACTATGAGACATTTTCCTACAGATTGCAGAATATAGACACTGAAAGCTCTGCTTGCATTATATACTGTTTCATGGGAAAAGTGAATGAAATATAATAGAAAAGAAGTGACAATGAAATATGGATCAAAGATGCTTATTAAAGGCGATAGGCATTTATGGCATAAAAACAATGTGCACTTTTTTATGGTGGTGCTTCGATTTTAATCATTGCAATGCTTTGTGTATCCAATGACAAAAGGTATGTCAGGGAGAGAAAACTTAAACATGACAGTTTAAATTCCACACCATTTTTAAAACCTAGTTTAAGAAAGAAATTCAAGTGTAAACTATTTTATTTAACATTTGCTTGGAAACTTTATGTTTGAAGGTAAAGTCTTTAGATTACTCTGGGATCAGTATTTCTAAGATCTAATTCTAGTGCTATCACTAGCTAGCTCTGAGAGGTAGGGCAAGCTACTCAATGGCTCTTGTCTTCACTTTATGTTTCAGTAATATGTATCGGTAATCTCTGGTCCCTGACAATCAAATAGCCTGTGAGGTTTTTTGCTTGTTTGTTGTTACTTAGATAATATCATGGCATAGTTATCTTTGCAGTTTCTGCAGCCATGTGGCTGTGGCTATCTTCCAGCCCACTCATTCCTGTCTGTGTGCATTTGAGCAAATTATATCACCTCTCAGCGTGTTCTTTTCCCATCTGTAGAATAAGAATAATAATCATACCTACCTAGTGGGATTGCTGTCAGAATTAAATAAGCTATATTTCAACAATTCTAATATTTAAAAAATCCCTTATTTTTGCACATATTAAAACAGGACAAATGTTAAAGAAATCAAAAATAAGCATTTGTCAGAGTTAAATTGGCAGCATTTTACCCTAGCAGTTCATAAAATTGTAGCATGTTTATACTCTAGTGGTAGATTAGAAGAATTATTGTAATGCATATGACGTGCTTAGAATAGTGTCTGGCACAAATTTTTCTCAATAGCTGATATAACATTTCTCTATAAGTAAGCAATACTTCTTATATCTAAGTTAGGAGTGATAGGTTAATAATAAGCTAATAATAATTAAAAACTTGCTGGTCACATCATTCTCGGTTTTATTACGTATCTAGTGTCATAGCATAAAATTAAGAATTTCATCCAGATTAGTCAGCATTCATTGACATTGAATATGACTCTATTTAACAGTATAGTTTTCTACAGTTAAATATTTGTGTACTTGTGTGTTAAACAGAACAATCATCTTTCTTTTTACTATATTAAAGTGATTAAAAGGGAGGGGAAATATACATTGTGAAAAAATAAAAATTAGGGAACACCAGGCTTGGTACAGAATTGAATATAATGAAAAATAACATTGCAGATGCCAATTTTGTAGGTTATAATCACCTTCCATTGTTAATTCTCAAGAATAATTAACACTAGATTAATAACCTTTAAAAAAGTGGTTACTAAAACTACCCATTTTATTATTGGTCTACAGATATTAAGCATATATACAGAAACCTTGTATCTTAGAATGTTTTTTAAAAAACTTGAAAGATGACATCACTTATCTCTTTTCTTCAAGTTTTATTTTATAAGAAATTTCAGATATTGTCTCTCTGAATTTAATAAAAAATGCATGTTAAAGAAATTAAATGTATTATGATAAACAGTTTAAACTAACCAAGGATAAAATGTGAATGATGGGAGAATATACAAATAAACTTCTTGAAACAGTCCCTAGCACAGAGTACAAGGTACTATTTAACACAGAAAGATATTTAACTGTAGAAAACTATGCTGTTGAGTAAGTATAAGTTGTCAATATCATCATCATTATTTAGTATCACAGATCATCAGGGATGGGTAGGGCCTTCCAGACAACATAGTTCAAAACCATTCAGAGAAAATGGGCCTGGAGCAAGATGGTTAAGTGAGAATTTATGCAATGAAAGATTTATAGAAATATTTTGCCTTCTTTGTTTATAAATAAACCATAGTAGATTTATTTTCATGGTTCTTTGACAAATGGTCTAATAATATAAATAAACATCATAATTCTAGATGCCCTTTTTTTTCTTCAAATTCTCTAGACTTTTAGTCAAACCCTGTACAAACTGTCTTCTTGTGCTTTGGACCTTATAAAATATCTAAGGGAGAAAAAAGTATGATTTATAGAAAATTATTTGAATTATATCTCATTTAAATTCTCTACAAAAAATAATGAAATCTTCAATAAATCATCTCACCACTTTTGGTAATCAAGGGGATTTTCTGAGGAAGATGGTTTCTGAGGAGTATGGTTAAGTCAATAAACACAAACATAAAATGTTATAAAAATAAATATAATTCTTAGAAATCTGAGATCTACTTGGATCTTAATGACTTTCACAACATCCTGGGAGGGTTTTGTACTATTTATTTTAATCTTCACTTATGAAAAAAGAAATTTCTCTGCCATCCAATTAGAACTATTGTGTTATTGTTGGTAATTAATGGGAACAATTTTATTGTCTTAGATAGTTAAAATGTACACAGTGAAGAGGAAAAAATCAAAGGCTTAACAACTATGGTTCTTCGCTCAATGTTCAAGTGATTTAGGTTTTGGATAAAAAAAGAAAGAAAAATATTAAAAAGTATATATACTGAAGTTTAGAAACACATTTCTAAGTATTCAGACCCACACAAAGTAAAATAAATAGAATAAAAATATGCGAAGGAAAATTAGGGGATAGAGTTGTTCAAAATATTATTCAATCCTCTTTCAACCTCCACTAATGTTTTATCCAAAAAGAAGTTGCTTTCTATATTAAGTCTCTGTTAATCAAAGCAGTTTCTTCAATATACATTACCAGTGGGATTTTTGAAAATAATAGATTCCTTTAGATGGTAAAAGCAATAATTATTACAATTTTTTTTTTTTTACTAAAATGATTAAGAAAAGGTTTTAAGGGAATAGAGGGGACCTACGTTCTGTAAGAAAAGAGAATACACACACACGCACACAAATACATTACCTCTCTTTCTACAATCTACATGTTACAGCTGAAAAAAAAATACGTGAAACAGTACGTATGTTTTAATACTCGTTAACTATTAAAACATAATTCTTTAAAAATGGGACTCTTCTTCCATTTCACAACAATGCAAAAATAGTTAATGCGACTGAACTCTACACTTAAAAATAGTTCAGATAGTAAATTCTATGTCATGTGTTTTTTACCACGACTTGAAAAAAAAAAATACATGAAAGATAATAGATTTCTATACCCAGCCATAGTGGAACAATTGGCACTAGAAATGCACTTCCAACATAAAAGAAAAAGATAAAAACAACTATGGATCTTCTACCTTTTAACGTGGATGAACTAACTTTTTTTAAAAAAGAAAGTAATGGCTTTTAAGTTCAAAAACACAGGGAAATAAAAGATCAAACTGATAAAAAGTAGTAAAAAAAAAAAAAAGGAAAAGCTTCATTAAAATTCAAATTTAACCAGTCATATTAAGCAGCAATGTCTTTCTCATTTTCCTGAGTATGGGAGATGAATCGAATCAATCTTTCAAAATAGGTGTGCTTTTCTTTCAGTTCAATTAATAAATACGAATCAATCCCGAACATCTAGCTTTGAAAGAAAGTTGCTCATTACTTTCTTTAATAGGTAAAAATCAGTACTTTTCATTCCATGTTACTAACATTAGGTTTAAGAGTTGGACCTTTACTCAACAGAAAAATTATATATATATATATATATATATATATATATATATATTTAATAAATATATATATATTCCTGGATTTTTGTTCTAAAATTATTTACTTAAAATTATTTTCAAAAGCATTAGTATAAAAATGTGACCACAGAAGAAGTGGGCAGAGAAAATAATACTAGTTAAGATAGAGTATTTAAAATTATGAAGACAATGAAAATTTATCAGTACTAACATGGTCTCTATAGATATATGGCATACCTCGTAATGGCTTTCTTCATTCTCCTGAATGTGGAAACCCGCGGAGCTGGGACATTTCTGAGGAGTGACAGGAATATTGTCACTTTTGCTGTGTGAGTTACACTGAAAGAGATTACCAAATAATTGTGACAAACTACTCCACATTTAGAGTGTCCATTGAGAGACATGGCTGTTTGCTATGAGCCTAATAATGGAATACCACTTGAGCTAACAAGGGTCCACACCAAGAGATACATGCATTAAGATTGAGTCTTTACCACAAAGATTTTTTAATTGTCCCCGGATAAACAAATTTTTAAAATGTTTTTACTAAAACTAGAGAAATATAAGATTCAGTAATTTTACATTTACTTTTTTTAGGCAATATTTATTTATTACATTTATGACTTCAGTAGCTAAAGCTTATATGGTGCTATTTGGGTGAGATATTATTTAAGAGTTTGATATATATTACACACATATTGGCCTGTGACATAGATATTATTAACTACCTCCATTTACAGAAGAGGAGACTGAAGCATAATTCCTCCCCCCATAAAGTTATGCTGTTGCCTAGCCTTTCTGGAACCATTCCCCATATCCTTATCTACCACATGAACTGCCTTTTAAGTGATACATTTGAAACAGATAAAACTGAAAAAGCAGAAGTTTAGGGTCTTAAAATACTAATTGACTTATTTCTGTACTAAATAGACAGCACTTTTAAAAAACAGGTTATCTAAAATAATTTGCCTGGAAATTGATATGAATTATAGAACATAAGACATTACATTGTGGCTTGGCCTTTCTCTGTGAACATATTAAAATGACAGTTTTCCATATCCCTCACACAAGTTTTTCATGTGAAAAGAAGACATTTTCCACTTCCTGTTTTCTTACTTCTTTTCTATATCTTTAATTAGACTCAAGGAAAGCAATATTTGTAAGTATTGCTGTTTGGCCATTTATTAAACATAACTTTGTAGGTTTTAAGGTTTCTACTTTGATAAAAATATATTGTTGTGCCTCCAGAAAAGGTTCATCATTATATATAACCTTTCTTCTTAAATAAAACTATAATATATGCATAGATTTCATGACATTATGAGCAAAGAGACTATTCTTTTCAAAGCTAGTATGCCATGTTTCCTATTCATTGATTAAATGCTACCTTTACTAGCTTAAAGAAAAATCTGTTAGAAAATTACTGTTAGACATTTTAAAAAGCAAATGTGTTTTAGAATTCTAATATATTGTGTTCACTCTATTTTCATTTCAAGATCATCATTTTATATATTTAAATATATGTTAAAGCACTGTCATTACATTTTGAAGATATCAATTATCTCATTTATTTTTATTTGTTTAAAATAAACAGCTATGTGGCAATGAAGAAGGCATAACTTTAAATTCATATACCCATCACTATAAGCGTTTTAGCATGAAA